>NW_006434839.1:17189109-17200916 GCF_000325575.1 Pteropus alecto
TACCACATAGGTGGTAGTAAATAATTTAAAAATAATTAAATAATTCAAAAAATAATTAAAATAAAAATTTCCATAAAAGCAGACAGAGAGACAGGTTGGTAGTATAAGATTATAGCTAAAAACACAGGGTTTTAACACAGGGTTAAAAACACTTAGATTGATGGAACAGAATTGAGAGCCCAGAAATAAACCCATATTTATATGGGCAAATAATTTTCAACAAAGAAGCCAAAAACATACAGTGGAGAAAGTAAAGCCTCTTCAATAAATGGTGCTGGGAAAAGTCACCTGCAAAAGAATGAAACTAGACTCTTGTCTATCACCACATACAAAGATTAACTCAAAATGGATTCAGGACCTAAATATAAGACCTGAAACAATAAAATGCATAGAAGAAAACATAGGAACTAAACACAAGGACCTTGGACTTAAAGAGGATTTTATAAATTTAAACTCAAAAGCAAAAGAAGTAAAAGCTAAAATAAATGAATGGGACTACATCAAACTAAAGAGCTTCTGCTCAGCAAAAGAAATCGTCAACAAAGTAAAGAGAGAACCTTCCAAATGGTAAAATATATTTGCAAGCAACACCTCTGATAAGGGCCTAATATCCAAAATATACAAAAACTCATACAACTGAATAACAACAACAACAACAACAACAACAACAACAAAAACAAATGATCCAATCAAAAAATGGGCAGAGTACTTGAACAGACACTTCTCACTAGAGGACATACAGATGGCCAACAAATATATGAAAAGATGTTTAACATTGCTAGCTATTAAGGAAATGCAAATCAAAACCACAATGAGATACCATCTCACACCTGATAGAATGGCTATAATCAACAGGACAAGTAATAACAAATGCTGGAGAGGATGCGGAGAAAAAGGAACCGTCATACACTGCTGGTGGGACTGCACATTGGTACAGCCACTATGGAAAACAGTATGGAGTTTCCTCAAAAAACTAAAAATTGATCTAACATATGATCCAGCAATCACCACTACTGGGTTTTACCCCAAAGACTTGAAAACCTATATCCAAAAAGATATTTACACACTGATGTTCATAGAAGCATTATTCACAGTGGCCAGGAGATGGAAGCAACCAAAGTGTCATATGATAGATGATTGGATAAAGAAGCTGAGGTACAAATATACAATGTAATATTACTCAGCTATAAGAAGAGATGAAATGCTGCCATTTGTGACTACGTGGATGGACTTCGAGATAATCATGTTAAGCGGAATAAGCCAGACTGAAAAAGTTGAAAATCACGTGATAACACTTATATGTGGGATATAAACATAAAAGCAACAAATGAGCAGGACAAACAAACAGAGACTCATGGACATGGAATATAGACTAGTGGTTACCAGAGGACTATACTCTAGTGGTTACTAGTAAGGTGGAGGATATAGGGGTAGTAGATAAGGTAAAAAGGGTCAAATATAGGGTTTAGGGTGAGGGTGAAGTGGGTAAAGGGGATCAAATATATGGTAGCCGAAGGAAATCAGACTTTAGGTGGTAAACACAATCGAATATACAGATGTCAAAAGATTATGTACACCTAAAAATTATATAATTGTATTAACCAATGTTATCCTGATAAACTTAATTAAAAATTAAAAAATAAATAAGTAAAAAGAAAAAATTCACTTTGGTTTAATTATATTTAAATTTGCTCAGGTACTATTTTAAACTAAATACACAAAAAAAAATAGTAGTGCAATCATATCTCTTCTAAAACCTATGTCTTTGTCTTGATTATTACATGTAGAGACTATGAATGCATGATTAACAACTTAATTGAAAATGTTAAATTTGACATCTCTAGTAAGATATATTTATGTTAATAACCACTTTATCGTGATGAATGTCAACCCTAATCACTAATAATTACGTACAAAAAAAAGCATTGTTAATGTGCTGAAGAATTGATAACATTAAAATTATAGCTAGTGGAAACAGTTGAACAAATTAATTCTAGATTAAAATAACAGAATAGTTTATGTTTTGGGGGGGAAGGCCACATATTCAACAACTGAGTAGACTCACTCTTCATTTTGAGATTGTTGTACTTAGGCATCATTATCCATGCATCTCAATTAAACACATTATATCTGTAATTATCTTATTGAATTAGCCTTGATGCTGGGCCTCATAATTTTCAACATCTCAAAATACTAACTAATAATAACGCCTATATTTTAAGAATCATTCAAGAGTCCTTTAAGTTCCCAGAATTATGATTTAATTGGTTTTAGACCATACACACACTAATCTAAATGTCTGATCAATTGGACATTTTTTTCTAAACATAAATTTTACCAAATTCACTAAGCCTATTGTAGACAATTGATAAGTATTACCTAACCAATTCTGGTAAGATTTGAGGAAGGTTTTTTGTTTGTTTGATTTTTTTTTTTTTCTGATCTGTTTCTTTGGTTTAGGAACAGTAAAACTAAGCTCTAGATCAGAAGCCAATTATTAATTAAGTAAGTAACGAAGCTATGTAAGTAGTATATCAAGAACTGCCTGCTTATCATAATATAGTCTGCATTTTAACATTTATATTTTAGAGTTTTGCTTTAATATTTACTTTCTCCTACTTGGTATCTTCCAATAAGGGTAACTCATACAAATCGTAACTGTGTTTTGTATAGACACACCAAGAAGGATCGTCCTATTTAGCTCCAATTAATTTGGAGATAATTCTTGGTACTGATTATGTACAAATATGACAAGGCAGACCACACATGAGTCAAATTTTTATTTATTGGCTTCCTGCACAAATTATATAGGCAAAATAGTTACAAAAGCTTAATAGAAAAGCACTAGTAGCTTGCAAAAAGTTCTAGTCAAATTGAAGAGTATTCTATTTATAGTAAAAAAAGCACATTTATAAAATTTGAATATTTGAAATAAATGTATAGATGCAATTTCAGAAAGGAAATAATTTTTAAATGTGGAAGATAGTTAAAGTGAAAAGATTTTTCCAAAAAAAAAAAAAAACTCTTTCAAAGTTAAATAAATGTACTAGAATATGTTAAAAAAAAAAAAAAAAAAGGGTTAGTTTTTAGCAAAGTGCCAGATTCCCATGAATTGGCAGGCATCTAAGTGAGGAAAAGTTGGAGTGTGGGTCAACTGGTCAATCTTGAATTCTCTTGGCACTTTTGGATGTATGTGTATAGTTCATAAAAATTATAACCACCAATGATGGGCCTTCAGTATGATACACATTGCTAAGTGCAGCCTTTTCATGACTTTATATAATTTGATTCAGTCAGGGTTCTTGAGAAAGCTGCAGAGGTGAGAGTTCTAGACCTGCAGACACAGTCTTCCATTTCTCATTTTCAGACAAGATTTCAGCATTGAGCTGACCATTTGGAAAGAAAAATATACCATGGATTTAAAAACAACAATAATAACAACAACAAAACAAGCAAACAAAAATCCCTCAACATTTTCTAGAAAGCAACCCCAAATCAAGCCATTCCATACAAAAGTGGAAATATGTGATATTATTGAACCAATAAAATGCTTAGCAAATTAAAGTGACAACTTTTTTTCAATTAGAAACACTATATTTTGCTACTCAAAATAAGATGAATGAATACAGTACCTAGAAAATTATTTTTTCTATACACCTGCACTTAGCAATTACAGCTATGATGTTCTCTCTTTGTTCAGAAAAGGTACATTTTATATTGCATCCCACCTGCATTCAACACAAGTAAGTCTCTATAGCAATTATGTAGCTGTATTTAAAAGGCAAAGAAAGCATGTAATTATAACTTTAAAGAATAATTTACAGTAACGGTGGAAGTTGGGCTTGAATTTTAACCATACATCAAATAGAAAGAGAGGACAATAAATTTAACTTGTAGAATGCAAGTTTTATTTCTGGGAGAGGAAAGAAAAATTCTCAAAACAATGCACTGTCATCGAGGCAATTAATGATTGATGCTCTTACAACTGAGAATGAGAGTTTCCAGCAGCCAACTCCATGGCCTTTCTGTCTAGTAAAATCAATAATAAAATTTATATTTCATTTAGGATTTAACAAAGAAAAAAAGCAAAGAAAACTGTAGACACAATTGAAAAAGATTTGGAAATCACAAGGAGATTTTTCCTGTCTTAACCAATAACAAAAGTATGTCAAGAAAGGTCAAAGGACTTTACCAAGTTCATGCCATTAATAGTTTGCATTGTTTCCATTGTTAGAATAAAGTCTAATCCCCAAACTTCTGCTTCTCAATTGCAAACACTCTCCAATTAAAAAAAAAAAAAATCAATCTAAAAAATGTATTTTTAATTGCAGTATAATTGACATGTAATGTTATATTAGTTTCAGGTGTAAAACGTAATGATTCAATATTTGTATATATTGCAAAATGATCACCACAATAAATCTAGTTAATATCTGTCACATACATAGTTACAAAATTTTTTCTTGTGTATGATGAGGACTTTTAAGATCTACTTTTTTAAGAAATGCATTTTGATTTAAATACTAATTATAAATAGTGAGAGAAACTGCTATGTTCATGGGGGATAGAATTCTCTGGCAGAACCATATGCCAAGGATATTGATTCTTATTATGTGGTCTCAATTTCTTTTTGCTTTACCCAAATCAACACACCAAAGTACGTTTACTAAAAGTTTCTCTCCTTCAGCAAGTCTTAAAGAGCCAGGTCTCTTCTCAGAATAAATAATATAGGAATCAGAGAAAGGTAATATGTATGGATAGAGCTCTCAAAGAACTATTACATTGTATGGGTTGATAAGGTTTGGTTGTACAGTCGCTTCAATTTCCCAAATATTTTATTCATATCTTGATAATTTATGGAATTAAGTGATTTTTTTAGTTTCCTGACAGCATTGACATTTTAAAAATTCTGTTAATATTTAATTAATGTTACTTATTTATGGAATTACTATAATATATTTATTATTTTTAGAACTGCAAGAAGAATAACCTTTTTGAAGAAGAGTGAAACTCCACTCAACATTTAAAGTCCTCACCAATGTCAGCTTACCTGGTTCCCCTAGACAGAAGCGATTGTATCCCAGCATTATTCTGGAGTCTGCCTTCACACTTCTCTGGGGCACTCAGCATTTCATCCTGTGTCATGGTTATTTATTTTCATGTCTTTTCCTAATAGTTTCTAAAATTCTTGAGGGCACAGTCTTTATTTTATTCATTTATATGTCCCCTAGCACCACCATGGTGTCATGCACATAGGAGGTATACCTTGTCAAATTAATAAATGAATTGCCATTAAAAAATCTGTGCATCAAAACACAAAGAACACAATTATAAATCAACCTGTCATACATGCAATTCTAAGATAGCATTATCTTTTTCTATAAAACTTAAGTTATATGTGATAAATCATGTATATACTATCCATCCTTTTGGGAACATTATTTCATGGTTCATTTATTCATTAAACTCTGAATTTTTATAAAAATGAAATTAAACAGAACCACTTAAGCAGCCAAAAAGAAAACATGGCCATAGTTTATAGATCTTTAATATAGTCTAAATACATTAAATAGAGAATATTCAATCTACAATATTCTTAACTTTTCAATTGAATATAGAAAGAAAAAATAAAGCTTATGCAAATTATGGATAATTAATAATCATTTATATTGTGATACTCCTGAACAATGTTTTTGGGAGAATCAGTTGGTATTTGAATAACAATTTAGCAAAAACATAAACTTTCTTTTATAATTTGATGTCTCCGCTTTATATTTAGAAATATATAACAAGAAAACAGTATTTTTTCATTTTTTCCTTTTGCAATTTCAACAAAAAGAATAAAATATCTAGGCATAAACTTAACAAAAACTGTGAAGGACCTATACATGAAAAACTATAAGATGTTATTAAAAGAAATTGAAGAATATACAAAGAAATGGAAATATGTCCTGTGTTATTGGATTGGAAGAATCAACATAGTTAAAATGACCACATTCCTCAAAGCAATATATAGACTTAAGGCAATCCCCATTAAAAGCTCAATGGCATTTTTTAAAGAAATAGAACAAAAACTGACAAAATTTGTATGGAATCACAAAAGACCCCAAATAGTCAATGCAATTCTGAGGAAAAAGAGCGAGGGCTGCAAGTATCACACTATCTGATTTCAAATTATACTAAAAAGTGACAATAATCGAAACAGCATGGTACTGGCAGAAAAACAGACCAATAAAAACAGACGAATGAAACAAAATTGAGAGCCAAGAAATAAACCCACATATATATGGCAAATAATTTTCTACAAAGAAGCGAAAAACTTACAATGGAGAAAAGAAAGCCTCTTCAATAAATGGTGCTGGGAAAATTGAGAAGCCACATGAAAAAGAATGAAACTAGACTCCTATTTGTTACCGTATACCAACTATAACTCAAAATCGATCAAAGGCCTAACTAAAAGATCGGAAATAATAATGCTTACAAGAAAACATAGGTACTAAACTCATGGACCTTGGTTTTAGAGAGGATTTTATGAATTTGACTTTAATGGCAAGGGAAATAAAAGCAAAAAATAAAAAAAAAAAATAAGACTATATCAAACTCAAAAGTTTCTACACAGCAAAAGAAACCATCAACAAAACAAATAGGCAACCAACTGAATGGGAGAATATATTTGCAAATGAAACCTCTGATAAGGAGCTAATATCCAAAATATATGAAGAATTCATACAACTCAACAACAAAAACCAAACAATCCAATTAAAAAATGGATAGAGGACCTGAACAGACACTTCTCCCAAGGAGACGTACAATGGCCAACATACACATGAAAAGGTGCTCAACTTCACTAGCTATTAGGGAAATGCAAATCAAAACCACAATGAGATACCACCTCACATCTGTTAGAACGCTTATCATCAACGGGACAAGTAATAACAAGTGTTGGAGAGGTTGTGGGGAAAAAGGAACATTTATACCCTGTTGGTGAGAATGTAAATTGGTTCAGCCACTATGGAAAACAGTATGGAATTTCCTCAAAAAACTAAAAATTGATCTACCATATGATCCAGCAATCTCTCTACTGGATATTTACCCCAGAGACTTGAAAATATATATCTGAAAAGATATATGCATCCTGATGTTTATAGCAGCATTGTTCACAGTGGCCAAGACATGGAAGCTGCTGAAGTGCCCTTTGCAGTGTTGGCCAGTGAGAAATAAAGTGAAATTCGCTAGAAAATTTTGGTAATGATTTTTATTTCTTATAAAGTCATCCAAGGGAGAAGTAATTAGATCTATCACATAGTTTTTTGGTGAAACAAACAAACAAACAAATAAACAAACAAGCCTGGCACACAGTAAGTGCCAAATGGGTATTAAATGTAAATGCTACAACAATACAAATTAAGGTAATGTAAGAGGATGGCCCAGAGTTCTAATAACTCTTAACCAATAAGTTTATGACAGCAAAATCTGTCCACCAACTTTTTATGAACAGAGAAGATTCAGCCTCAATTACAAAGATATTATTTGTTTAGTGTCTTTAATAAATAGCTAAAAGCACACAGCATACAAATATCTTCTGGTTTAACAGCTATCTACCTATCTTTGTCAATACCTTTGAAATTTCTCCTGGCATTGGCTCCTAAAAAGATGCTAACTCTTGAAAAGTTATTGGACTCTTACTTCTCTCTCTTGCATCCAGTAACCTAGACATAAAAGAAGCCAAATAGAAGTTGAAAGATGCATAAAATAACACTATAATTCTCAAAAACCATTTACTGTGTAGAAAATTTGATTAGCATCATTAATAACTTGAAACAAAGTTAAAGGATGTTTCTTTAGAGAAGACTTATGATGCAAACACAACTTCAGCAATACTTACTATTTTACAAAAGAAGATAATAGTAAATAAAATATAGAATTTAAAATAAAATTAATTTAGACAAAATATGGTACATAGATACATATACAATGTACATATAAACATATGTATATATTGTGTGCATATATACACATTTGTATGTACACTCACAAAAGTATGTACCTATATATTTGTAAACCTAGATGAAATGAATACACTTTTCTAGAAAAAAATGAAATGGCAAATTGGCAAAGCATATAAACACATAAACAAGCGTATCTCCCACTCCTGCACTCTTACCTCCTGCATAATCTGTATGCCTTTATAAGATTGCTTTATATAAATCACCTACTAAATTACTAAAGAGCTCTCTATTTTATACAAGTTTTAACAAATAAGCAAAACATGAGAGAAATATCTTACTTATCAAATAAACTTAATTCCAAAATCAGTAAAGAGGTACAATAAATGTAATTTCTCTTGTGATCGAAAATGCCATGATTCTAAATGATTACATTATGTAATTGACTATCTTTAAAATGCGTATATATTTTGTCCCAGGAATTCAAAAGAGAGTTTAATAAGAGAAACTTTTGTCACAATGTCTTATCATTAATGAATTAAAGTAGAAATTGTAAATCGATGTGAAAAACATCATTTGAGAATGTTCAACACCCCAAAATGTTTAATAATGCTCAAATTTCAATAAGTTGAAATTTTCCTTACCTAATATTGGTTGAATACCAACATCATATAAGAAATTAACATAGATAAATGTATATAAAATCCCTTTAAAAATTAGGAAAACACTAGCATGCCTACTTTTGTTCAATATAAACAAGATTCACTACAATTGTTCCATATAATCTCAGAGGAAAAAGAGAGAAAGAAGTAAGACCTGATTCTAAAGAAAAAATGCTGCATAGAAAAATCAAGATATCAACAGCAACCTATAACCAATATGAGAGTTCAACAAGGTTGCCAGATACAAGCTCAGCTAAACAAAACAATAGCATTACCATATGTCAGTAATAATCACCTAGAAAAAGTAACAGAAAGCAAAATCTTATCCACAATAGAAATATACGCTTTGAGGTATTAAGTATGATTCTCAAAGGATATAAAGAAACACTAGGAGAAATGTCAGTTTAATAGATTAGACTCTTTACTGTTTGTAAGGCTGCCAATTTTTCCCAACCTATTTTTAAAATCTTCTGTAAGTTTCATTACATTTGTAAAAGGACTTTTAAGGAGCTTATTCTAATTTTGTATTGGTCAGCTTCCAGAACTTATATACATAGAAAAATTGAACACATAACCTTCCTCCTCTTAGAAATCACTCAAAAACTATAAGAATAAGACTCAAAATTATTTGATAAAAACAATAATATTGATAAAGACTGTCAAAAGCAATATTTTTTATTCAAAGTATTCATATAAGGAAGAAGACAGAAATTCAAGATAGATTCCCAGTACTAAACTCAGATGCAACAGATTACAAAATATACTTTCTGAGGGCAAAATAGATGCTACGAGCAAAAAAGCACAAAGATGTAAGAAAACATAAAATTAGTTGGATGTTGGTAGAAGCCATTCCAACCCAGTTAATTTCAAAGAAAGTCAGTAAGATTGCACTAAAATTATACAAACAAGTCATATTTGCAGGGAGCAGTATATATTTGTGGTTACTGAATAAGAGAAGACTTTTATATTGTGAATATAAGCTATCCAGAAGCGTTGCTATTACCGAACCCTAACAGCTAGAGAAACCTAGTAAACCACTGAACAAGGAAAAACAAACTAATTCACCAAGAAATAAAAAAAGGAAAGAACTAGCACAGTATTTGGAAAAACATACTACAGACAAAAAAAAAAAGATTAAAATATTAGCTAAGTAAATTATTTGATAAAGAATAACGATATGTAAAATGTTGCCATATTTTTTTCGTGTGTTTGTGTGTAATTATAGGTGAAGGAAATCTAACATATTTATAATAGACACATTGTGATGAGCTTTCCATATATCCCTTTATGAATGACTTATTGCCTCCAGCTACTGGGGTTGTGACCAGAAGATAACCTTCAGCTGTCGGTCCTTTTGAGATTTCGTCAGTTAAAAAATAACTGATTTTCTCAAAACTATGATATTTCCAGAAGAAGCCAATAGCCAATGATGGATCAAGGTAAAAACATGAAAGCATGGCCCCTGAGTCCCAACTCAATAACTTTGAAAGGCCCTTCCAGCTCCAGAGCTCCTCATCAGATAATAAGCCCCTCTTTGAGACTACTTAGTAACATGTCCCCTCCTATCCAAAACTGCATCTTCCATCTCCCTCCCATGGGTGTCAATACTGAACACTCCCTAATAAAAATCTTTTACATTAATCATTTCTACTTCTGGGACATCCGAATTTTGGCAACTGTTACCAGAAGTGGAATGATTCAAGAAAATAAATGCTAATATTGGATTTTGTGCTTGGATCATCTTCCCTTCAGTTGGCAAGTGACAATTCCATTACTTGTGGCAGATGGAGCACAGATAGCTCTGACATGAGACAATGAGACGATTTCTCAAACATTTACCTGTGTAAACCAGGATTTTAAACTCTTGAAAAGAAATGAACTGGCTGGGGGAAACAGTAGGTAGAATTACAGTGCAGACCACTAGATTTGTAGACCAGGTCATGTCATTTGCAGTTGAGAATTATGCACTTTTTGAAAAATAGTTACTGGCAAGTTACTGGATATGGCAGAGACAGAGTTCTGGACATGGAACACCAATGGATGATATGGGAAGTACTACTCATCATGAACTGGGTTTCCTCAGACTCACTGAGTCATAAACATGGACAGAGCCAACAATTATCCATCATAAGTTGGGATTTTATATCTGTGATCAAATATAAACAGGACTGAAGAACACAAACAAGCTGCAAGAGCAGGTAGCTCAGATATGTAGGTCATTCACCAAGAGGTCCCCCTTCAGTGCAGTTATGGCCTCTTGAGGACATCCTTTATAATCATGTAGCAGAGAAGGAAAAATTCCAACTTGGTTCATGAATAAGTCACCACAGCAAAGCTGCTCTAAAGCCTCACTTGGGAGTGGCCTATATAGATAGCAGTAAAGAAAATCTTCCCAGTGAACAGAGATTTGTACAGTGTCCCTGATTACATACTTTGAATGAAAGAAGTAGCTAATACTTTTATTATATACTTAATTATGAACATATGCCAATTCATTGGCCACCAAGTAAAAGACCTGGCAGGAGGAAGAATGACAGAGATAGGAGGAGGAGGACTGAATTGAGGCATGTGCTGGGCATGTGGGAATAAAACACAGAGTGGAAAGCTTCAGATTACATATTAACAGCCAACAGGGTGTATCTACCACAGAACAGATACATAGCAACCACGTAGACAAAATAGATCAGCCAATTAATCTCGATCACCCCAATGTTAATACAACAGGTGCATGAAGGAAGTAGTCATGATGGCAGGGATGGAGGCTATACATGGGATAACTTACCATGCTTCCTAACTGTTACTATCAGATGTACAACTTGCCAGCAACAGTAAGCTATGCTGATTCTGAATATTGTACTATTCCTTAAAGACTTGTCTGGGCAACTGGTAAAATACTGACTACACTGGAGCCCTTTCACCCTGTAAAGTAAATCACTTTGCCCCCCCCCACACACACACAGACGGACATTTGTGTGTACACTCATAAAAGTGTACATCTGGGATCAAATATGAACAAGACTGAAGAACACAAGCAAGTTGCAAAAGCAGGTAGCCAGATACCTAGGTCATTCAATACTGAAAAAGAGGCCCTTCTTCAGTGCATTTATGGCCCCTTGAGGACATCCTTTATAACCAAGTAACAGAGAAGGGAAAATTCCAATTTGGTATATGTGTGTGTGTGTGTGTATATATATATATA
>NW_006434839.1:17201377-17236502 GCF_000325575.1 Pteropus alecto
TATATATATATATATTCGCATAAACACAGTTTGTGTTCCCTGATGCCACAGCTCTAGCTTATATGTGTTAAGCAGCTCTGGTATCCAAAAGGGATTTGCTCCCATCAGAGGGTAACAGCATTGAGCTATAAGCTATGGCTGTCATTTGGACACTTCAGCTCTTCCAGGAGCTAGCAGATGAGAAGATGAGGAGTCATCATCTTGGAAGCAATAACTGTCTCTACTTATCAAGAGGAAATGAGAGTTTTCATATATAATGGGACTCTAAAGGACTATGTTTGGCACCCAGGAGATATACTTGGGTACAACAGTGTTGGTGAAATGTTCAAGTGCAGCAGTCTGAGTCTGAGAAAGGTTTTGAAAGTCTGGGTAGTGCCAACAATTAAGTCCCTGATATCAGAACGGCTAGTGAGGGTGAGGGAAAACTAGACTATAAAGTAGAAGAGGAAACTAGAAACAGCAAGGATGGCCCCAAAACGAACCGCATCACTGAAAATTATACTTTATCCCACTAATCATTCTTTTCTAAGATTTCCCCAGGAATCCCTAAGGATCTCATTACAGAACACATGCAAAGAAATGAATCCAAGCACTTCAAAGAATGGTCTGTGGTGCATGTTGTGTGTGCCACCCAAATCTCATCTCTTTTCAGTAATGAATGGCTTATTCCACTAAGCACTGGGAGCGCTGCTGGAAGATGCCTCACACTCTTAGACTTCTCTGGTGATTGCGTTGGCTGAAGAAAACTTCTTTCCTTAAGTTTTACCTCCTTCTGTGGGTAGCCCATATCCAATTATTTAGCAGTAAAGAGAAATAAGTACCCAGCCTTTTTTCTCCCAACTCTAAACAGATATTAAGGTTCATTTAGCTCCAGTCCTCACTGAATTGGCAAAGTCCTATCTGGGAACAGCATTGCAGTTAAACATTTTCCTCTTCCCTATCATGCTTCTTTCCTCTAATTTTCACAGGTATTTATCCCAAGGACCTTCTCTAGGAAATATCTTGCATACTAATCTCCTCAGAATAGCTTTAACTATTCTGTATATGTAATTGAAGGCTTTAAAAAAGAAAGCAAAATGATGTTACAGAGAAAACATATACACATAAGTTCAAAAACAATTTCCTATAAAAGCAAAGATTGAATCTACATATTAAGAGGCATACTATGGCCAGCAGATATTCATCTAGAATCACCTACATTGAAAAATTGTCTAGAAAATTTGGGCTTCAAAGAGAAAGAAAAATGCCTTTGCTTCGTTAAGAAAAGTTATAAAACATTTATCCAAAGGAAAAAAATAAAACAGGATGGCTTAAGAAATTTCCACAGCCATCTTTAATACCAACCAACAAAACAGTGGAGCTGCAAGTACAAAATACTTGATATGTGAAAGTGTAACCTAAGGATTTTATATCTAGCCAAACTTTCCTTTATACATAAAGACTTTGTGCCATATTTTTGAATATTTTCATAAAACTTTGTGTTAACCAATTTATAATTGCAGATAATATGACAAAAGAATTAGCAATATGATATTAGAATTGAGACTAAAGCAAATGTGGGAATTTAAAAGACTTATCTGTTCCAACAACCTAGCAATTACAGACACCAATAATTGCTAGGAGAAAAGGCAAAGTATATGGAGCAAACATAAGAAGGCTGATTTCATTTATAATAAACGTAATAGGATGATTCAAAAGATATAAATAAAGTAATGGAACTGGATGTACATTCATTTTACAAAGATGAACTAATTATTAATAAAAAGCAGTGGTAGAGGAAAGACTCGGAAAAGAAAAAATATATATATTGTTTTTCTTATTGTTCATAACACAATTATTGAGTACTATCTAAAAAATAAAAAAAAGTAAATTTACTACAGATGGTTATAAAACTCAAGGTGTTTAGTAGAAGAATAAATCGAAATAAAGTAGAAACAAAAGCTAAGTAAACAAAACACAGTCGAGACAATTATACATACTTAAAATTCATCAAAGTATATGACAGAATTGAAACAAAGTACATATATTTTATTAATAAGGGATTAAAAACCTATGACACCATTTAGCACAGAATATAAACAGAAAATCATAAATATCTTTAAATAACTCATAAAAGAAGATTCACATTACTCTATAAAATGATACACCTAAGACAAAATGATTTGTAAATTTTGAAAATGAACTACTCAACAATGATGCAGGAAAATGCAACAATGATAAAATAGCAAGGGTTGGTAGAAATATAAATTGTAAAACCAGCTTGGAACATTAGCAGTATTTACTAAAGCTGAGCAAATGCAAATCTCATGAACAAGTAATTGTTCTCCTAGGCAAATAAGCTCAGAAATATATCAGAAATATACAGAAAGATACAAAATAAAAGTTTTAGCAGCATTATTTACAAAAGCAAAAAACTGATGCATCTCAAAATGTCTCTCAGCTGTAGAACTAAGATAAATTAGTCTATCACCAAACAACTTAATACTCCATAGTATTGAGAAAGACCAAACTACCTCTACACAAAGACATAATTTAAGTGAAAGAAGCAAGGTACAAAACAGAGCAAACTACATAACTCGATTTATAGAATGTTCAAAACCAGGCAAACTAATCTTTGATGATAGATGTCAGAATAGTGGTTATCTTCTGGTGAGTAATGAACAGGAGGGATGAAGAGATTTTTGGATGCTGACAACATTCTATAATTTGATAAGTGTGAGAGTAACAGAGGTATATTCACTTTGCAAAAATTTGTCCAGCTGCACTTGATCTCTTTCTGTATTCTATATTTTATTAAACTGTACCTTTTTTTCTGCTCTGGTACCATGTTCATTTTATTGCTATAATTTTGTAGCAATCTGTATTTGAAAAGCAAACTCTTCCCTTTACATTTTTTATTGAATTGATAGCTTCTTTGGAACTGTTCTTTCATATATGTTTTTTTGAATTGTATTTTAAATGTCTAAAAATTTACAAGTCGAGTAACAAAAAAAATCAGAAAAGTACATAGTTAAGTTTTTCTTCAAGCTGTGTTCCTTATCAATGTTGTTGTCCTTCCAATAGGTAACCATGGTTATTAAAGTGTGCCGACAATCATAAAGATTATATCCTTTATGGGAGACATAGTAACACACGTGGTAAATTTGTGCACTTTTCTTGTTTCATATAAAAATATTTATTGGAAATCTTATTAACACACAAAGAACTTTATTCTTTTGTACAGACATATGATTTATCACTATATGGACAGTAAACTGATCAGTTCCTCTCTTTTAAATAATAAAAGTACCTTTTAAAGGGCGAGTTATAGATAACTATGTCATTTACAAGTGAGTATAGATGTTTGTATCCCTCTGTTCCTCTCCATGGAGACTCATGTAACATCTCAAAATGACCTTCCTGTCCAAACAGACCTTAGTTTACAAATCTTCAAAACAGACATTAAGGCAGAAGGAAGTCAGCAACACATTTCACCAAACAAAGGGAACTTCTCACAAATCTGGCCACATAGATAGAGGAAGAAGTAAAAATTAGAATGAAAACTCAAGACCAAGATGGAAAAATACAAAAGAAAAAAGGAAAACATAAGTGTTGACACCAGGCATATTAACATCTCATTTAAATCTAGCTGTTCTATGAAAGAATTTCATGGCAGTAATTTATATAATAATGATAGCTGTCAGTTGATTCAAGTTCTGACAGAGATTATGACAATTTTATTCCTGGAAAAGTTTGCCTCTTCGACTTTTTAATTCTCAAAAAAGGCAGTATGTCAATGGAATATTGTTCAGTTTTAGGACAGAAGGAGATCCAGCCATTAATGACAACATGGATGAATCTGGAGTACGTTATGCTAAGAGAAATAAGCCAGTCTCAGAAGGACAAATAGTATATAATTTCACTTATATGAGGTACTCAGTCTCATAGAAGCAGAGAGCAGAATGGTGATTGCCAGAGGCTGGGAGGAGTAAATGGGAGTTGTTGTTCAATAATACGGAATTTCAGTGATGCAAAATGAATAAGTTCTAGAGAGCCGCTGTACAACATAGTGCCTGTAGCTAACAAGGTATTGTGCATTCAAAATGTTAAGAACATAGATCTCATGTTAAGCCTTCTTACCAGAAAAAGGGAGGGGCACACAAAGAACCTTTGGAAGTGATGGATGTGTTTATTACCTTGATTGTGATAATAGTATCATAGGTATATGCATGTGTCCAAACTCATCAACTTGTATACATTAAACATGTGCAATTTTGGGGGTTTTTTTGGTTATCAATTATATATATATAAAAAAAAGCTGTTATAAAGCTTTAAATCCTATGGTTGAGGTTCAAATCCTATCTCTCTCCTTGCTAGCTGTGTGACCTTGGACAAATTAGGTAATGTCTACCTTCCTCAGTTTTCTCATTGATAAAATATTTAATAACTGAGTTTTTTTTTTTTTTAAGACAACACTTCTAAAACATTGAGCATAGCTGTTGGCACATGGTATTTACGTTATATACATAAAAAGAAAGAGATTTGTAGAATAAAATAAATCCTTGATTGGGCTATTTGTTGATGCAATCTTTAAATTGGTTTCCTTATATAGGTGATAATGTAACAAAGATTGATAACACTATTCTTTGTGATCCTGCCCTCATATCTCAGAGTTTACCATTTATGCCTTTTGAAGCTGAAATCCTAATAAGAATGCATGTGCTGTAGATGGGGATCTTCATGTTCACTGAGTTTAAAAAATCTTAAGGTACCAAGATTTACTTGAAAGATATCAGAAGAATAATACTTTGTTAAAACAAATAAATGAAGACCAGGTTTGAAGATCCCTTGAGCAGACAAAATCATTTAAGCCACATAAGCAAAATTTAGTCGTTTATTTTATGAACATAATGAACTTTCACATAGGTTATTTCTCGAAAATGCCTCTGATAATCATAAACAAAACTTGTTGTCTTCCAAAAATAGTATAAGATAATCACTTTTAACCAATTTCCTGCTGTCCGGAAATCCCTATTGTTATAACCAATCATTGAAAACATTTAACAACTTCCTTATTTTCACTTTATAAGCCAAACTGAAACATTATGCCTCTTTCATACCAGTTTCAGGTTGAAGTATCCCTGATCATGAGCAGTTTGTTTCTTACTCAATAAAATAGTTATATCAAATAAAGCTCTCTGAATTTTCATTTAATGCTTTCTACTAGTACAAATATAAACATGCTATTGCAATCCCTAGTTAAGCAAGATTATGTTTCTTAGTTCCAGATTTAATTTACCAGTCATCTATGATCTTGCAGCACAGTATAAGGAAATATCAAGAGGCATGAGAAAAAATGAGATAATGAGATATGTCTGTATATACACAAACAAACACATGCTTACAATAGAATATTATTCATCCATAAAAAGAAGAAAATGCTGTCATTTGTGACGACATGGATGCAACAGATGACATTATGCTAAATTAAATAAACCAGGCACAGTAAGACAAATACTGTATGATCTTATTTATTTGTGACACCTAAAAAAGTTGAACTCAGAAGCAAATAGTAGAATGGTGGTTGCCAGGGCAGGGAGGTAGAGAAAATGGGGAGAGATTGGTCACAGGATATAAATTTTCAGTTTTAAGACGAATAAGTTTCAAGGATGTAATGTACAAAAAGGTGGTTAGAGTTAATAATGTTGTATTTTATACTTGAAATTGGCTCCGAAAATAGATCTTAAGTGTTCTCAACAATAGCAAAAAAAACAAAACAGTAACTATGTGAGGTGATGGAAGTGTTAATAAACTCGATGGACGACTGTAGAAATTATTACACAATGTATACACATATAAAATCATCATGTATACCCTAAAAAATGTACCTTGTACAACCTAAATAAATACACTTTCTGTTTGTCAATCATATCTCATTAATATGGAGAAAAAAGTGCATGAAATTTTCAATAAAAATATAGGGAATTTTTTTAAAAGGCAGTTTGGTGCAGAATTTAATTTAAAAAAATAGAACTTTTGTAGTTCTGGCATATAGTAATATATATGCAAGAGAAACACTTTAAGCAGAAATGTATGCCTTTAGGGGAGAATAGAATTTTGGAATTCACATAGTGAAATGAGAACTGGTTGGAGGGAAAAAAGATCAAGTTCTTGTGCTAAGAACAGTAGGAGGGAATTCATCCAGCTAAATTTCAAATTCTTCTAAAATGCGTGCTCTCTTTATCTGTCTACAAATGAGTTAGAATCTCTCAAAAAGTTCTTGTTATATTCTTCAAAACCTGTCATAAGAAGAATAGAATTTCTATAAATGCTTACAAAATACCAAAAGAGGAAGTTGCACCATGGAAATCTGACTTTGCGGCCTCACTGGCTGCATCGAGACAATGCTGCATAAATGGAATGAAACTCTAAAATATAATTCTCTTTCTTCATATCCAAAGGTAAGAGAAGGTATGTGTTTTTTTATTGAGTTTCAGCACCTTGTAATTGGTAATGCTGTCTAACAGCCTCACTCTGAGCCAGATACCATGAATACTTCTTTTACCGTAATGACGAAAAGTAACATAAAATGAAACATTCAATTTGCAATTATGTAAGTCAGTGGTAGCTTAGGTAGTGTCTGCGGACATGTGAATGAGGCTTGAAACTTTACTTTGAGAAGCTGATGAGAGACAGAGAACAAATGGTCTACTGATTATGTGTGGACATTGCCCAGTGCAGAATCTGGGTGGGTAATTTGGATAGAAATTACAGCAACAAAAAAAGATATATCATCTCAGACTTCGAGGTGAACTTGGTCTGTTTCCCTGCCCACAATCCTAAAATGGGAAATGAAATCCACCCGGAGAGAATAGCACTTTGCTTGTAACCAGGTACTAGATAGCTATGAAGATTCTTGAACATGTTAGTATGACACTAGCTTTGCTTGTAATACAATACCAGAGATATATACAATGAGTGAATAGCAACATTATCTGGAAGCTTGTGGTTTCTTAGCAAACTGTTTAAATGCTTTAAATTAAAATTTGATGTTGGAGAAAAAGAAAAGCAGTCTAGAATAAAAAATCCATTTCAGGAATACCTACTTTTAAGTAACTTGGAAGCATTACCCTACAGAATTTTAAAACTATTTGATTATCAACTAAAAATAAATGCTATTTAGCAGAATGATACTTCTAGAATATAGAGAAATCTCTAAAAGTAATGAGAACTTTTTTTTGCAAAAAAACAAAAATCTGAATTGACATGAATGCTCAATTTTAACAGATCACATTAAATTAGTTATTTGATCCTGACACTTGCTCTAATGCTCCAACTGGCAAAAGTTAAAATATTTGGAATGCCAAATATTTGAAATGCACAATTTTTTGAAAGAAAGATGTTATTTTATTGTTTTTTTCTATATATAATAACTTCCAGATGGCAATATTTACAATCTGTCCAGTCAATGAATATGACAGAAATAAATGTGAAGCTCTACCAGAAGAAGAAGTCTTTAGAATAAAACATATTCAAGTGACCTCTACAAAGAAATGTTCACTAAATGTTCTATAAGTCTGGAGCAACTGCAAGGAAAATTTAGGTTGGCAAAACCTATCAGTGGTCCTCAAACATGAGCATGCATCGGAATCACCTAGAGATAATCTGGAAACAGAGATTACTGGGTTTAAGGATCACTTTCTCATGGAGACTGGGGTAAAGCTTAAAGACTTGCTTTCTAAAAAGTTCCCAGGTGACGCTGATGTTGCTGGTCCAGGGACCACATTTTGAGAATTACTGCATTAATGGGATAGATATGGCTACACAGGAAAATAAGGCAAAATCCTCATATTCTAGGCAACTCTTATAATTTAACAACATCTGTTTAAAAGAGATGTAATTTCAGAAAATTAATTACACTGGATCTAAGTTTTCAAAAGCAATCTTTTAGGAAAAGCAATTTAGGTGTAGAAAATAATGTATTGGCTATATTAATTTTCATTATTTTAATGTGGCAGAGGTGGAGAATCCTGACATAGTCTGAATGTTATTTTCTCAGTCACATATATAGCCTAGTACATTGTATTTTTCCTACTGATGTGCATCTTAATTTCATTTCATGGAAAACCTAACTGATGTGCTAGCACTACTCATGTTCTCATTTCTTTTTAAATTGTCGAAATAAAATTAACACTTATGCTGTCTTATTAATTGTCTATACTAAATATCATTTATAATATTATGTAATATTTTTCAGATTCCCATATGCCAAAATATTTTATATCTCTACTGTCTATCCATTCACTCATCTATATGTAATCCTTCCAGACTTTATAATAAACTTGCCATAATAAAGTTGGCATGCCATTTATCACTTTATTGCTTCTCAGCTGCACATCCAATTTTCATTGCCTTTCTCAACTCTGCAAATATTTCTCCTAAGCCAGCTGGAACAACATTTAAGCTTTGTCAGTAGATGGTGCCAGAGGGACATTGGAGGAGAAAGATTCTGTAGCGCTTCTGTTTTCTTCTTTCTTCTCCTACCAGCTGCTAATGAGGCAGCCAGCGCACTCACCCCAGCATATTCTAGCAGCTCCACCTTTATGCGCAACTTCCCAGGAGGTCTGGCAAGTGCCTCAAAGGGCACGCCCGCTTGCCAGCGTTTGCCTGGTCATCCCAGCAAACTTTTCAGCACCCAGGGCCTGAGCTGCATTCTCTGCGGTGAGATCTGGTTGGCAGCTGTGGGGAGAGTATTTTCCAAATTTGTTCCTTCTTTGGGGGCTTTGCCTCAGCCCTAAAGATAGTGGCTATTGCCTATATTTGTGTATTCTTTCTGGGCTCTGTGCAGTTAATCCCTTTTCTCTTCTTAAAAATTCTCATATTTTTTTAATTGCAATTACTGTGTAGTCTCTGTCTCCTGATTGAACCCTGACTAACGCAGTTGGTTTCCAGATTTTATGCTTCACGATATATTGTGTATATTGTATGATTTTTCTATGTTATTACATATAATAAGGCATAATTTTGATGAAGACATTATAATTCAATATAAAAATCAATAAATACTTTGATTTGTCAACTTCTATATTTTCAAATATGTTAAATAAATATATCAAAAAATTTTAAACTATATAATTTACAAAATTTCAGAATCTATGATAATTTGAGTTAAACCCATGGCCTTTTTTGCCTATGTAGTTTTTTAAAATGTATGGTTTAGTCAAATATGTCAAATGCTCAACTCTATTCTTTATTTTGATTGTAAAGACCTAATCTAAAAAGACTGAGAAAAATAATATCTATGTGATTATAAACACTCAAATTCTGATAACTATTGTGAATTGTATCTTCTGAAAAAGTGATCGCTTTGACGCTCTCAGCCGTATAGCAGCTTTCTTGCATAAATCGGATTCAGCAGGGAGCAAAGATAACTCCCTTTCTTCTCTACCAATGATCATTTAATCTTCTCTCCGGATTCCTCTCTTCTTGTTTTTGGATTAAAGGACAAAACGCTACGTAACCTTTCTAGTTTATTTTTTGAAGTCATATAAATACTAATTTATCAGTAATTAATAGAAGACATTAATGTCAAAACTTCCAACTCTTTTCCATTTTAAATCTTTTCTCTCCGTACAGCCAGGACATTTGCTTGTGAAATTGTAGCAAGAACATTGGCTGGCCTCCTCTCTCTTCTCATTATACTTAATGCCTAACTCACTGACTGCTGTTTCTGACTCTTCCAGCATCTGGTGAAGGATGTAAGAGAGGTTGAGGAGGCCCTACTTAGTGGGTCACATTTGGAGATTCCTCCTCTTCCACCCCAGCTGAAAATTACTAAATGTATTTGCTTTGGAGCAGCTAAGTCCTCTTTGCCCTCTACCCTAGCCACTTAAGATTCTTTTCTTAGCCTCTCAGCTTCCAGTCATCCACCATTTCTAAGAAAACTTTGTCTATTCCTTGGACATGATCCTGCTGTGATGAGCCATTGCTGTCTCTGTCTGAGACGAGCGCCCGGAGACATGTGCCTTGCCCAATGAATAAAAGGCAACTTGTAGGAACTTTCTTTTGCTCTACCTGCAGACAGAGGTTGGTCCAGGCACAGATTTGGCTTCTTAATAGTTTGTATTTAAATAAAACATGAAACCTTTGTTTCTCGAATTCCAGAATAAACATGTCAAACTTTATGAGTATTTCCCTCGAAACATCTTTTTGAATCTAGAAGGGAGGAGCCGCCATTTCCTTGTCCCTTGGAGGAAAAAAATCTAGCACATTAACAATTCTCTCCAAGGAACACTTTCTTGGCCTCTTCAGCTTTTTATATAAACTGAAAGGGGCAATTAGTTAATCCTAGTAGAACTAATTTTGTTCGTCTCCTTTACATGTCTTTAAAGGAAGAGATGGACCCCATCTCAATTTATAATGTGGAATTCCTTGCAATCTGTTACTTCATTCTCCATTTTGAAGCCTCTGTCAACACTGAGAAAATAAGAATTACATTTAACAAAATGTTAAATCCACATAATCAAATGATTATGATATCATTTTCCTGTGACTAATTTGCTGGAACTAAAAATTCTGCAAAAGAACCATAGATAAAATAGTTATTCAAACCTTGCACTACAAATGTAATCATACAACCCAATACATAAACTTATTTTCAGACAATTTTGTAAGACAGAGTTGAAGTATTAGAGACTATGCATATACTCTCAGGAAAGGGTTGTGATTTGTATGTGGCAAGATTCTATCACTAGAATCTCCAACAATAAGAACATATTGTTTGATAATCACTGCTTAATGGGTAAAATTTATCACTATAAATGAGCCAGATCTTTAACTATAAGCCACTCACAAAGCACTTTCTTCACGTTTTCGGGACAATATTCCTGACAATTATGCTATGAGAATTCTTGCCTATGATTAGCCCAATCTAAGATAAGGGTATTATTAAGATCTTTACCTATGTCCCTTTGTGGTTAAAATTGTAATCAAGTAAACAACATTGAACCACAAATTTATTGCCTGAATACTTATGAAGGTGCTTTTATTAGGGTTTAGAATATTTCTGACACCCAAACTCATTAGTCTCTTAGTGATTTAGAAATATGATGCAGTTTATTTTATATAGTGAAAAATAAATTTTATTGAATTTAAAATAACATTTATCAATGTTTTTTTATGTGCATATACAGCTATACAATAGTGTATAGTCCACAAGGAACAGTTGACATATAAATGCATCAACAAGTCAGATCATAAAATATTTTAATAGAGGTACACATGAAGAGCTACAAACCTTAAGAAAGATTATTTCCGTTTGTAGAAATTTAGTAATGCTTCATGAACTGAATCTTGCTGTTGTACGGTTCTTTAGTGATCGAACTACAAGCTCCATGATAGCTGGGACCAACTCTGTTTACTCCATCTTTATATATAACACTTGGCGTAGGGCATGAAACCATGAATATTTATTGAATTTTTCATTGTAATGATGTTGTATTATTTATGAGTGTTTAATAGGTATGTTCTACAGAGGGTCTCATAGAGCAATGCAACATCAAAGTCTCATAAATGATTAGGATTGAAGGTATGATCATGGGAACCAAAAAATGATTTTTATAGTTTTAGTCCTCATCATATCCACTAAGAGATAAGTTATTCGACCTAAAATTGTCTGGCATATATTTTCAGACTATAGGGGGGCCCATAAATGACAAAATGAAGAATATAAAACAGGCGGTATATTTTTCTTCTCTACCAATCCTGGGAACACTAACACTAGAAGGCAGATGAAATTTCTGGGGGAGCACATTAGATTGCCAAAAGTGCTGTAATATTCATAGAGCTATAGCAGATAGTTTTCAACATGATGCCTTCTGGATTTGAAAGGTAAATGAAAAGGTAATTCTGTGGAACTCTGATGTGTATGTTTCTGTATATGCGTGTGCTTCTCCATTATAAATATGCCTGTGATATACAGTCTTGCATGGGACCTAAAACAGGTAAGTACTCTATAAATACTTTTTAACTGAAGATTTATAACTTCGATCCCAAACCTTAGTAAATAAAAATTTATTACCTCATACCCTCTCACTTTAAGTCACCACCCATTGTTTCAATTTATTCCTAACACAAAATTTCTTGAAAAGGTTTCCGCTTTAATCCTTCACTTTATACTCAAGCTTTTACTGTTGTAAATTTGTCAACTTCAAGTTCACCAATGAAAATCATTTAACAAAATTTTTGGAATATTTACTCTGTGCAAAGCATTTTATAATCAATTAATCAAGTAGACCCTTTTGAATCTTACATATATCATTAACTTCTTGGAAGCACTTGACATAACCTATCATTTAAATGGAAGCGCATGGGTTCTTTGGCCTTACCAAAATGTTAGGGTATGTTCTCCTTTCTGTTCTTCTTTCCTCTCTTTTCTTTGATGTCATGTTTTAATTCTTTAAAAGCTGGAAAATATTCTCTTTTCTCCATCACTGACCTTTTCCATAGTCATCTCACATACTGAAAGAACAGAGCTTCATTTACATCATATTTTTCAAATGATCCTCCAGTCTTTTTATTATTCTTCATATATTTTTTAACCTTTAAACATCTATGAGTTACTCATATGAAATAATAATTATTAAAACTTGAGCGTAAGCTAGACATTGTACCAATATTGGAAATGCAGCATATAAAAAAATAAAGTCACCTTTGATTTCTCCATCATATTACATTAATTATTCTAAAAAAATATACTATTATTATCTTATATATGATTGTTTATATTATATCTTTCACTGCACAATGTTTTGCAATGTTGTCATTATTGGTATTTAGGGTGGATACCTTTGCAAGGTATGTGACTCTCCAACACATTTAACGTCCTTGCTTGCTGTTTTTTTATTATGGTAAAAAATACATAACATGAGGCCTACATTCTTAATACATTTTTAAGTGTACAGTAATGTTAAGTATAAGTTGAATGTCGTACAACAGATCTGTAGAATTTATTCATCTTGTGTGAGTTAAACTTTATACTCACTGAATAGCAACTCACCATTTTCCTCTCCCCCACCCCATCCCTGGCAAACTCCATTTTATTTTCTGCTTCTATGAGTCTGACTATTTTAGATGCCTCGTACAGGATCATACAGTATCTGTCCTTCTGCAACTGGCTAATTTCACTTAGCTCAATGTCCTCTGGGTTAATTCAAGTCATAGCATATGACAAGATATTTTTTAATGTTAAATAATATTTTATTATATATATACATATGTGTGTATGTTTGCGTGTATATATAATGTCCTTTAAATGGAAGTACATGGGTTCTTTGGCTTTAACAAAGTGTTAGGGTATAATATAGTATAATATCTATAACATCAATTACATTTCCTTACAATTCATCCATTGATGAACATTTGAGGTTGTTTACACTTCTTGGCTATCGTGAATAATGCAAAGATTCTGGATGAACTAATAGAACTTGCAGCTTTTATTGAAGGTACTTAACTCTCTTTTTCCTTGAGTGATATATGGTTTTTAACTTTTTCTGTCTTATTTCACTTAGCATGGTTATCTCAAGATCTATCCAGGTTATTTCAAATGACGGTATTTCATCTCTTTTATAGCCGAGTAATATTCTTTTGACATCTTGTTGAATTCTTGTGTAAATATGAAATGATACATAAAAACAATATTTGCTATACAACACAAGGTATATTTAATCTGAATTTATTCATAATGCTAAATTATATAATAATCATCAAGTCAACATAACAGTTGCATATATTTCAGATATATCTATATATGAATAGTTATACATTGAAATATGTAGATATAGATATAACCACAGATTAATTTCACTTGTATAAATTTGGAGCAGAGAACTATTTGTAGTAAGGCCTACTGTAATACTTATGGGAAACAACAATATCTTAAAAGCAGTGTGGAATTCAGATGAGTCAGGTTTCCTTTTTTAGAAAGCACATTCTCAGAGGACATTTATTATTTAACTTAAAGTAGTTGTTGCATCAAGAGTAATTAGTGCCACAGGTAAAAGAATTTTATCTTAAAAAACAAAGTGACAGAAAATCAAAGCAAACATTTTTTTCTAATTTTATGAGTATTATTACATTAGCACTTAAAAAATTGCACCCATGATAAATAAAATCTAGGAAAACATTTGGGTTTTTAAACATTGTTAATAATTTTGACTTGCGACAAGCAAGAATTATAATGAAGCTGTGACTCAAGAACACTGAACTTCAGAACATTTGACTTTAGTTTTGCTTTTAAAACTACATAAGTTAATATCTTTGATTTTTGCAAATTTTTAAATCACCAAAACTAGTTTTCCATGCATTTCCTAAATAAACATAAGACCAAACAAAAGTACTTGCATGTTTTTAATCAAAGAATAATATCACAGAAGTTTATCATCAAGAGATTATAAGCAGAAAATAGATTTAACATGACTGGATCTATAATATACTTTTTTGAGGAGATATACATAACAAACTCTGATGTAGAAAAGCATGATGTAATTTGGAGTCACTTGTACATGATCTCAGTTCTGCCACTTATTAGCTGCTCATTTAGGAAAATTACATATTATCCCTGAATCTCCTTGTATATTCTTTGTCTATAACACAGGATTATTAGAAAGCACATTTGGAAAAAAATGTTAAATATAAGGCATAAAAACATGAATAATAAAAACAAGGATTCTAAATCTAGACTGATGGGTTTCTAATCCAAGCTCAACTACTTAACTACTGTATAAATTCATGCAAATTACTCCGTCTCTACATTTAATTTTCCTCCTCTGAGAAATGAGAATAATAATAGTATTCAAACCATAGGACTATCTTGTATACTAAAAGAGTTAACTTATTGGCTGGATTAAAAAAAAGATTTTGGTATATAGTGAGCACTCTATATCTGGAACTCTTATTGTTGTAGAATATTAAAGGATATTATGATTAAACTGCATTTATTTATTTGCTAGATCTTCAGTGATAAGGAAATTAAAGCCTATTACACAGAATTCAGTGTTTTGGCATATTTAATTGTCCAATATAGTTTCTGAGTGTGGCCATTCTTTTAAAAAAAGAAAGCAGTTTTTCAGATTTAGTAAACCCTAAATTAAAAATAAAATCACCACCATAGAAGTCAAGATTCTGGGATTTAGGTTGGGCAAAGCAGGTAAACCAACCTTTCACATCCTATCAAGACCTCTTTTCTAAAAAAAAAAATATTTATTTTCCAGCTTCATTAAAATATAATCGACATATAACATTGTAGAAATTTGAAGTATACAGCATGATGATTTCATATATCTAATATTGCAAAATAACTGCCATGACAAAGGTAGTTAACACATCTATTACCTAACATAGTTACTTTTTTCTCTGATGAGAATATTAATATCTACTTTCAGCAATGCAGTATTGTTAACTATAGTCACCATGCTGTACATTAGATCCCCAGAAATTGCTCTCATCTTATAATGAGAAGTTTGTACTCCGTGATCATCTTTGGCCCCCCCACCCCCCATGCAACCACCAGTTGGCAAGATTTCCTTCTTTTAAAATCGCTTTTTTTAAATCCATTCATCCTTTTATGGACACGGGTTATTTCTATGTCTTGTCAATAGTAAATAATGTTTTTAAAAAATTTTTATGGTAATTATTTTCTTAATTTTTTGAAGAAACTCCATACTGTTTCCATAGTGTCTGTGCCAATTTACATTCCCACTAGCAGTGTATGAGGGTTCCTTAGCAACTTTCAAATATACAATACAGTATTAACTATAGTTACCATGATGTATATTAAATCCCCAGGACTCATTTACTTTATAACTAGAAGTTTATGCCATAGTATTTTAACCAAATTTCCTTTGGTGTATATATAGTCAGTCATAAAATTTTACTAATAGAAAGCATGTTATAATACACTATCATTCACTTTCCTGATTATTTTTTTAAAATAAAATCTTAGATATGTAATTACTGGGTGAAGAGTAACCATGTTCTAAAGGCTTTTGTTTCATATTACTAATTGTCCTGAATGAGGATGATATTCTTTAAAGATTTAGACAATGATGTGAAGGTTTTCATTTTCATTCAAATCAATATGTGTTCAAATTTTCCTTGATTTATTTATAAGGTTCAAACTTACTAGCTTTCTACCTTTTAAAAATTTGTATTTCTTTTTTTTAATGAAGATGTGTCAGTATATCTGTTATGTAACACAAGATATATCAGTTCATGTAGAATGATAAATAGCAGGATAATTGTGCTCAACCTAAGTCCTATATTTTAGTAATTTTCAAACCTGACTTACATTAGGGTCAATGTGGAAGTGTTGTTTTTGTTTGGTTTTCTCTTTTAAAAATTTATTAATACCAATACCTGGTCTAGGACTTCTCCCAATTTACTCAACATATCTGGGGTGGGCCCAGGTAGTGGTAGAGTAAAAAAAAAAAAAAAACTCCTCATGTGATTCTACTTTTCCTCGACAACTGAGAACTATTGGTACACATGATCGCAAAAATGCAGCAAAGTCATAGATTAATGGAAGGAAAAACACTGAAGGAAAATAAAAAGACAGTATAGATGGGCATCTTTTCCTACTATTGAATTTTCCAAATATCTATAATTTTTAAATTACAGATAAAATAATAGAACTAGTAGAATTTATGGAATATGATTCTAACAGGGTATTCAATGCATGTATTAAAATCTACTTTTATTTTATTAGGACATACTTCTCATGTATGAATAAAAGTACAGTACTTTCCATGTATAATCAGTAAGAAATGTTCTACATTCTATTCATTCTTTATTGCTTGGTAAGTAAAAATAAATAATAAACATAATTTCTTTGAATTACATAAAAGCACAGGGTTTGAGTCCAGGCAATTATTAACAGTTCCTTATATAAAACAAAATCTTAATAATTCTAAGAGCAATTCAAATTAATTTTAAAAAGTTCATTTTCTTTCTTTCAAGAATCTGGAGCAAATAGTCATTATTATCCAAGAGATAAATAATAGAGATTCACTTGGTTTTGATATAGCAAACAAAAAATAATCACTTTAGGATTTCTATACAGTCAAAATTTGTGCTAAATCCTGAAAATAATCTGTTATCTTTCATGTATCACACAGGAAAATTGTACTTTTCTACATGTTTCACTTAATTAATTATTATTTTATGAACAGAATAGTCTGAATAAAATTATTACAAATTCTGTAGAGTGAAAATTTCTTACTATGTAGGCTCCAGAAATTTCATCTTAAAGAATCCATTAATATTTTAGAAACAAAGTAAAATGGTTACTCTACAATAAATGTACATGATATTTAAATTATTCATAAACGCATATATAAAATACACCTAACTCTATGGGACATTTTGATATAATAGCTTTTTCTCTATGTGTTCAATTTACAAGTCTAACCAATAGGATACAAATAGCCATGATTAGCAATTTACTAACTATTAGTAAATATTCCTTGTGTTGCTCAACAAACAGTCTCACTTATCATTTCAATTTAATCTTACAGGAGCTTACAAAGGCCACATAAAATTTTGATCTGAATAAAATCCAAAGCTTGGATATTATTAGTAAGTTTCAGGTAAGTGTCCATAAAACCAACTTTCGAGGTTGGCCTCATTCTGTGTTCTAGGAAATGCTACCACTCTAGTAATGTTAAAGTCCGCAAATGGAAATATAGTTGAAATTTTACTTCCAGATACTCAAAATGGTCTTTAAAGGAAAGTACATTATAGATAGCCCTTACTGCCATTTAGGTACAGTGTCAACGTCCTGCTCTCTAGCCTCTGTTAGGATGATCTCCCCTGTCAGCACAACCAAGTAGCTTCAAAATTCCATGTACCGGCATGAGGTATTCATGTACCACCCACAGGGAGGAGTGTTTACTTTCAGAACTTTCACTGGCACTACTGACTTCTACCCTGAGAAAAGAATTAGAGAATTCACCAAGTGCCAGCATCCATTCATAATCTTTCAGTCATTTATTTTTCAGTTTGTAGTCAGTAGATGATTCCATTTTACGTATGCAGATCATTCTGGAAGAAGGTGCTAGTTTGTAATGGTATCTTTCAGATGTCTCTGCACAAAGTTACATTTCCTCTAAAATACTCTCTTCAAGCATTTTCATTCCTTGTAAAAACTGAAGAAAGTCAGCTTGTGGCAAAATAACATTATGCAAAATGCATCCCATCATGCATTGAAGCTTTCTGTTAGGGGATCATTAGTAGGAACTAAATCAATGTTTCCCAGCCCGGAACATCAGCCTGTTAATTTTAATTTTGAATGTATGCTACTGGCTAGCTGCAGTAGATTGAATATTATATAATACTGTATTTTATGTGCTTGCACAGGGCTCCTTTGTCTTGTTTTTTATTCAATTATACAGTTTATTATTGATATCTTTTTGCTCAGTTTTAACTATCGAAATAATTTTGATAAATGGAAGTTCTAGAAAAAGATAGGCCATAAAAAGCAACGGTTATTAAGAATGATTTTGTCATCACTAAAACTTTCAAGTGTTGAAAACTGTAGAAAATCTCAGTCCTTTCCTACTCTTTAAAGATTTTCAGTGTGCTTCTGCTTGACTATTAAGTACAAGCTGCCTATGAACACTTAGTTCATCCTTGAAGAAGCACATTGAGTTTGAAGTTATTTAATGCTACCATATAAATTTCTATTTGAAGATATTTCTAGTTCTATTCTGAAGTGTATAAAATAATGGAGCAGAGCTAGAAGCATGATTTAACACCTTCCTCCAGAAGCAGCTTTGCCTCTAGCAGAAAAACTAAATTTTAAGAAAAGAAAAATGAAAAAACATTGCTACAGCATTTTTGTTCTTTGTGAACTCCTAAAGGAAAAAGTTGATTTTCTTAATAAAACCAAGTCAAGAAAAATAAAACACTAAAATAATTTTATAATAATATCTCCTAAGATGTTTTCTTAATGATATTTTATGCAAAGTCTTTGTTTTGACAAGACCTGTTAACAATTGTTTCTGATTATTTATTTTCATCCTTTTGTTCTTAATTCACAAGGGCAATTCAGAAGAACTATTTATAATATACAGGTTTCTTAGAGTTTACTTTGTTGATTTCATTAATTAGCCTGGGTTCCACATCATTTCATTGTCTTTACTATAAAGGAAACCTCTTCAAAACTTGATAATGGGTTGTACAGAAAGTTTACTTGTGGTATATAAAAATATGTATTTCAGCTGCTCTAAGTCTCCATTAAGCTAAATTAGAGCATAAGGAGTTCTAGGAAACCAAGCACAGGTTTCATACTATCTTCTTCTACAGGGAAACATTATATTTATTTTATTTATTATAATATTATATTATATGTTTGAAGCTAAGAAAATGGAAATTAAATAGGATTCAAAAAAGAGCTTCATATAGTTCTTCAAATGTTTCTTGAAACCATTTTCCTAAATATGTTTGCATTTATATCCTGGTCTGCATAGTTTTGGGAGATGAAAGGACTATGTAATTCATATAATTCATTCATATTTTCAGCAACTCATCTTTTACATACCCTATCCCATGGGAGCACTATACTATCTAAATTCACTTTTTGTAGTACATGTTCTCAGATTTGCCCGATGAGTAAATTTACTCTGTTTGCAGTTGCATCTGTAAAAGGCTATGAAACAAAATGAATCAATATTGAAACACGTGTTTTGGGAAACTTAAACTAAATGCCTAAGAATTTTTGTTTGTTTGTTTGTTTGTTTGTGTTTTTGCTTAGTTTTTTTAATCTATATAATCTTTTTAAACAACTCTGGGCTACCAAAGACTTCTCAGTTGTGCTGTCCCATTTGACTTTTATTCATTTTTAAATTGTGAGACAACAATCAATCAGTAAAATACACAAATATTAAGTATATATCCCGATAAATATTTACATATGTATGTATGTTTATGACTGTATCTGTACATAGCAACAGAAATAGAGGTAGAAATAGTGATAAATATATGGTATGTGTCTGTAAAAGCATTAATCATATCAACATATGGAACATTTTCAATACCCACCCTAGTCATACTTCCTTATAAGTAACTGCTGTTTAGTGTCCTAGCACCATAGATTAATTTTGTCTGCTCTATATTTCATATAAATGGCATCATACAGATATATTTTGTCTGGCTTTTTAATTAATTATGGTATTATGTGTAGCAGTCATTTTTTGTTCCATATTATACACTTGTAGTATTACATTGCATCAATATCAAACAATTTCTTTATGCATTCTATTATTGATGGGCAGTTGGGTTATTCCATTTGTCAGCTAATAAATAAAGCTCCTGTAAACTTTATTATATATGTCTTTTGGTAGAAATATGCATTTATTAATCTTGCACATACACCTAGGAGTGGAATTGCTTTTAGGAGATATTTGGTTGGTATAAGTTTAATAAATATTGATAGTTTTTCAGAGTGATTATTTCATCTGGCTTTTTCTTAAATATATGGTTCAATAGCACACATTAGGATCTTTATCATTTTCATGTTTCATGTTTCCTGTATATATTGAAAGTAGAGAAGCCTTCACTCTGCACTATCCTCTTTCCAGGTGAAATAGGTCATAACCTCAAGCCATGGCAAACCTAGTGACACCAAGGGGAGACTGGTCTGCAGAGACCTGTGATTAACACCAAGTCGTTGCTGATCATTTGATGCTCAGACAGGACTATAGAGTGTCCTAGCGTAGGGGTTGGCAAAATTTCTTTAACAAGATAGATAGTAAATATTTTCAGCTTTGTGGTCTTTGACACAACTACTTAACTTTATTTATGGACAACGAAATTGAATTTCATAAAATTTTCACGTGTCACAAAATATTATCTTACTTTTTATTTTTGTACATCCATTTAAAAAATGTAATAACTATTCATATCTCTCAAGCCATACAAAAAAAAAAAGTGGTTTGCCTGCTTTAATCCACGGGCTGTAGTTTGCTGACATGGAGGAAGGAATCTTTCTAAACAAATCTTGGCTAATAAAGACTTTTCTGTGATGCTGTGTCATCAGACTTTCCTTCATATTTTAAATTGAGGAATAATATACAAAGTGAAAAAAGGAAAGAATATAGTTTTTAAAAAAATCTTTGTTATAAATATGTTTGATAAGGGGAAAAAATCAAACACATTCAAGCAATATTTGTTATTTTTGGACAATTAAACCCAAGTTTGTTATAAATAGATTTAAATACATTCTATGTCAAAGTGGTATCTTTTTAAGGATAGACAGGGCCCATGAAGTACTAAATAAGTCTTTTTAAAAATAAATAACTAAACTTTTGATAAATCAATATTTGTAAATTTCTAAAAAAAAGGCAACTAATATTTAATGAAAATTTTGTTGATTATTGAAAAAATATTTTAATTTGCTTTTTAAGAAACATTGTATCACATATCTTTTCTTTCAGCTTCCATTGAAGGATCACAAACTAAATTATAAAGAAGTACAATCTGCTTAACTTACAGTCAAATGATTTCAACATATATTTATTAAATTCTTGCCATATGCAAATAAATGCTGAAAGGAATAAAAAAATGACCAGTTATCCATTTTATACACACGCATGCATGTACGCACACACTGTCTATCTATCATCTCTCTACCTAGCTATCATCTATCATCTATCTATACATCCATCTGTCTATCTATACATCCATCATTTATCTATCAATCTAATATTAATGATTATATTTCCCCAGGAACCAATCAAGATTTAAATATTGCATCCAGTTGTTAGATCTCTTTATTTATTTTTTTCTTTCTTTCTTTCTTTAATTCTTTAATTCTTTAGGTCTCTAGTCTCTTCATCCAGACAATCCTCTTGAATTTTGTTTTGTTTTGTTTTTGGTCATTGCTAATTTTATTAGTTATATTTTCTTTTAAAAAGACTAAAACTTTTTTGTAAAATGACACACATACATTACTTTTTTAGATGTCTCTTCATGTTTTCCTTTAACTTTTGGCTATATTCTCTGTAAATGAAGAGTTAGGGTTAGAGGTTTGATAAAATTCAGGTTCATTAATGGCAAGATTACTTCATAGGTGATGTTTTGGGCTTTATACTGCTTTACTTTAAAAAGCACACATTTTAGGTTGACTCATTAATTAATACTGCTATGTTTGATCATTTAATTTAAGGCTTCTTAATATACTAAAGTCAATTTCTGCAAATTAAATTTTTCTATGAAAAGAATCAATTAATCAAGCTTGTTTAAAAATACATATATACAGTTTTGCAAAGTTATCTGATAAATATTTTTAAAGAGCTCATGTCTCACTAGCTAATTCCTCCCTGTCATGTCTAATTTGATATTTTTTGGATTTTTTTGGATTTTTTTCAGTTTTGTTAATTATTATATTTGGATAAATGTCTTTTTCAGAAAAAAACATTTAAAATTAATTACTTCTACTATTTTCCATTAATTAATTTTTGTTTTATCTTTGCTATTTTTCTGCTTTCTTTCTTTGTTTTTGTTATATATTTTATATGTTTTCATACTGAGAATTTAGTTTAATCATCTTTAGACTTATATTTTAACTTTTTATTTATCTATTTATTTATTTATTTTTATGGTGACATTGGTTAACGAAATCCAATAAGTTTCATCTGTACGCTTTAACAATAAGGCATATATACACTTACTCTGTATGCTCAGCTCCTATTGTTAAATTTCTTTCTGTCACCACATATTAGACCCCCTTTACTCTGTCTACCTGTCCCCTCCTCCTCCACCCCCTTCCCTCTGGTAATCACTAGTCTATTGTCCATGTCCATGAGTCTCTGTTTGTTTGTCCTATTCTATTTTTGTTGCTTTTAGGTTTATATCCCACATATAATGATATCATGTGATTTTCAACTGTTTCTGTCTGAATTATTTTGCTTAGCATGATTATCTGGAGGTCCGTCTATATTGTCGCAAATGGCAGGATTTCATTTCTTCTTATGACTGACTAATATTCCATTGTATATATGTACTACGGCTTCTTTAGCCAATCATCTATCATAGGACACTTAGGTTGCTTCCATGTCTTGGCCACCATGAATAATGCTGCTATGAACATCAGTGTGCAAATATCTTTTCAGATATGGGTTTTCAAGTTTTAGGGGTAAATATCCAGTAGAGGGATTACTGGATTATATGGTAGATCATTCTTACTGTTTTCCATAGTGGCTGTACCAGTTTGCAGTCCCACCAGCAGTGTATGAGGGTTTCTTTTTCTCCGTATCGTCTCCAACATTTGTTATTACTTGTCCTGTTGATGATAGCTATTCTAACACGTGTGAGATGGTATCTCATTGTGGTGTTGATTTGCATTTCCCTAATAGCTAGTAATGTTGAGCATCTTTTCATATATCTGTTGGGCATTTGTATGTCCCCTAGGGAGAAGTGTCTGTTTTGTTTGCTAAGCAGAAGCTTTTTAGTTTGATGTAATCCCATTCATTTATTTTAGCTTTTACTTCCCTTGCCTTTGAGGTCAAATTCATAAAATTCTCTTTGTAAACTTATATTTTTAGACACAAGTATTAAAAATTTTCCTATTCCTATGGTCAGAATTTTAATTGAAATCCACAAACATTAAATATTCAGTATTTTCATTATTAGCATGCTTTAGAAATTCTGCATTTTTGATTTTTCAGTTTGTCCTAAGAGTTGCTTAATAGGATTATTAGTTTCTTGGTGAAATTATTGTTTTATAAGTAAAATATTTTCATCATTGTAAAGTAATTTCTTCAACATATTTTGAACCATTTTATTTTTTTAGAATAGAATTAGATTAACAAAAGTTTTGACAATTGGTACAGAGAATCTCTATATCCAACAAACAGTTTCTCCTATTATTAACCTCTTTCATTATATGGTTCATGTGTTACAATCAAGGAGTTAATACATTAATAAGTTAATACATTAATATAAACTAAAATCAATACTTTATTTAGATCCTTAATTTTTTACTTAGCATCATTGTTTTCTATTCTAGGACTCCATCCAGAACGCAAAATTACAATTAGTAGTCCTATCTTTAAGCATCTCTTGGAGTCTGTTTCTTAGACTTTCCTTGTTTTTTATTACCTTGACAATTTTGAGAAACACTGATCAGGTGTTTTGTAGGATGCGGCTTTATTGGAATTGGTCTGATAATTTAGTTATGATTAGACTAAGATTGTAGGGAAGGAGATTATAGAGATAAAGTATTATTTTTATTACATCTATCAAGGATACATGCTATCAATGTGATTTATTTCTGCTGATGTTGACCTTGATCATCTGATTTCAGATTTCTCTGCTGTAAAGTTACTCTTACCCAACCATACTTCCTTCTCCATACTGTAATTTTGAGAAGGAAATCACTAGATACAGCCTCATTTTAGGAGTGGAAGGTTATTCTCTATGTCTTTGAAGGCAAAATATCTACATAAATTATTTGGAATTATTCTGCATGATAAATGTGTTTCTCTTACTTTATCTATTAATTTAAACATTTATCATATTAATGTAAACACATGGATATTTATTTTATACATTTGAATATACTACCACTTTAGTATTTTCCTGTTAAATTGTTCTGCCTTTGGCCATTGAGAGCCCTTTCAATTGGCTTCTTTACCTCTTTGACATACATTCATAATAGTAAATTTTTTTTTTTTTAGCTTGCCTTACATTCTGGCACTATAGGTTCATCTTGCATATTAACTACACAGAATTAGAATCAGACATTTTTCAAAGACATTTGTCTTTACCCATTGAGAGTAGGACTTTGTTATATAGAATGCTCAAGGTGTATTTCGAAATGATTATTCTTTCTTTCCTTTTTCCAAAACAAGGGGAGACTCTTGTATTTTTATCATGAGACTGTGTCAGGGTACCAAGAGGTAAACCTACAAAATTATGGTGTTTCTCTATAAAACTGAAGCCTCAGGAGTTTCTCAGATATTATACACTCAGCTTCCAGCAATTCATCACATTTACATGTAAGTGTTCCTACCAATAGTTTCTGTTCTAAATAGTCTACCTGTGCTGTGACTCTCCGGATTTTCGAGATTCCTAGGTGGTAGTTTGCCCTGCAAACTCATTTCTCTGATGGGTCCATGAAACATCAATGATTTTCTGTTTAAGTTTTTTCTTATTTTTATGATGGGAGTGATATCTTCTGAGCTCCTTTCATGTCAGATCTAAAACAGTACAGTGATGTATTTTAAATTATTTTTAAATATATATTTTAGATTTAAAAATATTTATAAACTGTGGAAATAAAATAAATACGAATAACTTTCTATTGAATTATTTGAAAGTAGTTTGACAATTCGTTGCCTCATGATCCTGTTTTTGGGTTTGTAACTACTTCTGAGAAAGTGAGAAATAGGGCTCCAATGATCTTTAACATGTATATTATTCCATCACCTCATTTCATCCTCATGTAATAGATCTCCCACTTCTGCTACTATATCTTTCCCCATTAGGACAGCTTCCTCTCTTTGCTTAGATTCTGATTTTTGTTGTGTCCACATATATTTAAATTAAATGTATTGGGGTGACATTGGTTAATAAAATTATAGAGGTTTCAAGTGTACGAATCAATAATACATCATCTGTATATTGCATTGTGTGTTTACCACCAAAGTTAAATCTCCTTCCATCACCATATATTTGATCCTCTTAACCTACCCCCCTCTCCCCCATTTCTCTCTGGTAATCCCTAAACTGTTGTCTGTGTCTATGAGATTTGTTCGTTTGTCCTATTCGTTCGTTGCTTTCAGTTTTATATCCCACATATGAGTGAAATCATATGGTCCTCAACTTTTTCTGTTTGACTTATCTTACTTAGCATGATAATCTCAGGATCTATGCATGTTGTTGCAAATGTCAGTATTTCATCTTTTCTTATGGCTGAGTAATATTCCATCATGTATATATACCACACCTTCTTTATCCAATTATCTATCAAATTGCACTTCTGTTGTTTCCATATCTTGGCCACCGTGAATAATGCTGCAATGAACATTGGGGTATATATATGTATATATCTTTACAGATAAATGTTTTCAAATTTTGGGGGTAGACAACCAGAAGAAAGATTATTGAGTCTTGTGGTAATTATATTCTTAATCCTTGAGGGAGATCCATACTGTTTTCCATAGTGGCTGTATTAATTTACATTCCCACCAGCAGTATATAAGGGTTTCTTTTCCCCACCTCTTTAACACTTTATTATTTATCTTATTGGTAATAGCTGATAATAATCCCAACAGAAGTGTAGTAGTATCTACTCATGGTTTTGATTGGCATTTCCCTAACAGTTAGTGAAGTTGAGCATCTTTTGATATGTCTGTTGTTCATTTGCACATCTTGCACTTAAATGGCCTCAATTCTGTTTGAATTACAATATGCCATGCCAATCAATTCTTCCCTTTAGATAGTAATTGGGCTGCCCCATGAATGGATACTCTTCTGGTTGTTTAGCCTCTTACATCTCAGGCCAGGCCACTCCTCTCCAGGAACAGTCTCTTTACTCTACCTGTGCCTCTTACCTTTCACAACAGGTCATCCCCTTATATTTTGTTTTTTATTGTTAAACTGTAAGTTTTTGTAGAATGTATCAGGAGACTCAGATATATTAACTTCTATTAGTCTTGAAATGTTTTTTGAGAGTAATTCTAAAAGTTCATATTTAAGAATTATGTTTCAGGTGTGGCTGTACAGCTCTTATTGTACCAAAACTCGTGTAGATAACAAATATATACGCCAGAGGAACTGGAGAGTTTAGAAAAGTAGGTAGACAGCAGAGGGAAGTCAAAACTTGAAACATGGGAACAACATTGATTGACTATCTTATTTTTATGGCTCTGACCCCATAAAATGACCCATACTGAACCATGCAGATGACTAAAACACTAATAAATACATTTTATGGCTTAAAGAATCAAAGGACAAGGTCCAGGAAAACCATGACCATATCTGCTGGAAATTAAGGGGTTATCTCAGAAAGAAGAGGGCCAAAGAAGAAGAGCCCCAATTCTGTATAAACTCTTTCTGAGTTTATTGCTAACACCTGAATTATGTAAACACAGGAAAACATAAATATGCTTCAACTCTTATCTGGAATTCTGCTTACTATACTCAGTAGAGGTTAACTATAGCCAAATTATGCTTGAAAAATGAGAAATCCAACTTTGACTTTGACATTAAGAGGCAAAAATAATTTACATTTCTAGAGCCCACATCTGCCAGTGAAAATAATTCATGAGGAATAAAGAATAATTATATCAACATATATTATCCTTGCCCAACACCAGCTTCAAAGTAAGAGACAAGATAGGTAATCCATCTTGAAATGCCTTCCCAACTCTCAGATAATGTGGTTTATGCACATTTTCTTTCTGTCACCTGTAGCCAAATTATTGTGACAATTAGCAGATACTATATAAGATACACTATGAGTTACTTTTAGTAGTAAACTAAATCATGGCTTAGTATTTTTAATTACAAATTTGTTAAAATTGAACAATTTTACTGTTCAATTTGTTAAAATGGAACAATTTCATCAAAAATTAAAGATAAATTATAGATTATTACAGGGTTAAATTAATTTCTTGTAGTAGTCCTTAGTACTAATCTATAGCATTTCTGCTTCTCCTCCTTCCAGTCACAAAGTAGAACTGCATTTCATTCTAATAGCTAATGAGATGTGAGTATAAATAACATGTAAAAACTCTGGAATAAAGCCTTCAAGATTCAATGAACATTTTTCTATCTTCTCCTCCTAATTCCATAGTTACTAGTGATATTTCAGTAGGACACACTTTGTGATCCCTGATAGAAAATAACACAGAGAGAGGGTAAAGCATAAGAAAAATGAGACAGAGGAAAGTATGTTCTCTATCTTCATACAGACACACAAAAGACAAATACTTCCATAAACTAAACTGGAAGGAAGGGAAAACTAAGTCATCGAGGAAAAGAGTAAGCCAGACAATAAGAAAGAGAAGATAAAGTGGTGCATCTGGTAGATGTTGATTGAATCTAACTAACTAAACAGGAATTCTCTAAATTTCCTTTCCTTGAGTAAACAGAAACATGCTCAAATGATCTTTATGGACATGTTTCTTTACCTGGCCATATATGCTTATCAGTTTAAAAAGTGACTTTTTAGAGCTCTCAATCATATATAAAATGTAGAAAACAATTTAATCATTTGCCAATCATACCATGAATGCTAAAACTACTTTTCGGGATGGTTGCATATTATTTAGATACATGAAAACTGGAAGAAGATGTTCACAACATGGTAGCTGTAATATAGAAGAGTTCTATACTTGGTATTTTAAAAGCAATCAAAGTCCCTCTTAGCTTCTTTACACCGCTCTCTCCTGCCTCAAAAAGCACAAAAAAGATGCCTTAACAGAAATTAAAACTTATTTCATTTGAATCTAAAGTATTTCTGATTCTAAAATACTTACAATGCTTTTTCCCCTAGAAAATTAGGTGCTTTGAATAGCACAGAAAAGTTAAGTAATATTTCATCAATATGATCCTTCTTTCCATAACAGGACAGAAAATGATTTCCCAAGTTCAAAGAAAAATGAAAATCACTAATGTTCTCTAAATAATTCAGACTCTATATGCAAAATAGATCATCATTGTGCTTATACTAGGAAATGAACAAATCTAAATATAAGAGCTCTAATGATATAAATTGAAGCAGTCATACTTCATTACTTTATTGAATAGGTAACTGAGGAAATGTAAAAATATGAGAAAAAGTGAGCAGTAAATATAGCAATGACAAATATGCTCAACAGTTCCCTAAAATTTTCAATTATTCATCTTAGATTTTCATTTTGTGTGTGTGTGTGTGAGGAAAGAGATCTTGAGTATAAAATTCTAAAATATGTGAGCTTTTTGCTCTCTTATCTGTTTGACTATTCACTCATATAATGGGATGTGACAGAAAAGTTATTTTTCTAGAGATGTTTAGCTTGGTTGGACATTCACAGAGCATATTTTTTTATTCTCTATGGGCCAGCAAGTACAAGCTTTACTTATTAGAATTCTACAACAGCACAAGTCTTCACTTCAAGTAAAATGTGTTTGCTTCCCTTGCTGCTCTATCAAGTTTAATTATGCAAATATTATTGAATGAAACTAGACTCCTAGACTCCTTGTGTAGTCTTATCTGTTACTATTGCCTCTCTAAAAATGCTCTAAAGATTCTTGTAGAAATGTTTAGACAACAGTAATAACACTTAAAAAAAAAAAAAAAAAGAACCAGAAATGCTTTCCACCTAAGAAGTATTTATTAAGGCTGCTATTTGCCTATCTGTTTCAGGTACTATTTTTTATTTAAAAATATTTCTGACTTGGACACTTTGCCTTTAAGTATTTTAAGTTTTTATGCAAAAGAAATAAAGCATCCAAAAAATGTGTTTCAGGACATGGTTCCATAGTGTAGAAGTTAGCACGTCTGCTTTACACTCAGAAGGTCCTGAGTTCACTCCCCAGTGGAGCCATGGTCCATGGTATAGGGCCATGCCACCCTGAACAAGCTCGATGTCTGATCTTAGAAGCTAAGCAGGGTTGGTCCTGGTTAGTACTTGGATGGGAGACCACCTAGGAAGACCAGGTGCTGTAGGCATAAATAATAATAATAAATAAGAAAAAAAATGTGTTTCAATTAATGAACACTAAGAATAACAGAAGGGAAAATAATTAGAAAAAATCATTAAAAATATGAACTTTGATTATTTGGCTATCACTACATACATCGTATGATCAAAACAATACACTAAACTTGAGAGACACTGATGTTACTTATAGACTATGGAATAACTTGGATTTAAACACATTCTATAATGGAAATACAACTCATGAGCTCTGGGAACACAGATGAAAGATCAGTGAAAATTTTAAGTTTCTACAAGGTGTGTAGGGAGGTTATATTTAAGTAAAATATAACTTTACTATTGTGCAACTATGACAGATGAGTATGACTTTGACTGTGGGAAAGAAAATGAAATAACATACAGTGAGATTAAATTGACATAGGTTAAGGGGTTAAGATACAACTAGAGAACTACTTCGGTGAAATGGTATGGTATGACTAAAATTTAGGGGAATTTATTCATGATAAGATATATTGAATATAGCATTCATTGTTATAGCATACATGAATATTAAATAAAATATAACTATATCTTAAACGAGTATACAGTAGACTCATCTTGATAGACTTTTTTGATTTTTTTCCCTCAAAGACTAAAGTATGCTTTAGAAAGCCAGCTCTGAAAATAGTATAAAAGATAAACCAGAAAAAGCCAATGAACACTGTGTTAATCCATTATTCATATGTATATGTTTTTGTGCAATACTTTAAGGTTTTTGAGGAATTAGCTTTGTTAATGTGTTAAGTGTTATGCTGGAAGAAAACAAAAAGAGATGGAATACAAGGATGTTAAGAAAAATTATATATAAAATAAATAAAATCTATGTGGTCAAATAAGTTTGGGAAATACTGAGTTACAAAAAGTTTACCAAAAATCTTCATTATAATTCATTTGATAAATTAAAGCATTTTTTTTCTCAAAATGAGATTATTTTATGCAGAATTTTTAAAATGTTTACATTAGCAAATGCATTTTTAGATGAGTATCTGAAGGGAATTGTATTCTAAGGAATATATTTTGGAAGCATAGATTTTAAATTATTAATTTATATTACCTAAAACTTTCTGTAAATGCTTAAGTTAAGGAAAATGAATCCAAATAAAGAAAAAAAGAGTGAGATAAAAATAAGTGATGCTTCAGTTTTACCTTTTACTCTAAAAATGTCATAGTGGCTATCTTTTTCTATTAAAGAAGATGCGGTATATATACAATGGAATATTATTCAGCCATAAGAAAAGGTAAAATACTGCCATTTTAGACAACATGAATGGATCTTGAGATTATCATGCTTAGTGAAATAAACAAAAAAATTGACAACCATGAGATTCACTCATATGTGGGATGTAAAACTGAAATGAACAAGACAAACAAAAATTCATAGACACAGACGACAGTTTAGTGGTTACCAGGGGAAAAGGGGGAGAGAAGGGGTAGTAGATAAGGGTAAAAGAGGTCAAATATATAGTAATGGAAAGAGATTTGACTTCAGGTGGTGAACACATAGTACAATATACATATGATGTATTATAGAGTTGTACTCTTGAAACCTATATGTGAGATCATAGGGTATTTGTCTTTCTTATATGACTTATTTCACTTAGCATAATGTCATCAAGGTTCACCCATATTACAAGTGGCCAAATTTCTTTCCTTTTTAAAGCCGAGAAGTATTTCATTATATACATATATACACACACATACACCATATTTCCTTTATCCAGTCATTTGTTGATGAAAACTTCAGTTGCTTCCATATCTTGAATATTGTTTAAAATGCCGCAATAAACATGGGAGTGCACATATCTCTTCTAGATCTTAATTTCAGTTCTTTTGGATATTTTCCCAGAAGTGGGGAGCTGGACAAATTGGAACCCTTGTACCTTTAGTGGGAATGTATAGTGATGCAGCAGCTATGGAAACAGTTTGTAGGTTCTTCAAAGAATTAAATATAAAAGTATCATAAGTCCCTCCCTCTTTGAAGAACACTGAACGTAGCAAATGAGATAGAGGAGGGAAAAAAAAATTTAAAAAGAAAAAAAAACAAAAACAAGAACAAAGAGCATTAAGAAAAAAAAAAATGGTGTAATTGGGTCATTTCTCAGGTCAACATCTAAAGCAGGAAGCCCATATTTGAAGAACATGATAGGTATGAGGGAGCTAAACTACTATTCATAGAAATTGACTGGTAGAGATCATGTATTGAAAAACTACTTTTCTTGACCTTCCAATGCCCAAAATATGGCATATTCCTTTCCTCTCTGTATCCTCTATGCTAAATAAATCTGAATAAATTTGGGTATCATCTTTTTCAGAGTACTGAGTCAATAAATATTTTTATTTTTGTGTGCTATAATTTAATCTATCATAATGAGAATTTGATCAGTTGGATGGGGAAACTAGATAACCCTTGGATGGGAAAATGTTTTGTGACTATTCATTGAGTACATAAAGTGCACATAAATCCAAAATATAGTTACTTTGACATTCCTTCAAAGTTAAGGTTATGACTTGTGAATCAGAGTTGTAAATATTTTGCTTAGATTATAAAAAGCATATATAATTTATTTACTTGGAAATACTTATTTTATCTGTATCTGAGTTTGTGACTCAATCCATCTCTTCACGTATTTTGAGGAAGGGTTTTATTTTCTTCTCACACAAACTACATTTGAGGACCGAAAAATAGTCAGTTTTCGGTAAGTCACTGAGGAGGGAGAAACAGGGCTCATCATAATTCACCCGTACTGGATTTTTCATTCTCTAAATAATCTTACCTGAATGTTAAATTTGAGAAATTTAGAATGACCTAAAAAAAAGGAGAATTTTATAAAAGGGAGGCAGGATTAATTCTTCAGGGATGCACGGAGCATAATATAAAGCAATGTGGCATAAATGTCAATGGCAGAGAGAAACAGCCACAGACTGGGATGGAATCAAGCAATCAACAGCAGCATGGCTATTTGAAGGAAAACACGGTGTGCCTGCAAGGGTAAGAAGCAGCACTTCTGGAGACAGAGAGAGGCTCTATTGGCAGAGTCTAAAATAATAATTTGTCAAATGGCTCATGAGATTTTCAGAACAGAAGGGGCAGCTGGTCACTGTGTATTTTATCACAGTTGTACATGTGGAGCATAATAATAGCAACCCAAACCATGAGTTGAAGGACAAATACATAATTGTAATAAAAGTAAAATACATATTCATATAAAGATACATTAAATCAGCCGTAGCTAACCCAGTTAATGTTTTTTTTTTTTAGATTTTTACTCTATTTATACCATATATTTGTAAAATAGGATATATTTAATGTAATATTACATGAGGTAATTACAATATAAAATTGTCTTGCATTGGATGAATAAACTCCATAAGTTCCAGGGCACATAACTGTCTAATCTTCGGAAATGTTCAATTATTGTTTACTGAATTAGTGAATACTAACTGATACATTTTAACTCTCATATAATTCTCCTCCACATTCAGGGGTTAGAAGAAAATTAAGAACAAATTCTTCACATAATATATTTATTTTTATACACAAAATTAAATAATGATTATATAACATATTTGAAATATGAGAGGTTAGTTTCTGCTCACTTTAAAAAAGAAACAATTAAAAACATCTTAGTGTTACTCTTGTTTATGAAGATGATACAGTATTTTAAACAGTATGAAAATAGTTTGAAGACCAATATTTCTAGAGAAAACACCTGAACACTAGACAAATAAATGGAATACAGAAACAATTTTTTTTTTTTTTTTGGTCAATGTCAAAATGATGTTGAAGCAACTTCTCTAGGAGATCTAAGAGTCCTCAGGAAGGGAAAATATAGAGATGTTAATTTACAGTCAGTAATCACAATATTCTAGGTACAGGGCAAAAGGCTTTGAATTCAGGCTTTGTTAGTTCACAGGGATACTGCTGAAGACAGAGAGCTGCTGGTAGTCTCATGGGATTGGAAAGAAAAATTTAGAGACTTAAAGGGCTAGATACTAACTACTTACAAGCTCGAATTGAAAAACTGAGCCTGACACACTGTCATTTTTCCCTTTAATGGAGGCCATATTGTTTAGAAGTTAAAAAATTGCATAAATATTACAATGAGCAAATCAGAATATTCAATAACTCAATTGTGCTTTAAAAAAATTACCATAGGGTTACGTCCCAGAATCTGAAGCAAACAAAATGTTGACAGAATTTTATGGGAAGTTCAACTCAATCTTAAGTCCCTAGTTAGATTGACATGATTGGTTCCTAATGTGTCTACCTAAAATATAATACAGGAAATTCTCAAAAATGGAGGATTTAAAAATATCACACCAAATGTCTAGGATTCAGGTAAAAATTTCCAGACGTATCTATAGGCATGTATATATAACAGAAACACAAAACAGACAACAGATATAAACTCCTTTAAATTACTTATATTAATGTGTTCAACAAAATAGAGGTAAAGGTGCAGAAAAAAAATTTCAAAAAGACAGAAAATTTCACCAGAGAATAAAATTCTTAAAAAAGAATCATATGGATAATGTAGACTTATAAATTCAAAACTTGAATTAAACATTCCTTAAATAAATTTAATACCTCAAGACAAAGAAGTAAAATGTCTAGAAAATCAGATTGTCAGATCAGTAGAAAATATCCAAACTGAAGTACTGAACAAAGAATAAGCATCATAGTAAAATGGTGTTACACATGGATAACTGTGGTTCCGAAAGGAGTTGAGTCAGAGAAGCAATACTGAAAGAGACAAGAACTGGAAATATTCCCAAATTGATCAAAAAGATTCACCCACAATAAATATTAAGTAAAGTGAATTCCACATTGGAGAGAGCTCTTTAATATGAAACTAATAAACCAGGAAACATTTAAATAACACATTTAAAGTCCTAAAGAAAATAATATTCAACACAAAATGATGTATTTAGTCAATGAAATTCCAAATACCAAGATGTTTTATGAAAATAGAAGCTGATTCTAAAATAGGTATGTAATACAAATAACCTAAAATATCCAGGTTAAGTCCAACTTGAAGAAGGAAAAAAAAAGACTTTCACTGTGAGGTATCCCAGCTTGGAGGTATAATTTGAGACAGTATGATCTGGTACAACAAACAAATGGACCAATGGAACATAATAGATGCCAGAAACAGAACCACGTACATGATGATCATTTGATTTAAAACTAAGGCCCTACATAATTCAATGGAAAAAGTACAGTATTTTCAATACATGGACTAGAGAGTATGACCGAACACCACATGAGGGTTATACAAAGGCTGGTGACACTCGAAAGAACACAGCTGGATACAGAAGCTACTTCAAGATGCCTCGATTAACCCAGAGGGCCAGGGAACACATCAAAACAATCCACTCGGATCACCTTCCAGGGTCACATTCTC
>NW_006434839.1:17236537-17264673 GCF_000325575.1 Pteropus alecto
TTCTTTGACCAGGGCACAAAAGACTTCTCCAGTGCAGTCAGAAAGCTTCACAATCACCAAATACTTTGTAGACTGCTGCCATCTCTGATTACACATATTACCCATCCAGCATCTACATTTCAAATATGAAAAACTGAATTTAACAGCTGGACCACTCTTCACAGACATCTCTTGGAACAGGAGAGTTTGGGAGAAGTGTCCCAAATTACCCAATAACCAACCATTCCTCAAGTCAGCCAGGTTAACTGAATACCCACATATAAAAAATAATGTTGACATTTGGGCCACATCACATAATAAAATCAATTCCAGACAAATAACAGTTACATATTAGAATAGCTATAATCAAAAAGACAAGTAATAACAAATGTTAGAGAGGATGCGGAGAAAAAGGGACCCTCATACACTGCTGGAGGGACTGCAAATGGGTACAGCCACGAAGGAAAACAATATGGAGGTTCCTCAAAAAACTACCATATGATCCAGCAATCCCTCTTCTGGCTCTTTACTTCAAAGACTTGAAAACCCATATCTGAAAAGATATTTGCACACCAATGTTCATAGCAGCACTGTTCACAGTGGCCAGGACATGGAAGCATCTGAAGTGCCCTATGATAAATGATTGGCTAAAGAAGTTGTGGTACATATATACAATGGAATATTACACAGCCATGAGAAGCGATGAAATACTGCCATTTGCAACAGCATTAATGAACTTCCAGATAATCATGCTAAGCAAAATAATCCAGACAGAAACTATGAAAAACATGATATCACTTATATGTGGGATATAAACCTAAAGGCAACAAATGAACAGGACAAACAAACAGAGGCTCATAGACATGGACTATAGACTAGTGGTTATCAGAAGGTAGGAGGTGGGAGAAGAGAGAGGAGATAGTCATGGTAAAAGGGGTCAGATGTGTGGTTAGAAAGAAATCTAACTATGGGAGGTGAACACATAGTGTAAATATATATATGCCTTACTGTTAAAGTGTGAAGATAAAACTTATTGGATTTTGTTAACCAATGTTACTATAAAAAATGAATAAATAATTTAAAAAAATAAAAAGTAATAATTACATAGGTGATCTCATTTTGTAAAAATTAATTGATCTGTATGTTTATAATATGCATACTTTTCTACCTGCATAAATATTAATCTTAAAATATCTTTGCATATTCTTTATCAGTTCTTTTCATGTATATAAATATTCATATTTTCTTAGATTATACAAAATACAACTATAGCATGTAAAGTAACATTTTTCTGATTATAAAATTATTGAATATTTACTATTGAAAATCAATTTCAATATATATCCATCCACATGACTATACTTCTTTTAAATTTAAGTACATTCGGTATACAGTATTATAATACTTATATTAGTTTCAGGTGTACAATCTAGTGATTCAACATATTCAGTATACAGAATTATAATACTTATATTAGTTTCAGGTGTACAATGTGATCATCCTACTAATTCTAGTAATCATCAGTCACTGTTCAAACTTATCACAGTATTATTGACTATATTCCCCTTCACCTTTTTCTCCATCCCTCCCTCCCCCTCCCTTCTGGCAAGCAACTCTTTGGTCTCTATTTCTATGAATCTGTTTTTGTTTTGTTTTGATTGTTAATTTATATTTTTAGATTTCACATATAAGTGAATCATATGGCATTTGTCTTTCTCTGTCTGATTTATTTAACTTAGCATAATACTGTCTAAGTCCATCCATGTTGTCACAAATGGCAAGATTTTCTTCTTTTTATTGTTGCATAATATTCCATTTTATACATATATACCACATCTTCTTGATCCATTCATCTACTGATGAACACCTGGGTTGTTTCCATATCCTGTCTATCGTAAATAATGCTGCAGTGAACACAGGAGTGCATAGATCTTTTCAAATTAGTGTTTTTTGTTTTCTTTGGATAAATATCCAGAAGTGGAATTGGTGGGTCACATGGTTTTTAGGTTTTTGAGGCATCTCTACACTATTTTCCATAGTGGCTGCACCAATTTACAGTCCTACCAACAGTGTACAAAAGTTCCTTTTTCTGCACATCTTAGCTAATGCATGTTGTTTGCTGACTTTTTGATAATAGCCATTCTGACTGAAACAAAACAAAAACACAGTCTACTGAGTGGGAGCATATATTCTCAAGTCATGTACCTGAAACAGGGTTTGATAACCAAAATATATAAGAAATTCATACAACTCAATAACAAAAAAATAAATAATTCAATCAAAATTGATCACCCTTTTCTAAATAAGCATGTTTATAAATCACAAATGTGAAAGATCATATTATGCACACTAATCTGTTTTTAAAATAACAGCTTATTTAGATATAATACAAAACCATCAAATTTTATCTGTTCAAATTTGTACAATTCAGTAGTTATTCGTATATTTACACAGCTGCACAACCATCACCACTGTTTAATTTAGAACATTTATCATCCCCAAAAGAAACCCATTTAGAGTCACTCCCTATGCAATGTCTCTAGCCCCTGAGAAACACAAATCTTTTGTCTCTACATATTTGCTTCTTCTAGAGATTTTATATAAATAGAATTAATCAGTATGTGGCCTTTTAAATGTGTCTAGTTTCTTTCATTTAGCAAAATGTTTTCAATATCATCCATGCTATAACACATATTAGTCTTCATTCCTCTTTATTACTAAATTACATTGCATTGTATAACTATCCCGTATTAGTCAGTTGATGAGCATTTAGGTCATTTCCAATTTTTTTCTAATAAAAATAATGCTGTTAGGAAAACTCTTGTACAAGTTTTTATGTGGACATGCCTATATGTAACAGTTTATGAAATGATCAAAGTGTTTTCCAACCTGTCTGTACCAGTTTACAATCCCACCAACAAGGCAAGAGGGATTCTGGTGTATACAAATTCTTTTCAACATTTTTATTCATGAATCTGTTTAAATTTAACTTCAGCAATTCTAGTGAGTGTGATATGGGTTTGATTCAAATTTACCAAGTAACTAGGTATTGAGCATCTTTTCATGTGCTTATTGACCATTGTATATCTTCTATATATAAATGTTTATTAAAATCATTTGTACATTTTTAATTGAGTCATTTATCTTCTTATTGTTGAGTTGGATGTATTCTTTATATGTTCTGGATATAAATCCATTATCAGATATATGATTTTAAAATTTTGCTCTAATGACCTGTATTGGATTTTCCTGTTTCAATGATGCCCTTTGAGAAACAAAAGTTTTAAATTTTATGAAGTCAAATTGAACTAATTTTTCTTTTTTTGTTTCTGATTTTGATGTTATATCTAAGAAAACATTACATGTAGAGGATTTACTCCTGTATTTTCCTATAAGAGTTAAACAGTTTTAATTCCAAAATTTATGTCTATGATTATTTTGAGTTTATTTTTATGTAAGAGTGTAATATAGGGTCTAACTGTCATTCTTTTACAAGGTAGATATCCAGTTATTTTGTTAAGTTTACTCTAAAGTACTTTTTTTTTATATGCTATCATAAATTAAATCGTTTTAACTTTCAGGTTGTTCATTGCTGTTGTATAGAAATGCAATGTATTTTATATTGATCTTGCATTCTGTAAAGTTGCTAAAAGTGTTCAGTAGTTCAAACAGGTTTTTTTTTTTTTTTGTAAATTCCATATATAATTATTTCATCTGTGAATAGAGGCAGTTTTTCTTCTTATCTTCCAATTCGAATGGGTTTCATTTCTTTTTGGGGGAGGGGCTTTATTGAAATATAATAGACAATTAGTTGCTCATATTTACATTGTATAATTTCATGAGTTGTTTTTCAATTATACTTGGTATATGATATTGTTTCAGTTGTACAGCATAGTGATTAGAGATTTATATAACTCACAAAGCTATCACCCCGCTAAATCTAGTACCCCTCTTCCCCCTTACATATTTATTACATTATTAACTATTTTCCCTATGCTACAATTGATATCTGCATCTCTATTTTGTAACTATCCATTTGTACTTTTCAATCCCTTTTGCTTTTTTCTGCCATCCCCCAAACCCCCTCAAAATATTCTCTGTATCTATGAGTTTATTTCCTTTATGTTCTTCAGATTCTACATGCACATGAAATCATGCAATATTTGTCTTTCTCTATCTTACTTCATTCAGTGCAATACACTCTAGATCCATCGAGGCAATATTTTTTTCCATTCCCTTCCTTTTAGTCTGCGTGTCTTTTAATCTGAAGTGAGTCTCTTGTAGTCATCATATGCAGAGATCTTGTTTTCTTATCTGTTCAGCCACCCTATCCTTTGCTTAGAGCACTTAATTCTTTTCCATTTGAAGTACTTGTTGATAGGAATGTAGTTATTACCATTCTTTATTCAGGTTTTTGGGATGCTTTTTCTTCTTTAAGAAGTCTCTTCAACATTTCTTGTAATACTGGCTTGGTGTTGATAAATTCCTTTAGCTTATTTTTGTCTGTGAAGCTCTTTATCTGTCTTTTGCCTCTAAATGACAGTTTTGCTGCATAAAGTATTCTTGGTTGTAGATCCTGGGGTTTTTTTTTTATCACGTTGAATATTCTGTCCTGCATAGTTTCTTTTAAGAAATCAGCTGCCAGTCTTATGGGTGCTCCCTATAGGTAACTAATTTCTTTTCTCTTTTTGCTTTTAACATTCTCTCTTTGTATTTAATCTTTGGCATTTTAATTATGATGTGTCTTGGTGTGGGCCTCTGGGATTCATCTTTTTTGGAACTCTATGAGCTCCCTGGGGTTTTATGTCTATTTCCTTCACCAGGTGAGGGAAGTTTTCCAACAATACTTCTTCAAATAGTTCTTCAACATCTTGCTTTCTTTTTGGTATCTCCATGACATGGATATTTTTACATTTAATAGTGTCCCATAGGCTCCTTAAATTATTATTATAGTCTTGGCTTCTTTTTTCTTGCCATTCTGATTGAGCGTCCTTGGCTTTCCCATCCTCTGTATCAGTGGTTCTATTCTCTTCTTTATCCACTCTGTTTATTCCCTCTAATATCCTCTTCAGCTCAGATAATGTGTTCTTCATTTCTGACTGGTTCTCTTTTATCATTTCTATTCCCATTTTTATGTTATTTATCTCTTTGTTGAAGTTCTCACTGAATTTATCTATACTTCCCCTAACAGCGAGCATCTTTATAACGAGTGTTTTGAATTCTGCATATGTTAGATTGCTTGCTTCCATTATTTCTGGATCTCTGTTCTGTTCTCTCATATGGTTTCTGCTTCTTTGTCTTCCCATTTTGGCTGCCTTTCTGTGTCTGTTACTATGCACTAAGCAAAGCTCCTAAGTCTCTCTGTCTTATTAGTATGGTTTTGTGTAGTAGGTGTCCAGTGGCACAGTCCTGAAAGAGATTCAGCTGCAGGCCAAGTTTAGTTCCAGCCTGTGCCACTCTGGGGCCACCTGTTAAGATTCAGCAAGCAATCCACAGATGCTGTGCTTATAGTTGCCTCAAGAAACTACACCAGAAATCTAGGCCAGCTGCCACCAGTGTGAGTCTTTGTGATGTTCAGCAAGGAACACCGCACTCACCAAAGACACGAATGGATATGGCTTGGGTGGGGCTGTGAGTTGGGGGAGGCGGAGTTTCAGGGAATCCTCTGGGAGGAAGGACTTTTGTTATCCAGTTCGATAATGTCTCAGCTATGGCAGTGCTGAGTCCGCACAATGGATACTGCCAGTACTTCTGTCTGGGAGAAAGCCTCGCCTCCAGCCCTAGCTCCGACAACGTATTGTTCCCCTGTAAGTCCCTGGTGCCCCCAGTGCCACTGACCCGGTGCTGGTGCTCAGAGAGAGCAGGTCTATCACTCTGAAAGTCTGCTGGCAGACATGGCTCCTTTAAGAATAGTCTGCGGCTGCCACAGCTTCTGTCCCACTCAGTCTCTCAGCACTGGACAGCCTGGCGTCTTCGTCCCCTTCTACCGCCTACCATTGCAGATTGATTAATTATTTTTCTCCCTAGTTGTAGTGCTTCTGCTCATCTAGATCCCAGGAGACTTTATTTGCCATTTACCCCGTGTTTTGTCCCAACTTTGACGTGCTCTCACGAGGGATGAACAAAACCTCTAAACCATTTTGTCAAATCCCATGTGAATGGGTTTCATTTCTTTTTCTTGCATATTTTCCCTGGCTAGTGTAATACTGAACAGAATTAGTAAGAACACACATTCTGTTTTGTTCCTTTTCTTATGGAGAAAGCATTCAGTCTTTCATCATTAAGTATGATTTTTAAAAAGTAGAGTTTTTTCATACAAGAATTTATCGGGTTGTAAATATTCCCTTGTAATTCTAGTTTGTTGTATGATATATGTGTGTGTGGATGTGTGTGATTTTATCATGAGTGTGTGTTGCATTTTACCAACTGCTTTTCCTATATTGAGATGGTCATATCATTTTTGTCATTTATTTTTTATATGATGTATTACATTGATCCCAGGAGATATCAGTCTATAATTTTCTTTTTATATGATATCTTTGTTTGATTGTGGTTTTAGAATATTTCTAGCCTGATAAAATCATTTGGGAAATGAAATTCTAATTTTTGAAAGAGTTTTGAAGGATTAGTGTCAATTTTGCTTTAACCATTTTATCAGCTTCAGTGGTGTCTAGCCTTTCATTCTGAGGAAGTTTTCTCATTATTAATTTTATATATTACTTGTTACAGGAATGTTTTTTGATGTAGAATACTGAGTCATCCACATTAACACTGTGCATTAGGCAAAATATATCCCCCCAAAATAGCCAGGTCCCATCACTGAAACATGAGAATGTTACTTCATATGATGATGTTTTTGTAGATGTGATTAAATGTAGGATCTTGAGATAGGGAGTTATTTTAGATTATCTAGGTGGGCCCAAAATGTTCTAAATCACAAGTGTCCTTATAAGAGAGACACAAAGGGAGATCTGACACAGATGAAAGAAGATAAAGCAAACACACAACAGAAGCAGCATTTTTTAAGGCAGAGCAGGGAGAAATATTATGTTGGCTTTGAAAATCAGAATAATGCAGCCACAAACCAAGGAATGTTGGCATCTACCACAACCTAAAAGAGATAAGGAATGGATCCTTCTCCAGAAGGAAATATAGTCTTGCTGACTTTTTTATTTTGGCCCAGGGATATTAAGTTTGCACTTCTCGCCTACAGAACTGTGAGGGAAGAAATTTCTGCTTTTTTAAGCTACCTAATTTATGATATTCTTCTATAGTAGTCACAGGAAACTAGTCAAAGATCTATTCAGTTTTTATACTTCCTTTAGTCAATTTGTATAGTTTGTAACTTTCTATAGATTCATCGATTTCATTTTATTAGCTAAAATAATCAGTTGGAATATATGTTTATGGCACCATCTTATAATAATTTTATTTCTGTATTATTGGTATTAACCTTCCCTAGTTCATATACATGTTTCCCAGAGGACATGGACAAGAATGTTCATAGAACAATCATTGTAATGGCTATTTTATGGTTAATTTTATGTGTCAATTCCACTAGACTATAGCACCCAGATATATAATCAAACACTAATCTAGATTTGTTGTGAAGGTATTTTTCTTATGTGATTAACATCTATAATCAATTAATTTTAAGTAAAGATGATCGCTCTTAATAATGAGGATGGAACTCATTCAATCAATGGAATACATTCAAAGTAAAAACAGATTTCCCAGAAAAGAACACTTAGACCTCAAGACTACAGTATCAAATTCTGCCTGAAAAAAGGGAAAGAATTAAGAAGTACAAATTGTGGTTACAAAATAGTCACGGGGATATGAAGTACAGCATAGGGAATATAGTCAACAATATTGTAATAACCATGTGTAGTGCTAGGCAGGTACTAGACTAATCAGGAGATCACTTCATAAATTATATAAATCTCTAATCACTATGCCGTACAACTGAAACTAACATAAAATAATATTAAATGTCAACTGTAATTAAAAAATAAAAAAATAAAATATTATATAAAAAAACTTACCTGAGTTTCTAGCCTACAATCTTGCCTAAAAAATTGTTGATTTGTCAGCCCCCAAATTTGTGTGAGTTAATTCCTTAAAATGTAAACCTTTTAGTTTACAAAATGAATATTTTAAGAAACTAGAGTAGTGGCTATCTTTGAAGGAGAGTAACGTGAGAAGAACTTTCTAAGGTTGCCATACTCCATTACTAGATCTGAATGGTTGTTAACATGGGTGAATTCACTTTGTGAATATTCATTAAGTTGAGACCTTATAATGTGCTAATTCATATTCTTTTTCTCTCTCTCTGTCTCTCTCCCCTCCCACTTCTGTTGGGAATATAGTGGTATCACACTGATGACATTCTAGTAGTAATTTGAATTTCCATGATGATTAATAAAATTGGGGAACATAGAGAACATACATATTTTTTGTTTTTACAGAGTTGGGGGTAACTGACTAAACAGTGCTGAATATAAGATGCCGGGCTGAGAGCAAGCTTTGGGGAAATAATTTACAACTCTGGGATAGTAAGAGAACTCCAGAAAGTTCTTTTTTGGTATGTGTTTACTTTTTTTTAATTTTTAATTTTTTTAGTTATTTTAATTAGTTTCAAGAATACAGTACATCGGTTAAACATTTATATAGTTTATAAAACGATCCTCCATTTTAAGAGAGAATGAGGTCCAAAGTCCTCGAGATAACTTTAGATCCCCAAATCTAGATATACCAGAACCCATTTGACTTTTAAAGAGAGGCGGTTATATTTCGAAAGGTTGATGTGAAAACCCAAAATCCTTTCCATTTCATTATCAAGAAGTAACCTTTTTATCTCTCTTTTCAGGAGGAAGAGAGAGCAGCTGCCACTTTTTCCTGTATATAGCAGAGAAAAACCAGTTTTTATCCTTTGTCTATGAAAGGTCTGGCCACTGTAGGAAATTTTTCCATCTGGCTTTCACTATACCAGCCGAGGGGTAAGCATCAATAAAAAGGGAGCTAACATTATTATGTCAATAACATCTAATCTGTTTCTCATTGAAAAAAAAAAAAACTTTATGTGCACATTGTAGATAAAATTAATAAAGATTAATATTAAAAACTACACAATTCAGATGTCTTTTAATGCACTTATTAACCACATTTATATCCCAATTTTTGAAGTGCCAGCTAAAGGATTTTGACCATTTTCCTATTGGGTTCATGTCAATTTCAACTATAAGTTTTAGTTACAGTGGTAACACCTTAACAACAGGAAAAGAATTAATAGGAAAGGGAACAAAAGGAAAGATGAAAGACATAAAAGAGGTAGGAACATAAAGGAATTACTCCTCATGTGAATCAACTCAAAAGTTCTAGATATATTAAAAACTACGTCTATAACAGTGACTCCTTGTTTGTGAGTTTGGAAACAGAATAATGATTTGAAAGTTGAAAGCCATTGGTTGAAAGTTCTGTTAGTTATAGAACATGAATAAATAGGAAAATAGAGAATAATTGATTTGTTTTTTGATTTTCAATGAATAGATGAGAATCATAAAAAGTAGTAAATGAGGGATATTTCTGTGATGCTAGACATTTCTATGCAGTTTGTTCCTTATATAGCTTCACTATTTACCTTCAGGATCCCTTTAATTCCAGGGTGGATTAAATAAATAAATCTGTTTTAAAACTGTTATTTGTGGTAGGAAGTCTTAAAACATTTAAAAAAATACAATTGCTTGTGTTATTTGAGACTCACTGTGCTGTAGCAATTTCATCTTTCTGAGGAAAAAAAAAAGTCCCACTGTTACACTGGACAGAGGCTGCAAATAAACTGCATGAATGGTAATTCCCTAGAGCAAGTATTTCAATAGTAAACTTTAACAGCATGATTGAAAGAGAGTGAACTAGTCCATTAAATTTGTTTTATTGCTGTAAAATTTTTCACTCTAAACAGAAGCAGTTGCCACCATTCCCCACAGAGTGATACAGTCTTATCTAAATAATTCTCTCTCCCTTGCTGAGCAGAATCGTGAACTCCACTTTGATTACATGAACTTACTTAGAGAACAGTCCAGCTGAACAGTTGACATTCTTTACATAATGCGTCTGATAATCCTTTCCTTGCTGTGAAATACATAATCTTTCTCTGTGAACTATGTTCAACTGAAGGTGCTATTATTTCATTTTGGAATTTTTGAAATTTTCAAGTAATCCTATTGTTTCCCCCATTTTTAATCCTGTTTTCCCCTTTTTTAAAATTGTTATATTATAATTAATTTGAACTTTCCTTTTTATATTCAAGATATAAGTACTTGTGCAATTATCTTCTTACTTAGAGTTTGCCTTTTCTCTCTTAGTAATGTTTACTCGATAAACAGAAATTCTTAATTTTAATAAAGTCTAATTTATCAGCCTTTTCTTATGATTAGCACTTTTTGTGTTATGTATAAGACCTCTTTTTCTATCCTAAATCATGGAACTCTCCTCTAGAAGTTTTTTTGTTTCAAGTATTGCCTTTAAAAAAATGATTCTGCTCAAATAAATTTTGTGTTTGGTGTGAGGGAGAATTCAAGGTATTTGTTTTTTCTTCTTTATTATTTATGTTGTTTGTTATGTTGTTTTTCTCACTCAATTGACCGAGAACCTTTCTTTTAAAGTTCATCATTGCCCTTTCGCCTCTTTGGATATTCTTATATAATCTTTTCACAATACTCTCCTGAAGAAATAGAAAGCTAAATGACTTGATAAGGTATGAAACTTATGATGAACCTGCTTAAACTAAGGCAGATATGGTAGTGTTAGTATAATTCTTTTGATTGTGTTGGGTTAGTTACATGGTTGTCAACTCTGTAATAATTAATTAACCTGTACATTATGTTTTACATATTTTCATATATTTCCCAATGGAAAGAAAGTGTAAAAAAAACCGATAATCTTCACATTGAAAGAAATTAGCATCAAGTTGTCACAGACATTTAACAAAATGATTACAACAATAAAATGATTTGGACAGCGTAGTTAGATTATTTAGCCACAAAATTAAGAGTTAAAAATCAAAACAAACTCTTTAACCCCAAACAATTTCTGTTAAATTAATAATAATTATAATAATAATAATAATAATTAATAATACTATTTTCCTTCTCCTCCTCGTTATTATTTTTTTAAAATAAGGCTTATGTCCAAAAGACCTTTCTAAGAAAACCAGCTGTCTTATTAAATCCCCATGATAGACTCCTTCTTCAAATGTGAAGATTGAGACTCAGAAAAGTTTAGGAATTTGACCAAGATGCTGTAGCCAGTAGAGTTGGAATAACAAACCTAGTTTCTTTGACTAGTATAATATACTGCACTTCCTTCTTTCAAACAGATTTGAATAAAGGAATGAATAAAGAAATGAATAAGCTTTGTAAGTCTCGTGTGAGTTTAAGTAGGTGGCATAATAAATTGATAATTGAATGTAGTAAGACATCATTTCTTTAGACATATTATTTTAGACTTCTCTCCTTGTCCACATTTTTCTCACTATAGTCTATTTCTAAACAGACTAGCCATATCTCAAAGAAGAACCATACCACTCCAAACTGCTGAGTAAAGTGCTTTACAAATTTATAAATGTACAGCTAAGTAATAATAATTATTATAATAGAGTGCTTACCATATATCAAACAGTTTAATACTCATTTAATCACCTGTAATAATCTCATAAAGTAGGTGACATTATTATCCTTGTTTTACAGATGAAAAAACTGAGGCACAAGTGTCTAATTATCTCCTCAGATTACAAAGATATTGATAACACAGCAGGGCTCTATTTCAAGCAGTTTGGCTCCAGAGTCCACATATATAACTTCTATAGGTTACTATCTTTCAAAGATATATGAGTACAATATATATATTTCTTCATATTGCTCTAACCTCTGTGAATTAGATTTATGTATTGAGAAAAAAAATAGTTAATTTAGGATCTCCAGATAAAAATGTATTTGAAATTAAACTACTCACCATTACTAGTTTTTTACCTCACATAGCCAATAAAGATTACTTGCCTTGATTTTGCTTCCAAGGAACAGGACAGCAGGTGCCCAGGAGAAAGGCAACCCGGAGAACATTACCTCTATTTTAAATATTAGGAAATTACACTCATGTAAGGAAAAAAAAGTACAGAAAATAGTTAATACATGGCAGAGCTATGACTAAATTTAAGCTCTTCTGAATGCTAGAGTTTCCATCATCTATAATATCAAGACTTATCTCTGAGAGTGCTGTGCACCTTTGATGTTAGATATGCAGAATGCTATTATTCTCAAAGAAGTGGTGCCTATGGCAAAGCAGGTACACTTTCTCTAATGTGTTCAATGAAATGAACATCTGACTGACTCATTTTTGTTCTGCACTTTCAGCTGTTGCACATAAATACAATTATGCAAAGATCTGAAATGAAAAGAATGTCCTCTCCGATGAGTTGCATTTGGCAATTCTCAACTTTATAAAGAGAACATTTTAGAGACATTCATCTGTGCAGATGCCTAAGGTCTAAGGTGGAGAACATAAACTTTATTTTTTATTTTTTTTTTTTAGGAGAGGCAACCCTTGGTTGACCTCACAGATTGCAAAGACCTTGTCAGTTTACAATCCCTTACTTTTTTTAAAAATTAATTAATTTATTTATTAATTTATTTATTTTTACACCTACAGCACCTGGTCTTCCTAGGTGGTCTCCCATCCAAGTACTAACCAGATCTGACCCTGCTTAGCTTCCGAGATCAGACGGGATTGGGTTTGTTCAGGGTGACATGGCCATAGACAAACTCTTAAATTATTGAAGTTCTAGTCAAAAAGCAAAGGTTTATTAAACTGTGTTCAAGGAGGAAGTTAGTTTGAACGTTCCCATTGACAAATATGAGTAGTAATATATGAGGCATTTTATTCTACTGCCATTTTTGGAAACTAAAATGAAAGTTACAGAAGCTGAACATCAGTCATGGAAAGAAGAATGACATATATATCTCGAAGTTTGTAGACTTTAGAACAGATTGCATAAAATTAAGGCAAAGAACTGACGAGCATGTACCCTATTCCCAACATTACACATGTATCCATCTTATTATTTTAGTTAATTTCAATCTCCTTAAAAAACAAGTTATAATTTGAATGGAGACACATTGCATAAAATAGAAGAATGGGATCGATATTAGAAAATTAAAGTGTATTGCCATAAACAAATAGGGGAAGAACTTGAATCACGTAAATAGAAGCATTAAAAAAATATTTGCAACCACCTAGGAAGACCAGGTGCTATAGGTGTAAATATATATATATATACACACACACACACACACACACACACACACACATATAATTATATATATATAATTTCCCAGGGTACCAAAAACACAATTTGCTAACCATTCTATACTGAAGTGAAGATATGGTTCTTTATATGTTTCAGTCTACATCAACATCCACTTAACAAAAAACAAACAAACAAAAAACACATGTTTGTTGTTTTTTGGATAACTCATTTTTATCACCGACGAATCTTAGTGACACATATATAAATAGTACTATATTAAGTAGAGGGTGATTAAGTAAATGTAAATTACTCAACCAATTTACAAAAAAAGCTTTAGATTCAGTATAAATTAAGACTAAGAGAATACTGCTGAAACCACCTTTGCTAACAGAAGTATACTTTGAAATTGATTTAATGCAAGTACATGCATAAGGAAAATTGCATATCTTTTGTGAGGGAAATCATACCAGTCCCAGACAGCAGGTAACTCAAAGTTATTTTCTCCTTTCAAGCAATTATAACATACATATGAAATATTTTCAGTGATGCAGCATAGCATTAGAAATAAAATTAAGTTAATTGGCTTATTTCACCATTCCTGTTATCAGGCCCAAATGATAATAAATATTATACCATTTCTTTATACCAATGACATTATTAGTTGAATTTTTTTTTTAAAAAATTACACAACACACTCATACTTTCAAGACCTAACTCTAAAGTAACTAACATAATCTGAAAATTCTTGGTGAATATAGACCACATAGCCTATCTAGTAGAAAAGATCTTTACCTGCTATTTTATGAAAAAATATCAACTGAAGACAATGTCTATATTCATACAAAGATTAAAATATCACTAGCAAAACTTAATAAAAAGTGATGCTTATCACATAATGTCTACTTAATTAAAGATAAAGAACATTTATTTTACTTAATTATTCTTCCTCTGCTTAATTAAAAGAAAATTATAGGGTTTGAAGTGATGGTAGCCTGAGGATCAGGTATCTTTGAATATTACAGGAAGCCCATCTGTTCCCAAATTTATAATGAACTTTGTGCAAATCAAAAAAAAATTGATGAAATACGTCCATGTTGGTTTCTAGAATTCACACCAAGTGAAGCATCTGATGGCACAGTTATCTAAATATTTTTTGCTAATCACTGAATTCAAAAAGGGATTTTTAACTCATGGCCACTGAACATCTTTCATGATGTAAAAGATGACTTCCGTATTTCATTAAACATATTTGACTTTACAAACCTGAAATTACTATACCCCTAAGGGGGGAAAAAAAATTCTTTCATCTTGAGTGTCATTATATGCTATAAAATATCCCCTGAACTATGTGGGAATCTCAAGTATGTTTTCTGACGTATTTTGAAGATATCATGAAAAGCTCTACAAACCAAGACTCATCCATCATGGTGAAATATAAAAACAAATGAAAAAAATATTCAAAATACATAACATATACAACTCAACAATTTTTTAAAAATCCAATTAAAAAATGGGCAGAAGACCTCAACAGATGCTTCTCCCAAGAAGACATACAAACAGCCAACGAATATATGAAAAGATGCTCAACTTCACTAGCTATTAGGGAAATGCAAATCAAAACCACAATGAGATAGTATCTCACACCTATTAGAATGGCTATCATCAACAGGACAAGTCATAACAAGTGTTGGAGAGGTTGTTGGGAAAAAGAATCCTCATACACTGCTGGTGGGAATGTAAATTGATTCAGCCACTATGGAAAACAGTGTGGAACTTACTCAAAAAATTAAGAATAGAATTATCATATGACCCAGCAATACCTCTTCTAGATATTTATCTAAAAAACCTGAAAACATTTATCCGCAAAGATATATGCACCCCAGTGTTCGTAGTAGCATTATTCATGGTGGCCAGGACATGAAAACAACCAAAGTGTTCTATGATAGATGAGTGGATAAAGAAGATGTGGTACATAAATACAATGGAACATTACTCAGTCTTAAGAAAAGATGAAATACTGCCATTTATGACAACATGAATGGATCTTGAGATAATCATTCTAAGCAAAATAAGTCAGACAGAAAAAGTTGAAAAACCATATTATTTTACTCATATGTGGGATATAAAACTGAAAGCAACAAAACAAACATGACAGACTCCTGGAGACAGACAGTGGACTAGTAGTTACCAGAGGGAAAGGGGGATGAGGGAAGTAGATAGGAGTAAAAGAGGTTAAATATTTGGTAACAGAAGGAAATCTAACTTTGGGTGGTGAATACACAATGCTATATATATATATACACATATGACATGTATATGACATATTGTTGAATTATACACTTGAAATATTTGATTATATTAACCAGTGTCACCTTAATAATTTTAATAAAAAATAAGTGATTTTTTTAACTTTTCTATGAGGCTGTAGTGATGATTGGAATAAAATGCAAATCTTCAGAAAGAGAGAAAAAAGCGTTCCTTTCCTGTGCCCGCCCCACTGCGACCACCGCACAGAATTCACTTGAATTTACATGTGACGTGCAATTAAATGCCAATTTCTTCAGTACACTAGACATTTGGTACTCAGCTGTCTTTTATAATTTTTTCTTAAAATTATGATCAAGTAGGTCTCATCTATTTCCAGTTAATTCATAAAACAGAGTTTCATTATGTATGAAAAAATTAACAAAATACATAAACAAAATGGCAGCTTTTAAAATTATGCAGCACCATAATAAAGAAGGAAGGAAGGACGGACTAGGAGTGAAGAGTTCCTTATTCTAATTTCAGGCCTTCTATCCAGTTGTGTGATTTGACTGAATCACTTACCATCATGTGGGCATCAGGTCTGTCATCTGTACAATGATGACCTAATCTGACCTAATCTGGAAAGTCTATAAAGTCTTTATTCAAGAACTAAAACTGATACTTAAAATTTCATTTTAGCTTTGTTATTCTTTACAGTATTTCTCAATGTATGTAAGAATAGTAGTCTTTCAAGGTATTCCTCCTCAAAAACAGTTTTATGATCAAATTCATTTGGGAACTGCTTTATCTCATTCATTCAATGTACACTTCTATAATCCTTTATAATAGTATGACTTAAGATTACCTTGAGAAGTCAGAGTCTATGTCTTGTTAAGTATACAGATATTAATATAGTAACACAAATACTTAAAATAGTAGTTGTATATCATTCAATGAATGGTATTTTACAGTATGAGATTTGAATAGAAGGCTCTGACCTGATCTGGAAAATCTATAAAGTCTTTATTCAGGAAGTGACTATTGAAATGAGATCTGATAAATGTGTAGGAGTTAGCTAGAACTAAAGGGAAAGGCAATGAAAAACACTTTATATCAACAGAGAAGATAACAATGTATGAACAACTTAAAAAATACCTGTACTTTTGGTGCAAAATAAGTCCCCCAGATAGGACAATTATGTAAAATCAGGCTGTGCAAAGCCTTATAAGCCAATCAAAAAATGTACCTTTAGCTAAGAAGGGAAGTTGTTTGGAGCACTATGAAATAAAATATTTGCATTTCATAAAATACCCTGGGAACACCAAGAGTAGACTCTAATGTAAATTTCAAACTTTGAGTGATAATTATGTGTAAATACACACTCAACTGTAACCAGTATGGTGGGGGATGTTGATCATGGAGGAAGCTATTCATGTGTGAGGTTAGAGAGCATATGGGGCATGTCTGTACCTTCCTGTTAATATTTCTATGAACCTAAAACTAATCTAAAAATAAGGTTTATTAAAAAATTATAGTGAGTGCTAAGGAAATACTGGAAGAGACCCAGAACCGACCCAGAACTTGTGCGTTTAAACAAGTTTGAAGGTAACTACAGAGATCATAATAACAAATGTCATGAAATTGTCTCAGAATAATAGTGGTAAAAATTGAGTAGAGGAGACTCCTTTGTTGGATAATCAGAATGATGGATTAAATATGGAGAGTGGGGTAAGAAAGCAACAATGTCTAAGTTCTTTTCCTTCCAGATTTGGACAGAAATGGTGAGGTATATTGCAATAGATCTGGGGAAAAAAATGTCTGGAAGCAAAAGAGAAGATTATGAGGTCAGTTTTGGATATGTTTAATTTAAATTCATTTGGAACTTCCCAAAAGATATACATATTTCAGAACTCAAAGGAGAACTCTGGATTGGTGCTAAAATTGGTAAGTATTCTTTCCTGTAAGTAGTGGGTAACACTATTTGCAAAGATGATGTTGCATTACTCATTATTCATAATGGGCACCTAATAAATATTGTCTAATATAATATAAGATGAACATATTAATATAAACATAATTATAAAAGAATTTCCTAGAACGAAAAATGTTAACCCTTAATAAACACACGCATACACATAGACATTCATACACACACATATACACAATCCTCTGCATCCTAAATAGTTAAAAAAAAAAATTTAATGCCAATGATCATACAGAACTGAGAACATATATTCTAACACGAACCATCCTCAATAGTATAAAAGGGCAACAGGTATAATCTACATCTTCTGACCTTAATAAATTACTAGAAATTAGTAATAATATCAGAAAACAAAAAGATCCTGCTACCGGGAAACTAAAAAATTAATTTCTAAAAACTCTTGGGACAAATAAAATGCAAATAAAAGATTTCAGTTATGTAGTAAACGATGTTAAAAGAAATATTTTATTTGGGAACTTATATAATGCAGGTAAATCAATGTTGGTAGAAAAATTTATAGTTAAAAATGTTTTTGTTAATTAAAAATAAGTGATTAAAACATTCATCTCACAAAGTTACCTTAAGAGAAAGTATCCTAAAAAAAGGAAATGGAACAAATAAATATCTATAAAAGCAGAGCTAACAAATAAGAAAGATTTTTAATACTATTTAAAATCATTTCAGAACTTAAATTTTAATTTAAATATCTAAATTTTGTGAAGCAAATATAACATTAATACCAACATGTAGTCAAAATTGTATAACAAAATAAAACTACAAAGAAACTGCTTAAAGCTTTCAGTTCAAAAATCCTATATTAAATTAAGTATTTACACCAGCACACATAAGCACATAAAAAAGAAATATACAATTAGGAAGAGGCATCTCAATCTGAGAAAAGATTGAAAAATATATTTTTAAAATATATTTTATCTTGGCTAGTCTGTGTAAAAACAGGAATTCTGTTACTAATGTTTAGCATAACCCTGATAAATAGTAATTTGGTAATATCTATCAAAATTACAAATGCAATACGTTCGTACTCAGCGATACTACTTTGGAAAAATCAACTCAATATATACTACACATGTGTGAAATAATGTATGAATAAGGTTGCTGCAATTTCATAGTATTAATGTACTGAACACAAATGTCTATGTCTGAAAGAAAGAACAAAAATTCTATCTATGTACTAACATGAAAGAACTTAAATATATATTCTGAAAACTTAGAAATGAAGATATTAAATATTGTGATATGTTAATCTTCATGTTAAAAAGAAAAATATGTATACACATATATACATGTACGCATGTTTGTCAATATATAAAGAGACAGTATTTAATGATAGCGAATATCTGAATCTGGGGAAAGGCCAGAGTATGGATAAGCATAGTAAACTTTTTACTTTATACATTTTTATACATTTTGACATTTGAAATATACAACTATTAATCTTCGATATTTAGATAACAAACTTGAATTTTTAAAAATAGCATGAGCAATGTATGACGCTAAATACTGATGAAAAGGTAAGTAAACTGAGGCATGAAAAGTTTGAAATATTTTAATTGTATTGATACATTAGTGGGATTTGTCAGTGCATGTATCAGACTTTTAGATTGTCCTGTGGTATTGAAATCCATATAAAAGAGTTTAATACTTTTCCAAATTTACTTGGTCATTTGTATCCTCTTCAAATAGCACATACTAAGAAACAACAGAATTAGTGTTCTATGTAATACATTTTGGGAACACATAAAATTATAAAAATTATTCCATGAAATTAAAAGGAAAAAAATTCTTAGTACTTTATCAAGCACTGACAATTATCGCCTTAAAAATTTCATAATCTGGTGGACGTGTAAAACATATGTTCAATTCAATTATATATGATTTCATTAAAATGACATATAAAATTAGAACCATTGCGAGAAATGGTTTGCAGCAGAGTAAGATAAAAGACTTGGATATGGAAGGTTTGAAATCACTTCATGCTGAAGTAGCACCATTAGTCCTTTGAATGACCTACATTTTTAATTTGGCATGAAACCATTTCAAGCTATGTAGTGAAACTAATGAGGCTGCTACAACTGTGCAAAGAAATAATCAACACTACTTTATTGTGGAGGGTTTATTAAGTCCATGCGTGAGGTGAACTAAGACAGCTTTTAAGAAAAAAGACATGTGTTTATACTGCTTGACTGAATAAAAATAAATATTCCAAATGTGTATGATGCCTGGAAGAAGTCCAACGTCATTAGTTATTTTTGAACAAATGTGCCGCTCTGAAAATCACTCAATGCAATGATTACAGAGACAGCTTTAGTGCTTCTTGGAATGTTTCTTCAACTATTAAAGAAACAATGGCACTGAGAGAAAACTAATGACGTTAAAAAACAAAAGCAGCTATTCTGGCTTTAGATTAGGAAAAAAACAAACACATATACAAAAGAAGCACATATCTCTAACCAATATCTTCTTAACAAAAGGGTATGTTTCTTCTAAAGCAATCTTGATCAATGACAGCAAATCAAGATATTTTACCCTAATGTATCTGATAGCAAAATTGAGCTCAGATTCATCCAAGTTCCATAGCATGACAGAAAAAAGAAAATTGCTGAATCTCATATTAATAATGTATGATTCTTTCTTTTCTTCACTTGAATCATATACAGAGGTTTCTCAGGAAAAGAAAAAACACTTCTGTAATAATTAAGTCAGAATAAAGTTTTGATTAAGACCAAATGAGGTGATTCTTCTTGCCACTTCATTTTAATCTTAATATCTCTTATATACAAATGTGATGAGATGAAGTTTAAGCAAACAAAACATACCACATGTACTTTCATTTATTCAACACCCACACATCAATTCACTGGTTTCTCCAATAAATACTGAATGCAATGTAATCTCAGCACCAAGACTGCATGTATAGCTAAACGACAACTCATGTCTTCATGGAACTCACAGCCTGGTAAAGGAGAAGAGTATTTCATACTACCAAGGATTATTACATTGAGAGCTGTAAAAGGAGTGGGTATCTAACTCAAGTAGGGCATCGGGGAACACTTCTTGTAGTGTTGACATTGAAGAAAATCTTGAATGTCGACTAAGAGACAGACAGGGAGAAGGCAGTGAAAGCCATCCCATGGCCATGCACAAGGACACCAAAGGAAGAAATAGATGTGTACAAGGAATGAGAATCTGCCCATTAAGATCAAGGGACAATAAAAACATGAAGGTGAAAGGGTAAATAGAGATCAATAAAATGTACATTTGAATTTGAGTGTTTTAGAAATAACTGTGAATTTATAGAAGTCCTCAAAGTAAAAGACATGAAAAGTAACAGAAATACCCAGAAAAAAATCTTAAAAACAGCATTTGAAGGACTTTGAATTATATCTCATGTTTAAATTTGTAGAAAACTGTCATCTCAACCATCGAAAGCATAGTCATCTCAACCATTGAAAGCATGTTACTTTTATTAAATTGAATGACATTTTAGAAAAAAAATAAATAAACCATAACAAGATGATATTACCTAAAGAAAATAAGTGTTGTATCTTGTGTGCCCAAGAAAAGACCTAGATAATGAGAATTGAAAGGGACAAGTCACACAACATATAATAGATGATTTATTACCATCCTCACCTCTGACCAATCGGCTCCCAGCATGACCCTAAAACCCACCCATGGTATCTTGTGATTTTGCCCAGTATAATCTGTAACCTACACACCATCAGGGAGTTTGGACTTTTGAGCATTTGCTTCTCATTTGCCTGGTGGCTCCATTCATCAATAAAATAAACAATATTTCTCCACTGTAATTATTGGTGTTTAGGATTCGGCTCTGTTAGTATCAGTGGACAAACTCTTTCTGTTCTACAAAAACGTCCTACAAGCATAAAATACACACTGGATGTCATAACCAAGTAAGAAAAAATGGAAAATGTCTCAATAATTACATATTGAACACAGGGCAAAAGAATAACATTTTGACATATTGCTTTAAATAAAGTATATTATTAAAATTAATATATGTTTATTTTTATTGTTTTAATGTGGTTACTAGAAAATTTAAACTCACATATGTGGTTCACTTTTGTGTCTTGCATTGTATTTCTACTGGACAGTGCTGATCTACAGATCCATCAGAAGATACTGGATTTTAGTAAGATCACTCTGAGGGTTTACTGGTTTGCAGTGGTGCCTAGAACGCACGTGCTCCTTGTCATGAGTAGGTCAAACACAAATGGAAAACAGTTCTTACATCAAAGGTATGCAAATTACTTAAAATGTTCATTTTATTAAATATTAAAATGTTCATTTTAAAGAAAATGTTCATTAGTTATTTTTATCAAAATTTTAAACTAATTATATAATTCTCAAAGTATGATATATATATTCACAAACTAATCTTGTTTGTGAATCAGTAGAAAAGTCAAAATACTGAAAATATGTGGGACTTCTAGAAGTACATGTTGTCTGTAGAAAGCATTAACTTTTATTTCTCTTTTTTCTTAGTAGTGTTTCTAAATGTTTTTAAAGTCACATAGGTATTTTCATCTCCCTCTTTAGATTTTTTAAAAAGTGAAATTTAAAGGAAAACAAAATTAATATTTCTTTGGAGCAATCTGTCTTTCTAAGGTAATATAACAAAAGTTGTGTGAGCTGCACACATAACCATGAATATATTTTATATGGAGCATTTCCCACAGAAAGTTCAGAGAATGTATGTTTTGATCACTTAAGAATAAATCTGATTTTGTTTTTATTTTAGCTTTTGAATAAGTATATTTTTTTTAAATATGAGAATTGTTGTTACCTATACTGGCATTCCCTATGATTATGACCAAACAAACATGTTTACTTTCAAGGGCTCCTTACAACATAATTTTAAAATGGACACTCATTGGTAAAAACTGCGCGGGGAGGAGATCTGTAGCAAGTATATGGATTCAAATAAAATTGAATATCCTTCGAAACCAGTAAGAGAATTCACTTAGAGCAAAAGTAGTGGGTGTATTTTAGGGGGAAATGTCTCTTGGGTACAAAAGTTATTTGGTAGGGATGGAGAAGAAGTTTGCAGTCAAACTCCAAAGCTAGGCTTTAGGAGCAGAGCAACAGATGATCTTTAGAATGCTTTTTGTTTTGTTTTACAGAAGCATTAGTTGCTGGGCTTTTGTTAGTCTCTGCCTACAGGGGTTTCATGGAGCTCTTTCCATTTCTGCCTCAGTCAGGGTGGTTTCCTGCAGAAGTTCCACCTCAGTCCCTAGACAAGGAAAATAAGATACGAACTGGTTATTTAAATCATATATCTATTAATTTCTATTATAAATTTGCCTATTAAGTGAGTAAAGGGAAACAGGCTTGGTTAATACATTTTTTAAAGAGTGAAAAAAGACCTTTGGCCTAAAGTCCCCTCCCCTCTCAGAGTCTAAGGGCCCTGTCTGGCTTAACACCATTTCTGTTAACAATGGGCTGATGACCAGGATTTGAGGGAGAGGGCATTTTTTCCCAAAGAAAGGAGGGAAGAAAACTAGGTTTACTAAAAAGATTAACTATGCAAGAGATGTCCTATTTCATTTCCTGCTAAAAGATTAAGAATTTTACAAGTGATGTCCCATCTCATAGATACTGTCTTATGTGCTGGTGAATATTAAAAAGAATAATATCAAGGTCAGTCTTCATGGAGCTAGGTATAATGGATAAACATTTAGTTACTTTTATCCAGATGAAAAAAATCTACTATTTAACTATGACAGTGTATTTTAGGAATGAATTGTGGCAACCATAAGTATATTTTAACCAATTGATGGGTTATCAGGCTACTTTTAAAGGATAGTAAATTTATGAGTTTTATGCATAATGTATACCCTGCCGTTTACCTGCCGTTAAGATACAAATATGCCATTAGAGAATGTATGCCTTATCAAAATGGCTTTCTAATATATTTAATTTAATTTTTTAATAAATTAATTAAAAATTACAACACTGCATTTTGCATAATCAATTACCAATGGAAAAATGTATGGTTAATTTACCATCATTAATATTAAGGTTTTGGTAGTTAAAGATAAATAGCTTTAAACCTGGGCTCTTCATTTTATATACTTAGTTATCAATGAAACTCAGTAAAGAAAATTAACATTTTTTTTTGCCATATTTACAATTACAGTTTTATTAAGGCTATTCTCAGTAGGAGGCAGATATGGAAGAAGAGCTCTCCCATCCCTCAACATCCATAGTAATAATAAGGGGGTTCATGGCTCTTAGAAAGGAGTTAAGCAGGAAAGTTAGAGAGTCTCGGGTCTGCCTGCAAAGACACTGAGGTCATTCTATCCTAGAAGGGATCCACCCTAATCCACCCACAATTAAGCAAGCCGAAAGGCATTTTTTTAAACAAATTTATTTATTTAAATTAGTTTCAGTACATTAGTTAGACATCTATATTTTTCATAAAACAATTCTCCCAATTGCTCCTTCCCTCCTCTGGCCCTCCACTTACTTAGCCATCATATTAATGCTAACTGCATTCCCTCTGCCATGCTCCCTATCCTCGTGCCCAACTATCAACTACTAATCTGTACTTCTTTAATCCTTCGCCCCATTCTTTGCAAAAGGCATTTTTTTTTTTTTTAACTCACACAAAGAAACAAGTAGGCAGAGAATTAGGTACCAGTTTAAGCCAGTCACTCACACCTGCGCAATGAAGACCCCCAATGACCTTCAACTCACCTGAGCCTCATTATACCATTATTATAATATGATGCACATGCCCGGAAGTTCATTAATATCATTATAACAGACTGAATTCTGGGAACGAACATGTGCAGAATGCAAAATGATGAATCACTGAGTCCTATCAATCTTAGTTGTTAATTGAGGAAGCCCACCTCTCTAAGAAAAGTAACCACCCACAGCAAAAAGGATTAAAAACCCAGAAGGATTTGTCCCCAGGTATTTTGAGTCACGCTTCTCTTGCTCAGGCCTGCTTTCACGTCTGGAAGGGTACTTTCCCTTCTAATAAAACTACTCTTTTCTACTGTATTTTGGTGTCTTGCTTAATTCTTTGTTCGAGACATCAAGAACTTGGACAACATTCTGAAAGAAGATCCCTACTCTCTGGTAACACCTGGAGCAATAGAAATGCTCATATGTTGGTTAAAATTATTTCACTGCTTCATTTCTCTTGTTAGTCCCACAGGTTAGACTAGAGCTTGACACAGTACTGACCAATCATTCTGTCTCACTCAACTGTTTAAAGCTTCTGAGGTTGCACTGATGATTCCCAGTCTTATCAGTAATGACTAAATGTAGTCATCATATCCATTTTTTAAATATCCCCTCTGAAATCCCTGCTGCAGCTCTATTCTGGGGTCCAAAAGATACAGAAAACAGTAGTCGTGAAATTATCTCAATAGTAAAGGCTGCCTAGTTATCAATCCTGCAATTCTGGTAGGCAGCATTTTATTCAGCACAAATGCAAATATTCAAATGCTTATATGTATTATATTTAAATAAGTTTTAATATTTGAAGGCATTGGCCTTAAACCAGGTAAGAACATTAGGTTTCTTTCATAAAAGTATACTAACAGCTGGTTTGATATTTTTGGTTCTTTTGATGCAGGACAGGACAAATTCCCCTGAGTGGCCCTGCACAGAGAATCCCTGACTGTAGAGAGGAAAGAATTCAAGCACATGCCAGAGTGTCAAAAAATGTTTATTAGAGAAGAGGTAATGCTGCACAGACAGAGCATGATCTACTCTCAGAGACATAGAGTGAGAGCTGAGAAGGACAGAGAAAAGACAATGAGAGAGACCCCGAGTGTTTGGGGAATTCAGTTTATATATCATTCTTAGTTTCTATGAATTACAGTTTAAAGACTTTGGTTACCTATTTTTCTTTGATGGTATGGGTATCTAGTGTGAAAGATAAGAATACAATGGCTTATAAAGCCATTATAAGGCAGGAATGGCTTTATAATGAAAGAAATGGCTATGTGGCTAGAAAGTCTGCTGGCAATTCCTAGCCTTTGATCTATAGGTTCCCCATGTATTTTGGTGGTAGGGAGCGAATAATTGTGTTTATTTTGTGTAATGCACAACTTAAAGACTCTGTTTTTTATGTTTTTTTTCTTCTTCATAATATAAGTAAATGGTTTGTTAGTAATCTCAGCAGAAATCTTCCTTTGTTCTGTAGGTTTCCTGGTGGTCTGGCTGTTGTGGATTTTTGCCTGTGAACCCGGAAGAACCAAGTGACACTCAGCGCACTCAGCGAACTAAGAATCAAAGGAGGTTTATTTACGCCAGCAGGCTCAGAGGAGTCACTCTCCAGAGGAGTCACTCTGAGCCCCAACAAAGGCAGGCAGGTAGATTTATACATTGATTACTTCTGCATACTTGGCAGTCTTTTGTTTCGCGTGTGTGCGCGTGGGAAAGGTAGTGTTCCAGGGAGAGGAGATTGTTAAAATTCCTCAGGGACAGGATAGCCATCTTAGATGTCTTTACATTTCCCATATCATAGCCATAGGACTGACCAACACATTGCAGTCTCTGAATACAGCTTGATTTAGCATTTAGTTCTCTTGCCCGCTTCCTGCATTACTTTCATGTCAATAGTTTAAATTCTGTCCTGCAAGTCTAACAATGGCCAGATGAGATAGGAAAATAGAACTCTGATTTACAACCTCTACGGCCACCATCCCAGGCAGCCACACCATCTCTGCAGTAATTGGCCCAGAATCATCAGGATTTGGTCAATGACTGCCAGCTTCCCTAATTTTTGCCTCTGCATCCAACTCAGGACCAACTAAAGAAAGACGAATAAATATGCTCTCCAAATCAATTATATAAGATGTTGTGATTCTAGTTTACCCTCCTCCTACTTCCTCATGTCAATAACCTCTAATTAGAACATAATGAATCATTCCATTTATTTCACTGTAAAGCTTTCCCACTCCCTGACTGGCTTTAAGACTCTGACAAGTGCAAGTGATCTTGCTGACACCCCTGCTCTAGCAAGCTCTGAATAAATAGCCTCTGTGCTCTTTAAGGTTGTTTTCATTTATATAGCCCTAAGGCTGTTCTATGTTTTCAGTGTCCCATGGCAGACTGAGAATTAAGATCAATGACTAGCTATTGTTCTTACAAGGTGAGAATTATCAAAGAGGTATCACCCCCCACTTAATTTACTGTTTTAATGCTCCCATTATTATACTATTTTTTTTTAAGTGAACATGTAAAGCAACAATATGAGCATCATTATTTCAGTAATTGATTTAATATGCATAGCATTGCTATGAAACAAAATGTTATTGGTATTCCAGGTATTCTAATCAATGAGACAACTGCAAGAAGCAAAATTTTCTCTAAACCTGATCCATAAAAAGTATATAATAGAACTTTTGCAAAATCTTTCATAAATCATAGAATAGAACAAGAACGACACTGGATCAAAATCTGAGCTCCATTACTTTCCCAAAAAACTAGTGGCTTTGGATAATTATCAAGTATTTATGTTCCATATCTGATCTCATTTTTCAGAGATACAAGTGAAAGAAAATGCAGACAGTGGAAATGTGAGATTTATTTCTATTTAAAACTATTCACAAACAAATTCCATATGACTGTGTCTGCTTTTTAAGGTAGTTTGGTTAGTAGAACAACTAAGAGAGAAACTCAGCTCAATTAAGAAAAATTTCCTTCTGCTTAAAGCTTCACCTTAATTTTCTGTCTTACATTCCTCCTTAGCACTGGTAGTGATCATGAATGAAATGACTTTCAGGTTATGTGTGAAGAATAAACCACAAAGTTCAATAAAAATATGCAGCAATTAAAATGTATTATTTAGAAATCATGGCAGATGTACTTGATAAAATAACACAGGAAAGAAACATATAAAACTGGCTAACATGGGGTTTTCAAAATTTAACAGGCGTAAAAATCACCCCAGAGATCTTGTTAAAATGCAGATTCTGAATCAGTAGGTCTTTGAAACAGCTAGAGAGTCTGCATTCCTAACAAGCTTCCAGGTGATACATCAATGCTACCGATAGCATTTTGAGTATGGAGGGCCTAGAGACATTCAATTTGGTGGTAGGAAGTAGCATGCAATTAAGCCTCATATATGTTTTCAAAGAACAAAGTGAAAACTCTGTCTTAGTCTCCTATACATTTGTAAAATCCTTAATCTTTTTTGTGAACCTAGTCAAGTCTTTTCTTTCCTCCTTTCTTGGGAGAAAGACTCTCTCCCTCAGACTTAGATAATTACCTTGAAACTGGTGACTCAGGTCCTCTGGCTATTGATAAGGATCATTGAAACTCAGCATTCTCCTTGGACTATTATAAGGCAGGAATGGCTTTAGGCCAAAACAGGCCCTTAGAGTCCAAGAAGGGAGGGGATCTTTAACTCCTTTTCTTTTCTCTTTTTTCCTTTTACAAAATATATTAACCAAGCTTTTTTTCCTATACCCACTTGATGGGCAAATTAATGATAGAAACATAACTAGATATATGATTCAAATAACACATTTGTGTCTTTTTCCTTGTCTAGGCACAGAGGCAGCACTTTGGCTGGATACCCAAGACCCCATTGTGACTGAAACAGAGAGGGAAAGA
>NW_006434839.1:17264780-17295072 GCF_000325575.1 Pteropus alecto
AAATTCATAACTCTTAGAAAGGTTAGGCAGGGCAGTTAGATAGGGGGTTTCCGGTCCACCTGCAAAGACGGTGAAATCATTCCATTCTAGAAAGGGTCTGCCTTAGTCCAAGCACAATTAAGCAAGCCAGAGGGCATTTTTGGGCTAAAAGTAATTCACACAAGGAAACAAGTAAGCAGATAACTGGGCACTAGTTTCAGCCAGTCACTTGCACCTGCGCAATGAAGACCCAACAACTTTCAACTCGCCTGAGCCTCCATATACCATTATTACAATATGATGCCGGGAAGTTTGTTAATATCATTAGAATCAACTGAATTCTGGGAATGAACATGCACAGGAAGCAAAGGATGAGTCACTGAATCCTGTCAATCTTAACTGTCAATCAAGAAGGCCTACTCCTCTAAGAAAAGTAACCACCAAATATTGCAAAATGATCACCACAATAAGTCTAGTTAGATTCCACATCTTAATGAGAGGAGATACAAAGAATTTGGCCATGTTTAACACCCTGTGTGTGTGTATAGTGTATGTATTTACCACACTCCCCACATATATTTGTGTGTATATGTACATGTATGCATACATTTCTATATTTTTTAAATAAAATTTGAGGCCCTTGAGCCCTCTGAGCCACTCTTCTTTTGCTCAGGCCCGCTTCCACGTCTGGAAGTGTACTGTTGCTTTACTTTCCCTTCTAATAAAGCTATTCTTTTCTGCTATATTTCATTGTCTTTCTCAATTCTTTGTTCGAGACATCAAGAGCCTGGATAACATGTTGAAAGGGGAACCCTACTCTCCAGTACATCACTACTCATAGGGTTGATTATAAAAATTACACAAAAACAATTATTTTAAGGTGCCTGACTCAGTGCCTGACTCCATATAATAGATGTTGGTTATTACTGTGATCCCACTTTTAAATTTTAATAAAATATCTAACATTGAGTTCAAGTTTAATATGTATTAGGCAATGGTCTGAATTTTACAAGCATTATTTCAAAATATAAACTATTACTAATCTCCATTTCATGGGTAGGAGAATTGAGAGGTTAGGTAACTTGTCTGATGCCCACAAGTAAAAATTGAGGGGACAGGGATTAAAATCTAGAGAGTCCCAAACAAGAGCCAAATCCTAAGCTAATATGAAACACCGCACCGTCAGATCAGACTCACATGGACCAGAGATTTAACCAGTGTAAAGCTTTACTAAGTAATGCCAAAAACATAGGCAATTAAAGGACTCACACAAAGTAGAGATATCAAGAACTGCTCCCAAGTTTCTTCTCATGTCGCATAAGCCTTTCTGGCCCGGAACACATGAAGTTTAAATGAGGTTCACAGGATTACCTCACAGAAGGCTAGAGTATAAAACATCTCCATTTTGTACTCCAGAGAGTTGAGTCACCTCTGTGATATTCTCTACGGAGCCCTGCTGGTAAGTCCTTGTTAGGTCCAGGAGGGCCCAATCCCTACACCCCTGTAGTGTGGGACCAGACTTCTTTCCCCCTTACCTTTGTGTGGGAACCGGACCTTGCTTCCAGGTTAGCAATGCTGCATGCTCACCTCCCGCTTCACTGGACTCTCCTCCCTTCCCTGCCAATTTACCCGCCCAAAATATTCCCACCAAAAAAGCCAGCCGCAAGACCCATATAAGTTTCAGGTCCCCTCGCATTCAGAACTGATGCCATCTTCAGCTCAGTCAGGCTGTCACTCTGCTACAATAAATCTTGCTTAACCCCTTCGGCCTTGTGCGTTTCTCCTTCGGAGAACTTAACAGTTCTGAATAATCTTTCAGGGATGTCCTGTTGGGGACATCTGTTACCATTTCAGAGATAAAGTCCCTTCCTCTTGGGCAAGTATCCTGAGCAAATATTTTGTTTATCAAAAGGTCAAGTTAACTAGATTAGTCCAGGTGACATATTTATTCCCCACCCATTGGTCTCCTCCAACTGCACTCCCCATCCAACAGTGAAAGACAGGACTGGATCCAAGGCCAGATGCTTTAAAACATTTTTCAACCCTTTAAACAACAGGCAATAGAGCCACTCAAGAGCAAAGGGCATATCTGGCATAATTAGACAAACTGGCTCCTTAATAAATAATGATGATAATACAATTAGAAAATGCACCAGCAGTATTGGAGATTATTTATCTGAGAGCTCTCACTGACAGAAAATGTCAGAAATTGGACAGATGGAGAACAAAACCAAAGAGACAATCACCAAAATGCAGAGCAGGGTATGTGGTCCACAGTCAGGGACAGCGAGGACAATGTACCACAAAATGGGGGTTCAAGAGTACAAGGCAGCAGTCAACAACCAAAATAAGACACAGGAAAAGAGAGACCAGTCAGAGGATAGCAATAAAGCCCAGATACACAGTAACACTACAATAGCAGCAGCTGTCTGACTCAGGCTCTGGCTTTCTAAATGATTGTTGATGAATGCAGTGGCTACTCCTAGTGCACTTTGCCTCGATCTTGCAGGTGAAAGGAGCTAATCGGTAGAAGTTGTCTAAAATCAAGATGCCCAAGTTGGGGGAAGCAGCAATTCCAAGCCAGCAGATTAGACCCATCAGATGTGAAAGAAATAAAAATTGGGGCTATTTGTGAGATTAATCAAAAAAATATGTAATTTTCAAAGGAAAATATCTAAAACTCATTTATATTGTGATAAATATGTAATTTCACTATATTAATCAACTTCTTCATTTATATATTTGTGAGGAGAAAGAAAGATGGCTGTAGTCAGGCTCCCTTCCAACACCCTTAGAAGCTAACTTCTGAGCAGAAATGACTCAGCACTTCCCTTATGTAACCACGTGCCGGTCCGCATGCATGGTTTTCCATTATCTGGCAATGTGCCACTATTGTTAACCTGTGCAGCTCGCAGTTGCCTAGGCTCCTCGCATTTTCTTCCAATTGCCTGAGCCTCATACCCCTTTCCTCGGAACCTCGAATCTGCGGCAACACAACAATTTAAGTTTGCCTAAAATTTTGGCTGAAATAGTAAATCCTGTTTCATCATTACTTCATTTTGTGCGAAGTATGTCTGTTAATGCTCATTTGTCACAGAAGTGATCACTCATCCAGAAGGAGCTGAAGAACACAGAATGCTAGGAAATTGTTCTTATGTATAGAGGTTAATTTAAATTTAAGACTTTTCGTTATCTCAAGCATATTTTAAATCATAATCTGTAATCCCAAAGATGCACAACATATCTGTACCCCTTGTTTGGAGATGATGAGAAATGAATGATATGGTATTGATTTCAAAGGCTAAGTATGTCTGGGGATTTGTCAGGAACCAGCATCAGAGGAGATGTATCATTTTTTCTTTTTTTTTATGAGACCGAAGAAGAGTGAAACTCAGCATTTCCAAGAATTGCACAAATACATTTTTTAAATACTTAGATTAATATTATTTATTTACAAAATGGCGACAGTTTTCTTTCAAAAGAATTCATAAAATCTAGTAGCAAATCTCTTAATAAAATGCACAGTATCCTGTTGCCTTCACCAAATAAATTGTTATATCTAATGTCATTGAGTGATGGATGGGAAAAAAACATGCACATGTGCTATTGATTTAGGACACTGAGCTGCCTTCCAGATCATTCGGCATTTTGTGATAAATGGTACCTACCGGTTCTCCTGAATTATTTGTTCATTTAATTATTTTCTGAGACCATCACCTAGCAGATATTTGCAGAGGTTTTACTTTCGTGAATGAGATCACAGTTAATTGCCTCGAGCTGAGTCTTCCTTGCAGATCATCTATTTCTCTTCCTATGACTTTGTGTAAGTCACTTTTCTCAATGTCAGTTTCTTATGCTTCAAAGGAGGCCACTATTTCTTGTTTGACAAAACTCACAAATGTGTGAGGCACGAAGGGCAATTGGCTGCAAAAATATTATTTAAAAAGGTAGAACTGGTACCAACATTAAAGTACAAGCATACCTTGAATTTCATTGTGCTTCACTTTATTGCACTTCACAGGTGTTACATTTTTTACAATATTGAAGGCAAGACATGCCAGCAAAAAGATTACTGCTAACTTTCTTGTGATACCCACTTTATTGCACTGATCTGGAACCAAAACTGAAATATCTCTGAGGTGTGCCTATATTATAATTATGAAAACTCTCTTTGGCCCGTGATTATCTTTTATGGTATTTAGACATTTTTACCAATTACATCCTTCACTACCTTCACTTCAGCCTAGATTTCTATGCCATTAAGTTAAGAAAACATAATCAGTACTTTATAGCAACTATAGATATGTGCCACCTAGACTTCCAGTGACACATAAACAGAGAGTCTATAAATTCTTCTAATCTGATCTCTTTTTATTGTCATTGCTCATAGATTTAATGTTAGTGCCTGTGCATGCCAGCACATGCTTCTTTTACTGGCATTTCGAACGCATCACAAACTTATATATCCCCAGAAAGTTTTTCTCTAAGGTTTACAATTTTAAAAGAGAATTCTGTGATAGACCAAAAGCAAAAACACCCTTTCTTAAAAGATGTGAACAGACAATATGACAACTACTGGAAGGGTTTTACCAGACCTCTCTGGCCTCACATTCATCATTGGCCCATGCAGAGAGGACTGTGCCAGAATTTTCACTAAGTCAACAATCTTTTTCTGCTCAATGCTAACACACATACATTATATCCGGCGTCTGAACCAGGTACCATAATCAATAGAGGAAAATTAAAAGGCATTCTTTATTTCAAGGAGGTACAATGCATCAAGAAAACACCACACAGATGCTGCATTATTATGCAGAAAAAAAAGAAGAATGCCATTTACAATAGCTGATATAGGCTGGAGGAAGAATCAAGAAACCTTGGGTCGGGGAGAGGAGCAGTGCCTCCAGATCCTGGCTCCACATAGAATCCACAGAGATGCTTGTTAAAAATATACCCCCTCTCCTCCCACTGAATCATAAATTCAAACAAGAGACCAATAAAATCTATATTAAAACCAACTCTAATGCAGCTGCTCTATAGTCAGGCAATGATACATGGCTGCCAAATCTTATAGTTCAAACTCTATGTTAGTAGATAATATGAAAGCCCAGAAATTGCATTTCTCAGATTCCCCGTTCGTCCTCATACACCGTAGCTAACAGAAACCCAGTTTCCTAACTCTAATTCTTTCCTCCCCATGGGATGTTTCCACATGATCAAAATGCTTATGGTGATATCATTTTACTAACATACATTCACCTATCCTTGGAAAAATCAAAATATCAAGCAGATTTATCTCATGCTTCTTTTCTGTGCTGATATCAATACTTCATCTTTTATCAAGAAACCCTTTGCTCTTATTTCTGGTCTTGAAAAGTAAACAAATAAGTAAATATTCCCTCAGTAAAGGACCTGGAACATAGATTCTACTACGGACATCTGGCTATAGTAGTATGAAAAGGCTGATTACTTATTTCCATTAATAGCCATGGCAGGGGAGGGGGGGCGGTGCTCTAGAAGTCAATCAAAGGAAAACTAGAAATTGAGAAGCATTTACTCAGAGGAAAAAAAAAAAAACATGGTGAGAACCAATTTTACCAGTACAGGGAAGGATGGGTAAACCAGTGACATTGTTACCAGAGTCTGTGGACTTGGTTTTAAACAAGGAGTGTAAATCAGTGGAGACATTGTCAGTAAATGAAACAAACTGAGTAGGAAACAATTGGGAAACTTTCAGATCTGCTAGCCTGACCTTTCAATCTATTAAATGATCTCTTAAAAGAAATTTAGCATGAAGATTCTTGAAACAGAGCCAGACAAGCCAATGACAAGCTTTCCATACTTTCCTGGCTGACTGGAAATATGTAGACTTAGAGGTAAACATAGCTATCCCAGGTGAAAGTGAAAGCCAAAGAAACCTTGAAAATTGGCTGAACTTTTAAAGTGTCTGCGTGAAAGATACAGGTTCTTGCAAATTGTGAAAAAGAAACAGGAAAGAGCTGCATGTTCTACAGCTGAAGTCCATACCTGCTACAAAATAAAAAAGAAAGAAAAGAAGGTGAGGAGGAGGGAGAGGAGAGAGAGAAAGAGAAAAAGAATAAAAGAAAGACAAAACAAATCAAAATTCAATTTTGCTACAATATCGTATCCATATTACATTTTTCAACAACAACAAAAAAATGAGACACACAAAGAAATAAGAGAATTTAACCTATATTTAGGAAGAAAGCAGTTAACAGAAACTGTGATTGGGACAAGATATAGAATTTAGTATACTTCACGAGAGAGAGAGAAAGAACTGAAAAGGACTAAAAACTTAAATTAACATCCACTGATTCACTAGAAGATACCAACATCAAACTAGAGAACAAATCGGTAAATGAAGATAGATCAATAGAGATGGTAACATCTGAAGATGGAAAAAAAATTGAAGAAAGTATGCAGAATCTTTGATTGTGGAACTACTTCAAGAGTATCAACAGAATTGTAAATGAAAGTCCCAGCAGGCAAAAAGAAAAAAACAAGGAAAAAAAAAATCAGTATTTGAAGAAATACTGTCTAAAACCTAATGAAATTAACTGTAAAACATTAATCCACCTGTTTATAAAACTCAGTGATCTCCAAGTAGAATCACACAGAGATAAACATCTAAATAGAAAATGCTCAAACTGTTCAAAGACAAAGAAAGAGAAAATCTTAACAAAATAACAAAATCAACGAGAGATAGTGGTCCATTGGAATATATGAGAGTAGGATGCTCCAGGAATTTCTCCTATCACCAAAAAATTCCTATTGAACAGGTAATAACTATCTAAAGAAATAGGGTCCAGATACTTCCAAAATTTGATGAAAGACATGAATCTACACATCCAAGAATCTAATAAATTCCAACCAAATACATTCAAATAGATCCACACGAAAATCCATAATCATCAATGGAAAAATGAATTTAAAAAATGTGGTATACATACGATGGAATATTATTAAGTATAAAAAGATAAAACACTGATACATGCTATTACTTGAATAACCTTGAAAACATACTAATAGAAAGGACCCAGATACAAAAGGTCATATATTATATGATTTGTCTTATATGATATATCTAAAATATACAAATTTGAAGAGACAGAAATCAGATAGGGGCAAAGTGAATGGAGAGTGATCACATAATGGTACAATGTGTTTTATTGGATGATAACTTTATTGTATAAATGTACTATTTTATCAAGCACTATTTATAGGTCACATTCTCATTCCTTTACATGTCTCAAAGTTTTTGTTAAAAAATGAACAGTAATTATAAGCAATAAAACTAAGCAAATATTATAAAATAATAATAATTATATAATTTATATCCTAGAGATGTAATATATATGATAATAACTTTTGTATATAGTATATGTCATTGTAGCTAATTGGAGCAAATGTGATATATTTCACTAGAATTAAGTCAGTATCAATTTGAAGTAGATCGTAATAAATTAAAATGTATATTTTAATCCCTAAAGCAACCAGCAAGTAAAAAACTAAAAAAGTATAATTAAATATCAATTAAAAGTTAAAATGATATACTGAAATAATTGCATGCCACAAAAATATGAAATTAGAAACAGAGAAACAAAAAATATGTAAAAAATAAATAACGCATTTTCATATGTAAATTCAACCATAACAATATTTATGTTAAATGGAATGAATAAAACACATTAAATAAAAGCCAAAGATTTTCAGACTGAATAAAAAGCAAGACCCAACTATATGTTGTCTACAAGAAGCATGTTTTATATTCAATGAAGCAAAGAGGTCGAAATTAAATAGATTTAAAAGATATAGCAAACAAACATTAACCATAAGAAAACTGGAGTGGCTAAATTAATATTAGACAGAAGAGATTTTAAAGCACAACAAAATATTAGAGAAAAAATTTAAAAAATATTTATAAACATTAAAAGAGTCAATGCAATATGAAGATATAAAATTTTTACATGTACATTTACATAATAATAGTGCCTCAAATTAAATAACATGATAAATAATAAAAGTGAAAAAATAGACTATTAAAAATGTAGAGTTGTTGATAATATCCCTCTCTGAGTAATTGATAGAAAAAATTGATAAAATTTCAGTGAAGATAAAGAAATTTGAGTGACACTATTAAGTTGTTTACATATATAGTTGTTTATGAGTATAGAGTATATACACACATACACATACACTATACTAAAAAATACCATGATCATTTGAAAATAGTTAATCTGCTCTTGTATATAGTATATGTATTCGTATGTGCATGTGTCTACAAATAATCTTTTTTTTACTAAAAAGAAAAAATGTAAAATTCCAAGTCAAAGTGTCTATCTCAAGAGGTCAAATTAAATCTAAAGGAAAGGAAGGAAATAAGAAAAAAGTGAAAATCAACGAAGTAGAAAACACAAATGAAGTAGAAAAATGAATGAAGCCTAAAGTTATGTCTTTGAAAATATCATCGACATTTATAAGATTTTTCTTAGAGTGTCCAAGGGGAAAAAAAAGGAAGTGAAAGAAGAAGAGACATGTTACCAAAATCAGGACTACATCACTATAGATAGATGTTATGGGAATTAAAATTTATAAGCAAATATGATTTAAAAAATCTTTATACCAACAAATTATACAACTTTGTTGAAATAGATATATTCTTAAAAAGAAAACACACACACAATATACCAGAACTGACTAAAGAAGAGAGAAAATCTTAATAGACCTATAACTAATAAATGAATTAAATTATATTTAAAAATCATTTTACAAATAAAATACCAGGCTCAGATGTCATCATTGATGAATTCCACTAAGTTACACCACTGCTAAATGAATAACAAAAATTAAAGAAGAAAGCACCACCTGATTCATCTAATAAACCAATACTATTCTAATACCAAAGCCAGATGCAAAGAATACACAAAACTCATCAAATGATATACATTAGATATGTGCATTTTTGTATATCAATTATGCCTCAATAAGGCTGTAATAAATACATAAATAAATACATAAATAAATAAAATCAGATAGTTTTCTCCAGTGCAAAAATAAAGAAATAAGTAAAATGAAGGGAAAAAATTAAAAACTACAGACGAAACTCCCTCACAAACTTCGATGCAAAAATCGATGATATTAGGAAACCAGATTCAGCAATACATAATACCATTCATACACAATGACCAAATGGACTTTATCTCAGGAATGAAAAATTAGTTTAACATTTGAAAACCAATTAATGTAAGACATCATGTTAACTGAAAAAAGAATAACATGATTATCACAATAAACACTCAAAAAGCATTTGACAAAATCTAAAAGTCTCATGATAAAAATTCTTACCAAACTAGTAATAGAATTATATTTCTTTAACCTGATAATGAGCATTTACAAAAACTTTCAGCTAACAACAGATTTAAAAGAAGGAAGAAAGGAAGCATTGAAAAAATAAATCAAGAAATAAAATAATGGAGAAACGAATGAAACAGCAAACCTGAAATCTATTGTATCTATGGTTTAAAGTCGTTTTTTGCCTTCACCTATCCCCTCTTGTGAAATAAATTTTCTTACTCTGAAAAAAATTACTGCTTCCAAAAAACTTGTATTTCCATTATCTATAAGAAGTTAAGACATGAGGGAGCTATTTAGGGTTAACAGAAAAGTTTGTCTCAGTGTAGATTATATCTTAATATCACCATGTAGATTTTATAATTCAGAAAAAGAACAGAAATGAATAATTTTTGTTATCATTAATTCGATCATTTGTTTTTACCCCAAGGTTTTCATTAAATGAATACCATATTTCAGCCACTATGCTCTTAGTGCAAAAGTTTAATGAATAAGTCTTTTGTTGTTCAAAAATAATTGATGAAAAAAAAAGAGGAGTGAGAAAAGGAAAGTAGAAAGAAGAGAAAGAAGCATACAGGAATAAAAAAAAAAGACAAAAAGTTTGTTGACAACTTACATACTTTTCAATATGCTCTCTATATGTTAATATAGAGAGCATATATATGCTCTCTATATTAACATGCTTTAATTTATTTATTTTGACTTATTTAAACCACTATCTTCATGTAAAGTGTTTTATTAATATTTTTCTAATTTTAGAGTTTAAGAAAGAGGCTCTGGGAGATTTTGAGATAAACCATTGTTACCCATCTGATTAGTGATAAATGCCACCACTCTTTTCAAGACAAGGGGCTGATTTTCCAGATACAAATGGTACTCTGTAAACATAATGCAAAAAGAAATTACCAAATACTGTATTTACTTATACAAACTATATGAATCAAAGTGCTGTGTAAATATAGAAGACAAAGCCACTAACTGCATAGGGATACAGTGGAGGTAGATCCTGTGAGTACGTAGCGAATAATGTCCTAATCACCTGGAACAAAGAGAATTAATCTCAATTCTTTTGGCTCATTAGTCATTCAACAAATTCTTATTCTATAGCAACTGGGTAGAGGCTCTCTGTCAGGTACTGAGAATAGAGTAGTGGAAAAAAACATACACAGTCTTCGATCTCATAGAGTTTGGAGCTTATAGATTATAACTATGACAACTGCTACAAAAAGAAAGAAGTAAAAAAAAAAAAAAAATGATTCTTAAGATCCTGTTGAAGTATAGAGCCCTAACCCAATTTAAATGGATCGGAATCCTCAGTCTTAAGGATTTGTAAGAATTAGTTAAGGTGAGGGAACCTGAGAGATTGATCAAGAAGGATACTCCAGGTCAAGGGAGGGCAAGTAAAAAGTCAAGGAACTGACAGAGAGCAAAATATAACAAACATTTGAATGAAACTGATATTGACTATAATATATTTTTACAAATATAAATATATGAATTATAATACCATACAATAATGTATGCCATATAGTATGGTAGTTACTTTAGAATCATTTATTTTTAACATCACCCTTTGAAGAAGATATATTAGTATTTGTGATGCTGAGAAATTCCAATTATCTTTAGTATTTTTCAGGGCTCGGTATCACATTTGATAAAGCTTTCTTACATTTCAAGAGAAAAAATAATCAACAGATTGGGTAAAGACAGAAAGGTAATATTAATTGTAACAAATTAACATTATAATTTGTTTCTTCTACCCAAAATAAGTTATTATGGAAGACAATTTTTATTAAGACTCATTTTTATTATTTACTGGAAAACATTCAGTACCTGGAGCCAGCACATCTGGATTTTCATACTTGACTTTGCCATTTAATACATCTCAATACTTTGATTTTTGTTGTTGTTGTTGCTTTTAAACTATCTAATGAGTATTGGTTTTACCTACCTAATAAAGGTTATTCTGTGTGAAATACAATGTTCGAATCTGCTTCAATTGTCCTAGTTTGAATTCTCACCATTCCAAGCCTGGACAGTGTAATGGCCTTCCATGTTCTTAAATCCTATATCCCTCTAATTCAAACAATGACATTATACAACCTCTTACATAATTCTTTTATCAATTTATTTAATATTTCTAAATCCTACAATAGATTTTCATTGCCTATAGAGTTATGCTCATACAATTCTGTCTATATATATATCTGTATCTTCATACACAATCATTATTCCCACATAACAAGTAGATTAACCAGAGTTCCATCATACAGCTAAGAACATACTGTCAACATGATGCCTCTCACCAGGACTTCAATTTACCTTCTTTGTCATCATCTATATAAACCCTACTCATTCTTCAATATCCAATACTATAAATCTGCCAACCTTCATGACAATTTTTTGAAACTATTGCAATCCACATTAATTTATACTTTCTCTGAAGGCCAAGAATACTGATTACCTAATACATTTGATTAAGTTAATTTAAATAACAAGTTCTAGGAATTTCTTGGACAGTACCCCCAGTAAATTTTAAGCTTCCTAAGGGCAGAGTCATGTCATGTTTTCTTCCAAATCATTTACATCTGCAAGTGCTAACTACATATAAAATCAATAAATTTTGAGATAATTATATTAGGCAAAATTGTTTTATGTTAGAGTAAGTTAGGAGACATGACCCAATGACCTTCCCTCCAGAACAGGTTGCACCACTTTTTTTTTTAAATTAAATTTATTGGAGTGACATTGGTTAATAAAATTACATAGGTTTCAAGTATACAATTCAATATATCATCTGGTTATTGCATTGCGTGTTCACCAACCAAAGTCAAATTTCCTTCCATCACCATTTGTGTAAGCCCACAAGGACAGAGGTGAAGAACTCACAGCCCAAAGTAATTCTTTTGATGTCTAAAAGTATTGCCCTAATCCTCTATGCTATTAGTTTTCAGAGTAAACTGAAATAATTTCCATAGTTTGTGATTTTTTTTAAGGACAGACTATCTTTGATCAAGAGCAGTAAAGGATATTTTATAAATACCTTTTCTCTTAAGTAGATGAGCCATAAACAATAAAGGGGAAAAAAGTTTCCATTCTTTTTGCCCTTTCAATACAAGCTCAAGTTTTTCAAAATAGCAGCAAAAATGTTTTCTTCTTCATGAACAGCAGTATAGAAGGTCCTAATTGAGATTCTTCCTTGACATAGAAAATAAAAGAATTTTGCTATTGCTATGGTCTGATATCAGGAGTTTATTAAAATACTCTAAACTCACTGTTAGGATATTTTAAATGTTGCCATCAAAACAAAAAAGCCTGAACAAATGTACAATTTAGTCACTAATTTATATATTAGCAATTATTAAACTTTGATTTAAAAAGTCTGGCAAATTAAAACTAAAATTAAAATTAAAATTCTAATTTAAGAAAGTTTATTATTAACATTCTAGAATACAGGCACCGTTAGTTGGCTTATCTTATTTAATCTTTCCAAGGTAAGTGTTATGACTCGTGTTTTTACATTATTAACTGAATTCAGATTTGATATGAAACTTATCCAGTATCATAATATTAGAAAGGAACCAGATTCAAACTCAAGTCATCTGCCCCAAGAATATTCTTTCATTTTACCTAGTTAACAATACATAAATAATAATTAGTAGTAACATCATTAATTTACTTATTAAAAATTGATAATTTCCAATACCATATTAAACTTATCAACTACACACTTCTTAAACTTACTGAATCTGTGATATTGCTTTTGAAACTAATGAAAGCTATAAAGCAGTTCTTTTCTCTGACATTCTTGATTTTCATTAAAATCATGTCACCAAAATGTACTGGTCACATATTTCAGACACGTATATTTGGATATTTATTGTGAGATTTCTTTTCCTTTACGGTGGCAGAAATTTAATAAGTATTTCTATAGCTTCCAATATATAATCTAAAAATATCAGAAGTTGGTCAGATAAAGTGTTTGAAGGATTTTAGGGTCTCTAACATTTTTTAAAATCTAACTGCAAAACATAAATGGGTTTCTTTATTTCATAAATTGGAAAACCCAGTGACTCATGTATAGACTAGCTAGGAGAACAGATGTGATTTGTTTTAGCAAGGATTTGAAACCCCACTCTCCTATGATTAATGTTCAGTTGTCTCCTTGATGTTTTTGAACTACTTTTTACGTTAAAATTGTTTTGATTTTAAAACTGAGTTCACAACTTTTGTAGAGCTGATTACTCCAACTTTGTCAATTATAAAGTACAAATCACTAAATCAAATGCATTTTTGTACTTGCATGTTTCATAAAAATACTCAATTATATCCTTATTTCTTATGAGAATTATTAGATAGACTGATGCTACATGAGAGAACTTCAGACTCATGTACATCAATGTTCATATCGAGACTTACATAATAATACTAGAACACTTTGAATAAAACAAGTTTATGAGTCTGGGTGCAAAAATAGGATGTGTAAAATTTAGTTGATTCTCATTTGAAGGAGCATATGGTAAGAAGAAAGTAAATCAAACAGTTAAATAAGTGTAGTATGTCAATAGTGAGCCCTAAAAATATACATTCCCTAGAACCTTTGCACATGGTTTTATTTAGAAAAAAGAACTTTGCATGTGTAATTAAATCAAGGGTCTCAAGATGAAATCATCCTAGATTAAGGTGAGTCCAACAGAGGCTAATAAACATCTTTTTAAGAGAAGAGGAGAGAAAGATATGGAAAAAAAGGTCACATGAAAATAGAAACAACAATTAGAGTTATGCTACCACAAGCCAGGAATTCCTAGAGTCACCAGAAATGTAAGAGGCAAAGAAAGATTTTCCCCTTGAGTTTTCAGAGGGAGAGTGCTTCTGTCAATATCTTATTTTTGGATTTATAGCCTCCAGAAATTTGAAAGAATAAATATCTGTTGTTTGAATCCCCCAAATGTGTGGCAATTTGTTAGGATAGCCCTGGAAATAAATACAGAGATAACAGATTATTAAAATATTATTTTCAAATTTAAGATGTTTTGTATTCATTTCTGATTTAATGCATTTAGTAGACTAGGTAACCTCAAAACATTCTTTATAAAACAATTGTTTAATTTAATGATTGAAGTACTAAAATAACCTGAATATTAGAATTTTCTAGCTTTTTTTTTCTAATGTAAATTCATGAATATGTAGAGAAAAAATTCATCTTTTGCAAGTGAAAATCTAGACAATCTTGAGTTAGATAATTAAGTCTATGGGTCTAGGAAAAAAATAAGATTAGATAGGTAGATAGATAAACAAACAGATAGATGATGATGTTGATAGATGATAGATATAGATAGATGATGAGAGAGACAGACAGAAGATAGATGATAGATGAATAGATGATAGATAGATAGATAGATAGATAGATAGATAGATAGATAGATAGATAGATAGATGGATGTTAGGTAGGTAGATAGATTAGATAGATAGATAGATAGGATAGATAGATAGATAGATAATAGATAGATATAGATGATAGATAGATAGAAAGAATAACTTTTATGTTGAAGGGTAGGGAGCAGCCTCACCTCAGTAGAGATTACATCAATGTGGGTGAAATAATTACTTTTTATATTTACTTACCTTGATTCACAATAATTCTTACACTCAATTAAATGGATATCAGATTAATTATTTAATGTAATTTAAAAAGGTAAAATTTATACATACAAATGTGTTCAGGGGCATCACATATTATTCCCATAAAACAACCACTGCATTTAGAGGATAGTTGTCTGATCTCAACTTAAAACCATCCAAACGTTGAAGGAACATCTGTACTCCTTTGTTCATTACAGCATTATTCACAATAGCCGAGATATAGAAACACCTAAGTGTCCATTGGTGGATAAATAGATTAAGAAATTGTTATATACATATATGATGTAATGTTACTCAGCCTTAATGAAGAAAGAGATCCTGACATTTACAATAACATGGATAAAATTGAAGAGCATTATACTAAGTGAAATAAGCTGAGACAGAAATTTAAAAACTGCATGATCTCACTTATCTGTAGAATCTAAAAAAAAGTCTAATACATAGAAGCAGAGAGTAGAACAGTGCTTATCAGGTACAGGGAGTGCGAGAAATCGAGGGACATTGTTCAAAGTGTATGAAGTTGAAGTTATGTATGATTACTGATTCTGTGGCCCTAATGTACAACGTGGTTACTAATAGTTAATATCTCTGTACTGAATACGAAAATCTGCTAAGAGTAGATTTCAGATGTTCTCGTCACATACACAAAAATAATAACTATGCGAGATATGTTAATTAGCTTGACTATAGTAATCATTTCACTGTGTATGTATATCAAATCATGTTGAGTACCTTAAACATATATAATTTTTATTAAAAAATAAAATTTATAAACTCCTCAAATCCAAAAAGGAAATAAAAAGCAGAAATACTAAATGAGGCCAAATTCTTAAAAAAGATTCAGACTCACATGCTCTAATATCATATAAATATTAAAGGAAAAGATTTTTTTTTTAAGTTTCTTGATCTAATTTCAGAAAAAAACTACTTCAGGTAAAAATCATGCTCAAGTAAATCATCTAAGATCATCTGGAACTTTGAATTCTAATAAATTAACCCATATATGTTGCTCAAAAAGTTCTTTCATTTCATCTGAAATAAAATTCACATTGAAATATTTCATCAAAAGGAAAGAACATTGTTCATCTCAATCACGGAAGCTCTTATTAGAGAATCTAATACTTTTATTCTTTTTGTCTAATAGTAAGGAGCATGTGAAACGCCAACAAAGACTAAATTTGTTTTATAATAAACCGTGAAGAGATTCTATTTCTCAGGTGGTCAACATCATCCCACTCTAACCTGTGAGACAGTTTGGAGACAACAAACAAGGAATAGCTATGTAGGCAGCATATTAAAGCAGCTTTGCACAAGTAATAACAAGTGTTGGAGAGGATGCGGAGAAAAAGGAACCCTCATACACTGCCAGTGGGACTGCAAATTGGTACAGCCACTATGGAAAACAGTATGGAGGTTCCTCAAAAAACTAAGAATTGATCTACCATATGATCAAGCAATCCCTTTACTGGGTATTTACCCCAAAGACTTGAAAACTCATATTCAAAAAGATATTTGCACACCGATGTTCATAGCAGCATTATTCACAGTGGCCAGGACATGGAAGCAACCAAAGTGTCCTATAGATGAATGAATAGATGAATGAATAAAGAAGAGGTGGTACATATATACAATGGAATATTACTCAGCCATAAGAAGAGATGAAATACTGCTATTTGTGACAACATGGACAGACCTTGAGATAATCATGCTAAGTGAAATAAGCCAGACAGAAAAAATTGAAAATCACATGATATCACTTATATGTGGGATATAAACCTAAAAGCAACAAATAGGACAAACAAACAGACACTCATGGACATGGACTAGTTGTTACCAGCGGGTGGTGGTGGGGGGAGGGAGGAAGGAAAGGGGTCAAATATGTGGTGACAGAAAGAAATCTAACTATGGGAGGTGAACACACCATGCATTATATATATGCCTTACTATTGAATTGTACACTTGAAACTTACTGGATTTAGTTAACCAATGTCATCATAATAAATATAATAAAATAACAAAATAAAATAAAAATAAAGTTCCTTTGTAACAGACAAAATGAAAAAAAGAAATATTGTTTTCAATCACTATTTCCAAATTTCCCAAAGGATTCATTATTTTATTCATTATTTTTCACTATTCACACTCATGTGAGAAACAAGTATTTTTAAAGATAATAACCATAATAATGCACAATTTCATCATAATGACAAGTGATAATTCTGCTATACCTTCTCTTAGCTCCTTTAATCCTCTTAACCAACAAGCCAATATTATTATTGCTCCTTCACAGATGCTAAAATGGAGGCACAAATTTAGTGATTGTCTAAGGTCTCACAGTTGACAAGAGGAAGAAACAATTTGAACCTTGGTGTGTGTGACTCCAAAGTGTGTGCTTTTAAAGATCTCATATTTCTGTTGAGGAAGCAACATGCAATTAAAGACAAATCTTCAATTCCCTCCCCCCCCACCCCCGAAAATAATACATTTTACCCATCTATTCACTGGCATGCAGGAATCCACAAGTATCAAAAGCTATAAATATTTTTAAGTAAAACAGTAAAAACCTAGTTTGGCCTCAATCATGAATTATCAGATGAAAGGAATGTAAGCGAAAATACGTAAGAAACTTTTGGACTTAATCAATACACATATTAGTTATTGTTGCACAAATAATAAAGTATTTATATGTTCAAGACAACAAAATATTATATGTGACAATTCTCAACATATGTTTTGAAAGGCTTTTTACTAAGCAAACTCAATGTCACATTATTTCTTTTGCAAAAATGACATACAAACAGATGGTTGATTTTGAAAGTTTTACCTCATGCAATTAATGTATCTCTGTCCAGATGGACATTAAGTTTCAGTGCCAATAATGGACTTTTACCATATGGTCAAGAAGATCTATGGCAGGAGACACTATATTCAGCTTCGTACCTCAACACAAATAATGTTGATCAATTGCCAGCCATTGTTAGTTTTTATGGTCAGGGAATCATGAAGCAACAGACCATTTAAGAAGAATATCAAAAACACTATCTTCAAGATATCTAGCTATATATATTTTGGTAAAAAAAAAAATTTAATACATTATAAATTTTAAGATAACAAGACTGTTTTTAGTCAAAATTATCCAGGTGTAGTGTACTTATAGTAAAAGTCACCCTTTTTTTTAAAGATAGTTCTATCTGTATTGACAAAGTTGTACAATCATATAACCACCATCACAATAAAAATATAGAATATTGTCATCACTCAAAACAGGTTTCTCATGACATTTGTTAATATGATAAATTACACTGCTTGATTTTTTTTATGTTATACCAACCTTGTTTTTATGGGATAAACCTCATCTGGTTTTGAGTTATCACATTTTTTGATATAATACAATTTGAATTTAATTTACTGAAATTTCAATTAGAATTTTTGCATCTGTTTATGAGAGATATTGGTCTACAGTTTTATTTTCTTGTAATGTCTGTGTGATTGCAGGATCAGCCTAATGCTAGCCTCATAGAATAAGTCGTAGAATGTCCCATTTCTTTTAGTTTGGGGGAATGGTTTGTGTAAAATGGGATTTTTTTCCTTAAAAGTTTAGTAGTGTTTACTAGTAAATCCATACTTACAGAACTTTTCTTTGTGAAAAATTTTCTAGTTCTATGTGTCCATGGGGCTGGGAGAAAGGGGTAAAGGGTTAAAAAAGTATAAATTAGTAGTTGAGAGATGGTCATGGGAATGGGTAGTACAGCATAGGGAATGCAGTCAGCAGTAATGGAATGGCTATGTGTAGAGCCAAATGGATGATAGAATAATCACGGGGATGGTTTCATAAACTACATAAATGTCTAAACAATGTACTGAAATTATTAATGAAATAAAATAAAATACTAAAAAAAGAGAAAAAAGATTATATAGTTTATATTTTCTTGAATTAGCTTTGATAAATTGTTTCTAGAAATTTGGCTATTTCATTCAAGTAGTTGAATTTATTAGCATAAAAATTTTATAATCATCCCTACCATACTTTATTAATTATAGCATTTGTACTGATGTCATCTCTCTTATTCTTGATATGGGTATTTTGTGTTTTCACTTTTTTTCCCTCATCAGTCAGCCTAGAGGATTATCAGTTTTATTGATCTCAAAGAACTAGCTTTTGATTTCGTTGATTTTCTACATAACTTTTTTTTCTACTTCAATTTCATTGCTTTCTGGTCTGGTCTTTATTATTTTCTTTTTTCTACAAATTTTGGGTTTAATATCCTCTCCTTTTCCTATTTTAAGGTGTAAATTGAGCTCTTTAAGACTTTTCTTATTTCCTAAAATAGGTAATTAAAGAAAGACATTTCTTAATTTTTCAATTACAGTTGACATTAAATATTATTTTATATTAGTTTCAGGTGTACAGCATAGAGATTAGACATTTATGTAATTTACATAGTGGTCCCCCTGATTAGTATAGTATCCACCTGGTACTATACATAGTTATTTACATTACTGATTATATTTCCTATGCTATACTTCACATCCCCGTGACTGTTTAGTAACTATCAATTTTTACTTCTTAACCCCTTCACCTTTTTTACCCAGCCCCCTAACCCCCCTCTATTCTGGCAATCACTAGTTTCTTCTCTGTATCTATGAGTCTATTTCTGTTATGTTTGTTCATTTAATTTGCTCTTTAGATTCCAATATAAGTGAGATTATACAGTATTTGTCTTTCTTTGCTGCTTTATTTCACATAGCATAATACCATCAAGGTCCACCCATGTCATTGCAAATGGTAAGATTTCATTTTTTATGGTCAAGTAATATTCCATTGTATATATGTACCGTCTCTCCTTTAAAAAAAAAATTATTATTAGTTTCAAGTATACAGTACCTTGGTTAGACATTTATATAGTTTATGAAACAATCCCGCTGCTTATCTTCTCTCTGGCTCTACACATAGACATTACATTACTGCTGACTACATTCCCTATGCTGTACTCTCCATACTCATTACCTTCTATCAATTATTAATTTGTACTTTTTTAACCCTTCACTGCTTTCTCTCAGCCCTCCACTCCCCTCCTCTCTGGCTGTCACCAGATTGTCCTGTATATTTGTGAGTCTGTTTTCAATTAGTTTGTTCTTTTTGTTCCTTAGATTCCATGTGTAAGTGAAATCATGTGGCATTTATCTTTGTCTGATTTATTTTGCTCAGCATAATAACCTCTAGGTCTATCCAAATGTCATTGCAAATGGTAGGATTTCATTTTTTTACGCCTAAATAATATTCTATTGTATATATGAATCATAACTTCTTTATCCAATTGTCTGTCAATGGGCATTTAGGTTGTTTCCATATCTTGGCTATTGTAATAGAGTTGCCATGACCATAGGGGTACATATATCTTTTCAAATTAGTGTTTTAGTTTTCTTTGGATAAATCCCCAGGGTGCAATTCATGGGTCAAAAAGCAGGTCTGTTTTAATTTTTTAAGAAAGCAGACTGTTTTCCGTGGTGGTTTTTACCAATTTGCAATCACTGCAACAGTACACAAGGATTCCCTTTTCTCCACATCCTTGCCAACACTGGTTATTCTTTGATTTATTAATATTAGCCATTCTGGCAGGTGGGAGGTGATATCTCATTGTGGTTTTAATTTGCATTTCTCTGATAATTAGTGACCTTGAGCATTTTTTCATATGTCTATTGGCCATCTGTATGTCCTCTTTGGAGAAATATCTATTTAGGGTTTTGTTAATGGTTTCCTTTGCTGTGCAAAAACTTTTTAGTTTGGTGTAGTCCCACTTGTCTTTTTCTTTTGTTTCCCTTGTCCAAGGAGATATATCAGAAAAAAAAATTACTAAGAGCGATGTCAGAGAGTTTATTGCCTATGTTTTCTTCTAGAAGTTTTATGGATTCAGGTCTTACATTTAAGTCCTGAATCCATTTTGAGTCTATTCTTGTATATGGTGTAAGAAGTGGTCCAGTTTCATTTTTTTGCATGTATCTGTCCAATTTTCTCAACACCATTTATTGAAGAGAATGTCTTTACTCCATTGTATATTCTTGCCTTCTTCGTCATATATTAAATGAGTATATAGATGTGGATTTATTTCTGGGCTCTCTATTCTGTTCCATTGATTAATATATCTGTTTTTATGCCAGTACCATGCTGTTTTGATTACTGTAGCCTTGTAGTATAGTTTAATATCAGGTAATGTGATACCTCCAACTTTGTTCTTTTTTCTCAAGATTGTTGTGGCTATTCGGGATCTTTTATAGTTCCATATAAATTTTAGGATTATTTGTTCTAGCTCTCTGGAAAATGTCATTGGTATTCTGACAGGGATTGCATTGAATCTATAGATTGTTTTGAGTAGTATGGCCATTTTAATGATGTTCATTTTTCCTATCCATGAGCATGGTACATCCCTCCATTTATTTATATCTTCTTCAATTTCTTTTTTCAATGACTTATACTTTTCTGAGAACAGATCTTTTACCTCCTCTTGATTAATTTGATTCCTAGGTATTTTATTGCTTTTGATGCAATTTGAAATCTGTAGTTACTTTTCTTCTTTCATTTCTGATTTTATTTATCTAAATCCTCTCTTTTTTCCTTGATAAGTCTAGTTAAGGGTTGGTTTACAGTTTTGCTTATCCTTTCAAAGACCTAGCTCTTGGTTTCATTAATCTTTTGTTTTTCTAGACTTTATTTTGTTTATTTTTTGCTCTGATCTTTATTTACTTCTTTCTACTCACTTGGGCTTTGTTTGCTGTTCTTTTTCTAGGTCTTTTAAGTGTAAGGTTAAATTATTTATTTGAGCTTTTTCTTGTTTCTTGAAGAAGACCTGTGTTGTTATGAATTTCTCCTTTAAGACTGCTTTTGCTGTGACCCATAAATTTTGAGTTGTGTTTTTATTTTCGCTTGTCTCAAGATATCCTTTTATTTCTTCCTTGATCTCATTGTTAATCCACTCATTGTTTAGCAGCATGTTATTTAGCCCCCATGTGTTTGTGTACTTACCAGTTTTTATAATTGATATCTAGTTTCATATCACTGTGATCAGAGAAGACAGTTGATAGAATTTCAATCTTCTTAGATTTATCGATACTTGTTTTGTGGCCTAACATGTGCTCTATTCTGGAAAATGTTCCATATGCACTTAAGAGGAATGTATGTTTTGCTGCTTTGGGGTAAAATGCTCTGAAACTATCTATTAAATCCATCTGGTCTAGCATGTCTTTTAGGCCCATTGTGTCTTTGCTGATTTTCTGTCTGGAAGATTTGTCCATCGGTGTTAGTGGGGTGTTAAAGTTCCCTACTACAAGTGTATTACTATTGATCTTTCCTTTTATGTCATTCAATAATGGCTTTACGCATGTAGGTGCTCTTAAGTTGGGTGTGTATATGTTTACTAGGGTTATGCTGTTTTGACATAGTGATCCCTTTATCATTATGTAATGTCCTTCTTTGTCTCTTATTATAGCTTTTGTTTTAAAGTCTATTTTGTCTTATATAAGTATTGCTATCTTGGCTATTCTTTTCCATTTCAATTTGTGTAAAACAATCTTTTTCTATCTTTTTACTTTCAATCTGTGAGTCATTTGATCCGAAGTGGATCTTTTGTAGACAGCATATCCATGGGTTTCGTTTTCTTATCGATTCAGCTACCCTATGTCTTTCTATTGGAACATTTAATCCATTTATATTTAAAATGATTATTGATAGTTACATAGTTGCTGCCATTTTATTATTCATATTTATTTATTTATTTCACCTTATTATTATTTTTTTTTTACAGAAGACCCTTTAACATTTCTTGTAATACTGGCTTGTTGGTGATGAATTACTTAAGCTTATCCTTGTCTGGGAAGCTATTTATTTCACCTTCTATTTTATTCAAAAGCTTTGCTGGGTAAAGTATTCCTGGTTATAGATTCTCGTTTTTCATAACTTTGAATATTTATTGCCGGTCTTTTCTGTCCTTGAAAGTTTCTGTCGAAAAATTAGCAGACATTCGTATGGGGGTGCCTTTGTAAGTAACTAGCTGCCTTTCTCTTGTTGCTTTTATGCTTTTAGGATTCTCTATTGGTCTTTGATCTTTGGCATTTTAATTATGATGTGTCTTAGTATGGGTCATTTGAATTCCTCTTGTTTGGTACTCTTTGTGCTACCTGGAGTTGTATGTCTAATTTCCTTGTCAGATTAGAGAAGTTTTCTGTCATTATTTCTTCAAAGGGATTCTCAATCCCTTGCTCTCTCTCTCTACTTTAAATACTCCTATGATGCAAATACTGTTACTTTTCATGTTGTCCCAGAGGTCTCTTATACTATCCTCATTTTTAAAACTCTTTTTTTCTTTTTGTTGTTCTGATTGGGTGTTTTCTGCTACTTTGTCTTCCACTTTGTTGATTTGATCTGCTTCATCCAATCTACTGTTGAATGCTTCTATTGTATTCTTCATTTCAGCTAATGTATTCTTCATTTCTAATTCTTTTTTATGGTTTCAATATTCTTTTTTATGCTTATTATCTCTCTGTTGAGGTTCTCATTGAGCTCATCCATTCTCCCCCTAAGTTCTTTGAGCATCCTTATAACCAATATTTTGAACTCTGTAAGTTGCTCGTTATAACCAATGTTTTGAACTCTAGTAAGTCGCTCGTCTCCATTTCATTTAGCTTATTTTCTGGAGTTTTCTCTTGTTGTTTTGTTTGTGAAATATTTCTTTGTTTTGTTTTGTTTTTAATTTTATTAACTTTTTATGTGTTAGGAAGATTTGTTTTGTCTTTCAACCTCAACCAGATGGCCTTATATGGCAGGTGTCTTGTGTGGCCCGGTGGTACACTCTCCCTGATAATCTGTTCAGGGTGACATGGCCGTAGACCATGGACTATGGCTCCACTGGGGCATGAACCCAGAACCTTCTGTGTGTAAAGCAGATGAGCTAACTGCTACACTATGAAACTATGTCCGAAAGATTTGTTTTTAAATGCGTAAATATTAGGGTCATTATGTGCTCTTGATAGACTTTCTTATTATAAAATAATCATCTTTATTCCTAAAAATAGTCTTTGTTCTGAAATTTGTTTTGTCTGACATTAATATAGCCACTTTTTTTTTTTTTAAATATAGTAACTCTTTTGATTAGTGGTATCATGGTATATTTTTCCATTCTTTACTTTTAAAATTTTCATTCTTTACTTTTTTATGTCTTTGTAATTGCATTGCATTTCTTAGGAAGCACCTGGTTGGATCTTTAATTCAATCTGACAACCTCTGCCTTTTAATTAGAGTTTCTAGTCCATTTATATTTAATTTTATTTTTTAATGATTATTCTACTTGAAGTCAATACTGAATTTGTACCTTTATATTTGGGGATGTGTACATTTTTAAAAAGCATAGCCAAAACCAACACTTCTACTAAAAAGGTGATACACACACATACACACAACAAAATAGGTTTACCAAAGTTTGGTTGAAATAAACATTTTAAATCTTTTCAACATACTAAGGAGTAAAAGTTCTAAAAATACTGGGATTGAAGCCCAAGTGTAGAAGCAGACTGCTACTGAAAATTGTGTTTAAAATTTTTTTGAGTTTTAAAAACAAAACCATACCAAATTTACAAAAAAATAAGAATTACCACTTATGTATAGCATTTAATTAGAAAAAAAGTCACTCTTATTTTAGACAGTTTTGTTTCCTTTACTATGACTCTCATTCTATTCATAATGCTCCTGTTGAAAGTCTAGTTTTGCTGAAAGTCAAAATTTATGCAGGCCAAGTTATCTATTATACATAAGAACATCATCCATTCACTATTATCCAGGAATCTAGAGGTCTCAAAGTTAAATTCACTGAAAAGCTCCAACAGTTTAAACAATCACATATTTCTAAAATGTTTTCCACACAAAATTATATATGTGTGTGTGTATGTATAAATATATACACAAACACATATATATACTTTTACATATATATATGTACACACACACATATTCATATACATATATACACATATATATGTATTTTCCCTCAAATGTTGGTAATCTTCATAATAATTTTTCTTTTTTGTAATATGATGCCCATTCTGCCTGATGAAGCAGTTCACCAGTTTGCTAAACTGAGTTAATATGCTGTTCTTTCATAAATGTTATGGTTTTAAACCTTTTCTATTTTCTCCCCTCTGCCAGGTTATCATTTCTAACTCTGATTAATTGTTGTAGGTTAGAAACAAGTTAGATAACCAGTTTTATGGAACTAAAAATATTTTAAAAGCCTCCAAATGGATTACACAGATATCTCCTAGATATTTCAGGAATAATCAAGGGATAATCAAATTTGGAATACCAATAAATCATTAATAGTCCAGAAAATCTAAGTTCCAGTGCTTTCTAAATTAGATAACTTACTATATTCTAAAATTTTACAATAAATCTATGACACAAAGGTTAAATTACAAATACACATGAACTAGTATTAAAAAATCAAAATTCTATGTATTCATAGCATGTCATTTCTCCTTCAGTTCCTGTAAAAGGGCAGCTGAAAAAAAGAATTTATGTATGATATTTCACTAGAGTTCGAAAAGCATCATTTTATTTAGCAAGAAATATCATAACTCCCTGGGTTTGGGACATAAGCTAATTAAAAGATTGGGAGCTAATTTTAGGATTATAAAATGCTTCTCCTTCCCTCAAACCTTACCACTATGTCAGTAGGGAATCTGTGCTTCCTACTTAATTTTTCTGTACACCCAAAACTTCTGTTAAATTTCATTAACAACAGCAACAAAAATGATTGTGAAGTCTGAATGAGGATCTATGCTTTAGTCCAAAAATGATTAGGAAGGCTGAATGAAGATCTACAAGAAAAGCGCAGTGGTGAAAATATCTAATATACATATTAATATTAGCATAACATTTAGAGAGAGCAGTATATTTGACACATATCTTGAATACTTTATATTAACACTCTCCCTGCAGATAAGTGTAATGATAAACTTTTAACTTGTCAGGAAAGTTAAGTAACTTGCCCATATTCACCCAGCTATTAAGTAGCAAAATTGAGAATTAATTTAAATTTTGTCTGTATTGAAATTCCATTTTTTTGGCAATACTTTCCTAGAATCCAAAGAGACTCTTAATATCTAAAGGTTCACTGAGACATTTTCAGATCAATCTAGTTCAAGTCAGCACAAATGGATATTCTTAAACTAATACATGCTCATGAATGTACAAATTTATGCTCATCTTTTCTGCTCCTATATATAGAGCCCAAGGGTTATCAGGGAACATTGCTTGTACACTTTTAATGCATTTCATTGCACATTAGCTGTAATAAAAGGGTATATGAAAATATTTTTTTTTCTATTTGAAGACAAAATGTTTGAGACTATAAGATAAAATTAAGTTTGGTAATCATTCTGAGATTTTTCATTTATTTTCTCTGTCTCCAGTGAATAAAACATATATATTTTTTAAATTCTAGAAATAATGAAAATATTGAATTTATTTGTCTGTTTTGCATGAAAATTGAAAATTGTTTTTTATCTAAAACAATTATAGAACTTCAATGTAAATATTTAAATCAAAAGATTCAGTCACTAACCTCTTTCATCAACTTGTTTATTTTTGTGCAGAATAATTTTACCCAGAGCTCCAGATGAATAAGTACTATCAAAACACTTATGCTTTGAGCTAAAAAATAATTGCTATACACTTCTTCAAGAGTCACTGCTATCTCCAATTTTAAAAATTGCTATTTTTACTAAGACAGGAAAAAAAAAGAAATAGGATAGAATATAAACCAAAGAAGAATCCCCTGATCCTCAATTTGGCACAGACAAACAACTCTTGCAGTGGTGTGGCAATATTATATCCATTCATTATTGCAAAATAAAATCGGTTCCTTAGGAAAAATGAATTGTGCTCAAAAGCTTGACAATCCTATTTAACAGAATGAAAAGCTATTTATTAAAACAGCCTAGGTCTTTCCAAGAGAAACTGAAACAAATAATGTAAAGCCGTAATTATTTCTTTGAGGTACTGAAGGAAAGGGAAGAGGACAGTTGCTGGTCATGGTCAGAACGGATATTATTTCTTAGCACAGCTATAAATGAGTTAAAATTATTACTGGATAGTAAATATTCCTCAAAAGCCACTGGAGTATAAGATGTAGACTTGTGGAGAGATGTAGGACTACTGCCAATGGAGACAGAAGGTTTAAATCAGCAGAGCATTTGGTCTAATCAAATATTAACTTAGAGTATTGATCAAAAATGTTTATAAAACAAATGTTAATTCTAGAATTTTGCAGTCCAGAAAGAAAGAAAATGTCATTCATATTCCAGGTAATGAGCTTTGAGGGTCTAATTTAGCTTCTTAAAGCCTACTCAAAAATATCTCCACTTATTTCTAGATTATTCTCTTTGTCCTGAGATATTGAAGATATTAGATAAAGTTTGAATAAGATGTTAAAACACTTTGAAAGTCCTCAAATGTATCAAACAAATACCTCCTAGAGATTTCAGGAATGATCAAGATATAACAAAAATTTAGAATCATCTTGGCTTTCTCAAAATAAAGGGCATTATTAAAATTTGAATTATAAAACAGAACTGAGGACAAAAAAAGAAAAAAAATATAGTATCTATTAACCTTGGGGCTTTATTTACATTTGAGTAAAATACACTTAGAGAGGAGAAGAGGACAGTAAAGGGTCTCCTGGAGGAAGCGGGAAACATGGCGAAGTGAGAGATGTCCTCAGATCTCTCCCCTTGAAATAACAATTAGCTGAACATTTAAAACTCAACAAAAAACACCCAAAGTACACACCAGCACATCTGAGAGTGGGATCTGTGCATAAGAGCTACCACAGGTCAGAAACCCGGGTGTCGGGCAGTAGACTGGGAGAAATAAAGAAGCAGCCTCTTACAGCTGCCAGAGCTCCTTGCAGGAGGAGGGGAGGGGTGAAGGTGCAGTGACTTCTCTCATTAGCCTGCCTGGAAGTGCCAGAATTTATAGGAGCTGGCAGCAGGGCCCAGTCAAGGCAGAAAGCAGAAAAGTGGGATGGGACTGCAGAGAAACAACAGTTGATTTTTACCGGCTCCAGCTGAAAAACTGAGGCTGAGTTGCAGCTCCCAACTCCCAAACCAGAGGGCCTCTCCCCACACACACTCTGAGACTGACCACTGCAGACCCACAGGAGAATGTGAGCAAACGCTATTGAAAATATTGCTAACACTGACAGGGACTGAGAGTAGTAAGTGTTATTAAACATCTACAAGAAAATAAAAAAGACATTTACGCTTTATATAAAGCAGGGATCCAAGAAGCTTAGACACTACCTACTGGAAACCAAAAGAAAAGCACCTTATTTACAGCAGGCTAAAGAGAGACCTTTATATAATAAGTATTCTTTCTGGAAAAACAATAGAATACTCTTCTATTAATTCTCAGGTACAGAAATAGTCTATTAAACACCATGAACAACCAAGGTGACAAGGCATCTCAGAAAGAAATAAGCTTACAGACATAGAAATATGACTTAAATGACAGAGAATTCAAGATGGTACTTCTGAAAAAAAACTCAGTGAGATCCAAAACAACTCAAATCAATTTCAAGATTGAAAAAACAACTAGATGAGCAGAGCAAGGAACCAAAATAGAACTCAAAAGGAGCCAAATAGAACTTCTGGAAATGAAGAACACACTGCAAGGGTCGAAAAATGAAATACCAAGCTTGGGAAATAGAATCAACCAAATGGAGGAAAGGATCAGTGATATCAAAAAGAGAAATCTAGAAATAAATCAGAAGGAAGAAGAGAAACCGAAGAATGAAAATAATGAAAGAGAAATTCAAGAACTAGCTGACACCATCAAGAGAAGAAACAAGAATAATGGGCATTACCAAAGGTGAGGAAAAAGAGCAGAGACTAGAAAGCATTTTCAGACAAATAGTGGATGAGAATTTCCCAAATCTAAGGAATGAGCTGAAGCTTGTAATTCAAGAAGTCAACAGAACACCCAATTATCTCAACACAAAAAGGCCTTCACTAAGACACATTGTATTAAAATTACCAAAAATCAATGATTAAGACAGAATTCTCAGGGCAGCCAGGGAAAAGAAGATGGTAATTTATAAAGGGAAACCCATTAGATTATCATCGGACTTCTCAGCACAAACCTTACAAGCCAGAAAGGAATAGAATCAAATATTTAACTATTAAGTGAAAGGAACTACCAGCCTAGAATAATGTATCCAGCTAAGCTCTCCTTTAGATATAGAGAAATTAAGATCTTTTCAGACATACAAAAACTGAGGAAATTCTCCACTACAAGGCCTACATTACAGGAAATGCCAAAAGGTGTCAGCTCATCTAAAACAAAACAAAAATACAGAATTAGGAATAAAGTGACTATCAGGCAAATAGAAGCAGAGGAGTACATTATAAGCTTAAATAACATGAAAAGAATTGTTATAACTAGATAGTAATCAACGTTCAGCATACATAGGGACAAATTGAGATAACAATGACTGAAAGGTGGGGGATTCAAAAATCCAAATTCGCAAAGGGAAATGGAGATAAGGCATATGCAGAAGAAAATGGACAACTGTATTGTATATATATAACTACTGCTTACAAATTCGTAATGGTAACCAAACACCAAAGATTCAGAACTGAAGTAAATAACATAAAACAAGAAGAACCAGAGTGAAAACTCACAAAAGCTAACAAAAATAAAGAACACAGAAACACAAGGACAAGGAAGCAATGGAAACATTGAGCTACTAGAAAGCAAAACATAAAATGGCTATAAGAAAACCTCGTATTTCAATAATCACCTAAATGTAAATGGATTGAACTCACCAATAAAAAGGCATAGAGTTTCAAAATGGATCAAAAAATAAAATGCAACTATATGCTGCCTCTGGGAGACACATCTCAGCTCCAAAGACAAATATAGACTCATAGTGAAAGGGTGGAAAATGATATTTCAAGTAAATGGTATTCAGAGGAAAGTAGGAGTAGCACTACTAATATCAGATGAAATACACTTCAAAATAGAAAAAGTAAAGAAAAATACTTTTTTTTTTATCATTATGAGGAACACTTCATAATGATAAAGGGAATCTTGCACCAAGAAGACATAACACTTATTAATATCTATGCTCCCAATCAGGGAGCCCCAAAATATGTAAAGCACTTACTAACAGAACTAAAGAGAGAAAGAGACCAAAACACTATCATAGTAGGGGACCTAAATACCCCACTGTCAGATATGGACAGATCATCA
>NW_006434839.1:17295626-17296736 GCF_000325575.1 Pteropus alecto
ATCTATGACAAACCCTCAGCCAACATTATACTTAATGGTAGAAAACTAAAAATCTTCCCTCTAAGATCAGGGACAAGGCAAGGCTGTCCACTATTGTCACTGTTATTCAAAATAACACTGGAAGTCCTAGCGAGTGCAATCAGACAAGAGAAAGATATAAAAGGCATTCAAATAAGAAATGAAGGAATGAAACTGTCACTATTTGTGGATGACATGATTCTCTATATAGAAAATCTTAAAGACTCCACAAGAACACTACTAGAAACAATAAGCAAATACAGTAAAGTCTCAGGATACAAAATCAACGTTCAAAAATCCATAGCGTTCCTATATTTCAACAATCAAGCATCAGAAAATGAAGTGGAAAAATAATCCTTTTGGAATTGCAACAAAAAGAATAAAACATCTAGGAAAAATTTAACGAAACACGTGAAGGTCCTATATAATGAAAACTATAAGATCGTATTCAAAGAAATCGAAGATGATTGGAATAATCAACATAGATAAAATGACCTCATTACCTAAAGTATTAAACAGATTTAATGCAATCCCCATCAAAATCTCAACTGAATTTTTTAAAGAAATAGAACAAAAAAATCATCCGATTTGTATGGAAGCACAAAAATTCTGAATTGCCATCCTGAGAAAAAAGAATGAGGTTAGAGGCATCACTCTGCCCGACTTTAAATTTACTGCAAAGTGACAGTAATTAAAATAGCAAACAGGACACACAGACAAGTGGAACAGAATCGAGAGTCCAGAAGTAAACCCATGGGCAAATAATTTTCAACAAAGAAGCCAAAAACATACAGTGGAGAAAGGAAAGCCTCTTCAATAAATAGTGCTGGGAAAACTGGAAAGCCACTGGCAAAAGAATGAAACTAGCCTCTTGTCTATCACCAAACACCCAAATTAACTCAAAATGGATTAAGGACCTGAATATAAGACCAGAATCAATAAAATGCATAGAAGAAAACATAGAAACTACATTCAAGGACCTTGGACTTAAAGAGGATTTTATGAATTTGACCTCCAAGGCAAGGGAAGTAAAAGCTAAAATAAATGAATGGGACTACATCAAACTAAAATGCTTCTGCTCAGCAAAATAAA
>NW_006434839.1:17297307-17321755 GCF_000325575.1 Pteropus alecto
AAATTCGGCCATTTGTGACAACATGGATGGACCTCGAGATAATCATGCTAAGCGAAATAAGCCAGATAGAAAAAGTTGAAAATCACATTATATCACTTATATGTGGGATATAAACCTAAAAGCAACAAATGAACAGGACAAACAGACTCAGGGACATGGAGAATGGACTAGTGGTTACCAGAGGGTAGGGGGTGGGGTAGGAGGGAAGAGGAAGACAGGGTAAAGGGGATCAAATATATAGTAGTTGAAGGAAACTGGACTCTGTGTGGTAATCACACAAAAGAATATATAGATGTCAAATTATAATGTATACCTGAAAATTATATAATTGTATTAACCAATGTTACCCCAATAAACTTAAAAAGAAAATAAAGAGTCTCCCTATTTTAAGTGTTTGAGTCCTACAGCGTAGTGTTTCAGAACATTGCCCAAGAAGAAATCATCTACTACCGGGGTCTGTAATGTCCTTGTATTCCTTATTTATGCACACACTCATGCATACCTCATGCTCTCTCTCTCTCTCGCTCTCTCTCTCTCTCTCTCTCTCTCTCGCTCTCTCTCTCTCTCACACACAGACACGCACACACACACACACACACTTTTTCTCCCTCTCTTTCTCACACACATCCATATACATTCTGATGCTTCAAAAGCTCCTTCTTTGGAGTCCAGGTCTGCATCAAAAGACCTTGTTCTACTACATTTTCTATAAACATTTACTATGGTTCTTAAATGCATTAGGCAAAAAGACTGCAAAATTATATATATATTGTTTATTTCTTGAAACTACAGAGCAACAATTTTAGTTTATTTTATGAAGACAAGTAGTCTTTTATTTTCTTTCTTCTTTCTTTTTTTTTTTAAAAAAATCATTTTGTTCTGATATGAAGAGTTGGCCAGGCTTGCGCCAACCAAACTTATAAATTTTGCTCAAGTCAAATTTCCTCAGATCATTAGTTTTTCCAACTAAAAGGAAATGTATGTTTGCCAATGAATGCCATTTTAATCCTTTCTAGAATCCTTCATTTTTTATTCCTTTCAATTAGTCTCTAGATTTTGGCCTCTCATTTTTAGATGGACACTCCAACTCTTTTCTGGAAGCTTAGTCTCTCCCAATGAGCATGGGAGGAATAACTTTGGAAACACTCTTATCTATTTTGCTTTAATTCTTCTATCTGTTTTATTGGAGGGTGGGGGTAGAAAATCCAAGTGTCTATAACTGTGGACCACAAATCTTTCTCAGCCAAATTCTTATTTATAGAAAAGCAAAAGACTGTTTGACCCCATTGTCTCTTTAAGAAGCAAGACTGCTCATAACTAAAACTAAATTATGTTTAAAAATATTATTGAACTAAAACATGATATATTAATAATAATAGCTAAGTAAAACTATAGCCACTATTAATTTGGTCTAAAAACAAGAAACAATTATTATCATTTAACTGACAGAAAAAAAAGAACAATGGGATAAATTGTAGGAGATAAACAAATGTCAAGCAAATCTGAGTTTGAATCCCAACTCTATTATTAAAATCTATGGTTTAGAGATGTTATTACTCACCTGTAGCCTGTTTCCTTGGTTATAAAATGACCATATAAATCTACCTCTTGTGAGGGCTAGAAAAGGTAGCAAATCTCACTTTCTATCTTTTTTTAAATTATTTTGTTTGCCTGTTTTTGTTTTTTTTTTTTATGAGAAGTTAGCAAATTGGTAGAAAAATCTTACTAGTAAAAAACTAGACAGAAAAACAAATACTAATAAAACAGAATAGACACCCTAGGAGTTGAATTGCTGACAGAAAGGAATGTCTTAAATTTTATTAATTGCATTAAATGACATGAAAAAAAAATTAAAGAATAGTAGAAAACACGTCAATTGAGCAAAAATAGAGATGAACAAAAGGATATCTGTAGCATTTGAGGTAGAAAATCTAACAAATAACATTGTAAAGTATTCAATTGTTGTAATGCAGAAAACTTTCTCTATCATGTATGAATCTATATCTATATCTATATCAATATCTATATGAGAGAGAGGGAGAACGTTATTAGCTTTGACCTGAAATACTATTTCCATTTATATATGGGGATTTTTATATATAGGGATTTTTCTTTTCATTCTTAGGTACAATTTGGGATAACTTCCCCCACATATACCTCAAGAATGTATTTTTTTACTTTAAAATAAAAAAATCTTGCAAAAGTTTTAATATAAAAATTTATGTTATAAGTAGCATTGTGCATTCATTCATAGTTGGATTTCTTTTCATCACCACATATTTGATACCTTTTACCCCATCTACCTCCCTCCTTCCCCTTTTCCCCTGGTAACCACTAGTCCACTGTCCATGTCCATGACTCTCTGTTTGTTTGTCATGTTTGTTTGTTGTTTTTATAGTTATCACTTATATGTGGGATGTAAATCTAATTTTTCATATTTACAGTAGTGATACTGATATCCAAGGAGCTTAAGGGTGGGAAGGAGAAGGGGGAGCGGAGAAAGGAATAGATAAAGAAATCAATAGGCAGAACAAGAAAATCACCAAACAACAATAAGACATGAGAAAGGAACCCCAGCAAATACAATAGAAAATTAGTAGAATGTAAATAAATAAAAAGAGTAACAGGGAATGAGGGGAAACACAAGCAGCAAGCCAAGATTTGTTTTTAATTCCTTAATGATGACTATTAGTGTGTTTTAAATGGAGTCAGGCAATGTTCTTTTTCCAGCCCTGCAGGCTTGTACTTTTCAGAGATTCACACAAAATTGACTTTAAACATTCAATATAAAAGACAAATAAGAAAGTTTATAGTCCAAATTCAAGGACAGACAAAATGGGCATCTCATCATTTTAAAAAATATAAAGTCTTCCAAATTTGAGGGCAATAGGTAAGTCTACTTAGTTCACATTACCTCTCTCAGTACAAGGCTCTTTGTTAAAATACTCGATTTTCTGATCCTCTGCCTAGGAAAATAGTGTGCAGTCAGTGGAAAAGCATTGTGATGTTAAAAAAAAAAAAGTAGAATGTTGCTTTTAATCCTTTGGATGCTTATAAGAAACCACAAATTCATTTTGCAGACATACTTTTATCTGTTTGCAATTGAAATTGAAAATTGCAGTGAGCTACTTAAAAGGAGCCTCACTGAATGGAATTTGTTATATAATAGAGCTACTTTCAAAAGTGTCATTGTATATCTTAGGGCTACCACCAGCCTTTTGCATTGTAGATAGTATACATAGAATTAGAGGTCAGTATATATCAAAGATATTTAAAAATATAGTTACTGAGCAGCAATTATGGAAAGAGGCTGTGCTTATTTCTAAGAGTGAAAAGAGGGAATATATATACTTTCCTTGGTCCTAAGACATTTAAAATTGAATTGCTTTATTGGCAGTACACTATCATCATAGCTGCTTTATTTAGGAGGTACTTAGAAAACTGAAAAGAAAGATAATGATCCATCACTTAACATTTAAAAAGGTTTATGACATATTCTGATAACCAGGTGTTGATAACCAGGCTGTGGATCTGGACCAACAAATCCAACTCATGGACCAAACCCCAAAGTTGCAAACCCCAACTTTAATTCACAATGGGCCTAGCTCACTCATATTTATTCATGTTTATTTTGTTCATTTGTTATACTGGAGAAGAGTTCTTCAGAGAAACAGAACTAATAAAGAAGATGATAGATGATAGATGATAGATGATAGATGACAGATGATAGATAGATTGATAGATAGATAGATGATAGATAGATAGATAGATAGATAGATAGATAGATAGATAGATCAAGAAATATGGCTCACACAGTTTTATAACTGTGAGTCCAAAATTTGTAGGGCAGACCAGCACCCTGTAAATTCAGGCAGTTTCTTTCTTGCAGTCTTGGAGCAGAATTCCTTCTTCTTCAGAAAATCTCAATTTATGCTTTTCGAAAACAGTCTAATCTAGTTTTTTTATACACCAGGAGGTTTCCTCAGAATTTTTGCTTACCTGTAACACTGAAATTAGAAACTCTAAGTAGATATTTTTATTAAACTTATCACTTAAGACAGAACCTAGAAAAAAAATATATGGACAGGAGACTATAAATGCCTTTTAATCCCAAATTTTTTCAGTCTTTCCTTATTTTTTGTTCACTCTTTCTCTCTTTTAATTTCACTAAGAGAGTGATGTAAATACTTCATTTGATTTTTTAAAAATACAACTCTCTTCTGCCTGAAAATATGGCTTTATAAAAAGAAGATCTGATGGGCAGAAGTACCTAGATATAAGTTAGTTTTCTTTGGGAAATCATCCAACATAGCCACTAAAGCAGTGCCAATGGGTAGAAAATTTCTGTTACACAAGATGAATAAGTTCTAGAGGTTTGTTATACAACATTGTGCCTATAGATAACAATACTATAATGTATACTAATAAACCTGTTAAGAGGGAGATCTCATGTGAAGTCCTTTTACCACAATAAAATAATAAAGTATTTTCTTCCTGTGCATATTCCTGTTTCTCTTCACAGATTTTTAGATATGAGAAAGTCTCCATAGGCATCAGTTAACACTGTCTCTTTCTTACACACACATACAAAAAAGGAAAAGAAAAAGAAAGAAAAAGAAAAGAAGCTTCATAAGTTTATAAGAAATAGCTACAGATCCAAACTAGTATTTTTGAGAACTAAATGGAATACAAATCACTTCCCAAGCCATCAAATTTTTAACTACTCAGCTGCAGTGACTTGCATTATTACCTGGCCAGCTTTTCTCAGTACCTTTACATGGTGCCAGTGTAACTATTAGCTTTGTCTAAAAGTGCTCATTTGCTACCCAGTGATGACAATTATCTGTCTCCTCCTTTTCACAGACTCTTAATCTCTAAACTGAAAATGCTGTCAGCCAAATTTATAGATGTCCTCATTTGAGGCAAGGACATCAAATCCATAGAGTATGTCGAGCAGTGAGTATGCCAGCAAACCAAGCCATGACATAGTAAATAAAAGAGCCCAACAGGCAACAAAGTCAAATGATGGCTGCCAAGTGATGGTTGCTTGATCTAAGGAAATGGGCCAGGCTCCATGGATCAGATTAGAATTAAATGATTAACCCACAGGGTTGGAAGAGCTTACTGAGATACCAGCTAGAATTCTAGTGACCTAGAGGGATCCCCATAGACTGAAGCAGCTGCTACTTCTGCTATGCCAGCAACACACAGGCTGAATTCATTTCTATTTTCTCAGCTTCTAATTAATACCATGAAACACGTATTTTACCCCATGTTCCATCAAAACATAGACTAGATTGTTTCTTCCTTTCCTAAAGTGTCATCATAAATATACTTTAGAATTTATCAATATGATGCTCTCAGCAGTCTAAATCTCTCTCCCACATGGAGAAAGTTGAGTCCAGTCCATTCCAGGCCACCTTCTTCATATAGCAGGACAAGCTGTACTCTGGGATCTTCTCCAGATCCCAGTCTCCTCTTCCTGGCATTGGAGTCAAGCACCTTTGCTCTCAGCTGTCTAATTCTGCAACCTTCTGGAAGAGCATGGGACCTGGGGTTTAATTCTCCCCCTTCCTAAGTTTCACTGCTCTGAATGTTCCATCTCATGCTGTTCTTCCCCTCCTCTAATTAAGACTGTGATTCTGGCCTATACGAAATTATATACTTGTACACTACTTAGCAGTTTTCAAAGTGGCATCACTTTATTTTTTCATTTCTGCTTTAAATTTAAATCTACTGTTAACTAGGAAGGAGTTGTTATTCTCATTGTAGATATGAAAAAAAAAGGAGGTTCAAACATTAATTAAAGACTTCCTCAAGGACACAAAATTAAAAACAGAAAACAATTTTGTGGTCCAAGGTGGATTATTGATCACACATAATGTGTGACCAAGAATTTATAGGTTATCTGAATTACCATTCTTAAAATACTACAATATAGCTAGAGAATTCAGTCCTTAAGATTAATAAATATATAATTTAAGTTCAAGTAACTTAAGTGACTTTGATTAGAGGAAACTACAATATCAGTGTCAGAGAAAGAGACTATTTTTTCCTTTTTTATTTTTTAATCTAAAATGCAATGTCATCAATGCCCCAATCCTTAGATGTCTGAAAATAAAAAACAAACATCATAAATAGAATGTCTTTATGTTAATTAATTCCACAAGCATTTATTTAGGTATACTTCTTAGGTGTATGTACAGTAAAGGCTTGTACCATGACATATGTATATATAATGATGAAAGATTCAACAAAGAGCAAGTTCTGTCCCTACTCTTTAGGGGGGGTAGACTACTTTTAATTTGCACAAACAACTGAAAAAGAACTAGCACATACTATATAGCATAAGTCCATACTATAATAACGTCGTCAATAGGTTCTTAGAAGCTGCAACTTTAAGAAAAAACGATGTATAATAAAACCATTTTTACCATCAGCTAAGTGATATAAACAAGAGGTAAGTTCCTATGGCATATTTCTGATCACAAAAACATTACCAAACTTCTAAATAAAGATCTAAAATGGTTCTAATATTAAACATTGAAATTAATCTGAGCTATACATACATTTAAGAAAGATTAATAAAAACAAATAAGATGATAATTTTCCAACCCATGACTCCAGTTCAGAGTCATGGGTGGCCAGAGCCTATCCCAGCAGCTCAGGGCACAAGATGGGAACCAACCATGGACAAGACAATCTTCCATCACAGGGCACACTCACACTCTTACTCACACTCACCCACGCTGGGACAATTTACACATGCCAATTTACCCAATGTGCATGTTTTGGGGATGTGGGAGGAAAATGGTGTACCCAGAGAAAATCCATGCAAATATATGGAGAACATGCAAACTCCACAGAGACAATGGCCCCGGCCGGAAATCAATTTTTTCCTCATTTACATTATAACAAAACAATGTTGAACAAAATGGCATTATTTGAGGATCTGCTGTACTTACTGTGTGTAAGATACTTTGCTGAACACTTTATAGGCCTTAGTTACTTTACAGATCAAAAACCTAAGCACATAAGGTTAAGCAATCAGCCCCAATTTCCTAGTGGGTAAGAGTCAAAATGAATTTAAATAAAAGAGAGTAATTTTTCACTTAACATTGTTGATAGGTTCTTGGAACTGTGGCAAAACAATGTGTAACAAAATCAGTTTTACTATATATCAATTTTGTTAATTGACATAAACAAGTGAAGGAAACAACTTTGAATGAAATAATGTTATTCAAGGATCTGCTACCTACTTAAAGCAAAAGAAAATAACACAACCTGGTCAAGTACAACTTCCTGGCTCCTTGATCCGTTATTTGCTTCTTCAGTCTTTTCCTTAAATTAATTTCATACATAACGAATCCAAAAAGCACAAAAATATTCCCCAAATAAACTAGCAATTGTCACCAAACTAGAGGAATAAGAAATAGTCCCCAGATATGTATGAAAGAGATATCTTTACTGGTGCTATTGCATCTGATAATGAGAGAGAGAGCAGAACCTAATCTGAAATTCTACATGATAAAGAAAAAAAGAGAAAATATTAAGTTCCCAATATCTCCAGTCCATGCACTGAAGGATGTATTATGTCAAGGAGTAGAAGAGATAAGAGGGGGAACAGTGGAAGAGAAGATCTGCATAGAGATTAGGTAAAAAGGACAGCCAAGCAGCACCATCCCAGGAGCTCCATATCACTTTATCACAACACAGTACCCTTGTCATGACAACATCAATAGCTGTGTAGTTGCCACACAGAAACCACCCAAAATGTAATGATTCCCCATTAATCAGTAAGAACATCTGCATCTATTGCTCATGCTCATGTAGTGAATAATGATTTAGTAGCTCTGAATGCTAGAATAAGGCTTTGTGAGATTTAGAAAAAAAAGAATAATTCATATTATCATTCTGAGAAAAATTCCAGCTTGTATGATTTGCTTTTTCCCTAGCAAATAAATACAAAGGATCTCTTCTAAAGAAAGGAAATAAAGATTTTTTTTTTTGCCTTAAGTAATGTCCATGGGTGTTAATATTTTGATGGCATACATTTGGTTAATAAATAAATGAATTATAAGGCAAATTGCTTTTTAAAATAGTTTCTTTGAAAAGTTTTTATTTGCTTCTAAATTTATATCAATTCAAAGTTCACTAAGATGGAGATACAGGAGGCTCCTGAGCTCATGAATGCACAAATGTAAATCTACACACAGACTAATTTCCTCTGAAAGAGATCCAGAAACTAGTTTAGCAACTCTTACACATAAAATGAATGAGAAAATATCCAAATAGAAACAGATAGAAAAGGCTGAGTGACATTCTCATCATAAATCTCAAGCCCAATACAATGCCATGCAATCAGAAACCTCCAACTCCCTGAAGAGTGAATGGTTTGAACCCTACATCTAGCACTCAACTTTTAAAACTCTCACTGGAATGATGGGGTTCCAAAGTACCTAGATCTGAAAGCCATCATTTAAAGACAAAGAGTGTCACAAAAGACAAAGAAGGTCATTATATAATGATAAAGAAGTCAGTTCATCAAGAGGATATAACAGTTGTAAATATTTATGCGCCCAAAATAGGAGCATTTAAACATATAAAGCAAATATCAATAGATCTTAAGGTGGATATAGACAGCAATACAATAATAGGGGACTTCAATATGCCACTTTAAACAACCAATAGATCATCCAAACAGAAAGATAATAAGGAATCGTTGAACTTAAACTACACATTAGACTAGATAACTCCAGCAGCCTTATTGAAAATGTTGCATCCAAAATTAGCAAAATACACATTCTTCTCAAGTGCACATGAAACATTTCCCAGGATAGAGCATATGTTAGTACAGAAAACAAGTCTTAATAAATTTAGAAAGACTGAAATTATATCAAGTATCTTTTTTGGACCACAATGGTATGAAACTAGAAAGCAATTACAAGAAGAAAAATAGAAAATTTGCAAATATGTGGAGATTAAATAACATGGTCCTGAAGAACAGTGAGTCAAAGAATTCAAAGAGAAATGAAAAAATATCTGAGACAATGAAAATGAAAACACAACTTAACAAAATCTGTGGATGCAGCACAGCAATTCTGAAAGGGAAGTAATATTAACACCTAATTAAGAAAAAAAAAGATTTCAAATAAATAATCTAATTTTATATCTCAAGGAACTAGAAAAAGAAGAAAAAACTAAGGCTAAAGTTAGTGGAAGGAAGAAAATAATATAACAAAGTGAAAATAAATAAAATGCAGACAAAAAGACAATAGAATTAAAAATTAATGAAACTAAGGTTTATTTTATTTTTATTTTTTGGAAAAGATAAAATATACAAACCTTTAGCTAGACTTTTGAAAAAAAAGAAAGGACTCAAATAAATAAAATAAATTATAAATGAAAAAAATATTATGACTGGTATCAGAGAAATATATAGGATCATAAAAGACTACGATGAATAATTATATGTCAAATAATTATATGTCAGCAAATTAGACAACCTAGAATAGACAAATTCTTAGAAACATACAAACTACCAAGACTGAATTATGAAGACAGAAAATCTGAACAGACCTACTATGAGGATGGAGATGAATCAGTAATAAAAAAACCTCCCAACACAAAAAAGTTCAAGATCATATGTCTTCACTGGTGAATTATAGCAAGCATTTAGAGAAGTAATACCAATTCCTTTTAAACTCTTCCAAAAATAGAAAAAGAGGAAATGCTTCCCAACTTATTTTACAGGGCAGCATTACTTTGCTACCAAAGCCAGAGAAGGGCATTCCAATATTCCTGATGAATATACATGTAAAAGTCTTCATCAAAATATTAGCAATCTAAATCAGTAATACAGTAAGAGGATCATACACTATGACCAAGTGGGATTTATTCCAGGAATGCAAGAATGGATTAACATCTGTAAATAAAATAAATGTGACAAACCACATTAACAAAATAAAAAATAAAAATTATATAAACATCTCAATAGATTACAGAAAAAGCATTCTACATAATTCAACAGTTTTTCATGATAAAACTTACAACCAACTGGGTATAGAGAAAACTTACCTCAATATAATAAAGGCCACATATGACAGACCCACAGCTAACATCGTATTCAACAGTGAAATGCTAAAAGCTTTTCTCTAAAATAGAGAAAAGACAAGAATACCCACTCTTGCCATTTTTATTCAACATAGGATGAAAAGTTCTAGAGAGCAATTAGTTAAGAAATGGAACTAAAAGTCACCCAAATTAGAAAGGAAAGAGTAAAATAGTCTCTGCAAATGACCACATTATTTGTAGAAAACACTAAAGATGCCACCAAAGTATTGTTAAACTAATAAATGAACTCAATGAATTTGCAGGATACAAGATCAATATACAAAAATCAGTTGTGTTTCTGTATACCAATGAGCTATCAGAAAGAGAAATTAAGAAAACCATCCCATTTACAATAACAATGAAAGAAAAATATTTAGGAATAAATTTAACCAAGAAGGTGAAAGATTTGTATTGAAAACTATAATACGTTGGTGAAAGAAATTGAAGAGAACAAAAATAAATGGAAAGGCATTTCAGATTCACAGACCGGAAGAATTAATAGAGTAAAAATATAAAATTATATTAATACTACTCAATGCATTCCAAAGAATCAATGCAATCCTTATCAAAATTCCAATGGGATTTTTCAAATTAGAAAATAATAATCCTCAATTTTTTTTTAAAGCACACAAGATCTCGTATAGCCAAAGCAATCTTGAAAAAGAACGTTAGAGGCACCACATTTCCTGATTTCAAACTATATTACAAAACTACAGTAATCAAAATAATATAGTAATGGCATAAAAACAGACCCATAGATCAATGGAACAGAATAGGAATCCCAGAAAGAAACCCATGTATATGTTGCTGATTAATTTTTGACAAAGGAGACAATAATATACAATGAGAAAATGATAGCCCACTCAATAAGTAGTGGTGGGAAAACTAGAAGACACATGCAAAAGAATGAAACCAACTCTATCTTACAGTTTTCCTTTTCATAGATAACCAAGAAAGAATTCCAGAGAATTAATCACACACTGTTAAGGAAACTGTCATTCTGTGCTTGCATAAGGAAGAGAGAAATTATAACATTTCCAACTTATTTAGCCTTCTTATTTAATTGAAAGCATACTTTTGCCTTTTTCAAAGATTTTTTTATGAATAGATTTGGTGGCAGTTCCTTATAGGAGACAGTCACCCAATAAGTCATCATAATTCTATTCCGTTAGGAAAAGTGATTTACTTAGTCTATATTTTCTCAGGCCTGACCATAATATATATTAATAACATATTATATATATTATTTTTCAAATTAGTTTCTGTTCTAAAAGAGGAACAGTCTTCCCAAAGGCAGGAAATTTTTAAGAGCAACATTCACTATTCTGTCTGTGAATGTCGACCTTTATAAATGAATCTGACAAATAAACGTGGTCCTAAGCTATCTACTTTCTCCCTGGCCATCTGTTGTATAGCATGATGCCTTACTCAAAGGGCACTGACAATTTTATTTTGAAAACAAAAATTACAGTCAAGGTAAGATGAGATAAATTTCCTCTAAAGAATTTACATTGCATAGACCTACATGTTTGTTTTTAATTTTGATTTTGGTTTTGTTTAGTTTTATTCTACTCTTGTATTTTATTTGCTAGAGAGTAGAGGACATGCTAACTGAATCCTCAAAAAATACGGGGAGAGGGAAGCCTCAGAACAACAACAATGAAAACCTGTCGTTTCCTCATTAAAACTGGCAATATGTGAAATTACAAGCATCATTTTATCAATGGGAAGGTCATTCTTGGCATCATTATCCACATTTACTAACTGATTCTCCTTATAAAAAATAAACCTTAAAAAATGAAATAAATGAGAGTGAGATGAGAATAGACTAAGTCTTGCTTCACAGAACATTTTCAGTTAGAGATTAGGTGAATAAAGAACATGATAGTAGCATGCCTGTGAGATAAAGGCATCAACCAGCAGGCAGTTCATTCAAATGAAATCCCTTGAAAGACATTGCCATCCAATCTAACATTAACAGAGCAATAAAAATGGTCTCAATCACAAACTATTTGTAATATTATTTTGGCTTCACACTTTTTTTTTAAAGAATCTTAAGTACCTGGATAATAAGAAATGAACTACCATCCTTAGTTGATAATTAAATTTAACTGACTTTTTTTCTTTACTTGGTGGATTTTATGTCTTATTCCAAAAAACCACCATATTAAAGTCAGAGATATGCTTTCTACAGTATTCTATGTTTATCCTTATGCTATGATTACAGAATATGGGTAGCCTCATGGATGAGAAACAGGGCTAATAATTTCCCCTACCATCTTTGTTCTCAGAGATGTGGGAGGTTGTAGTCTAACTGTGGACTAACCTTAGAGATCTTACAGTAAGACAATGGTGCCTATAGTAAAATGCTTAATGACTTTTGCATCAAGAATCTATATTATAAAGAAAAAAACATTTCTTGCTCCCCTCATAATGTATGCTTCTTGATAAAGGCTCTTTTTTTTTTTTTTCTCTTAATGTAGATACCTTGTGTGATATCTTACTTATTCTCTTTGCCTAACACAACTATGTAATATCTAGTCAGATATGTAATATACTTTATACAAAGCCACATGTAGAGACTGTTTAATAAATAACTACATATAAACCTTAAGATCTTTTCATCGATGTAGTTTTTATAAATTGGCAATTTCCTAAAGAACAATTTCACACTCCGCATAAATCCATCCATCCATCCATTCCTTCATTCATTTCACACCTCATTAAACCTCACTCCAGGGACAATGTCATGCATCTTACTATTAAGCATCACTCATTTAAACACTGATGAGAATGACATAGAAAAAGGCTGGTAACCAAGAGAGTTCAGGGAGATTTAAAAAAAGAGCCAAATCCCTGAAAGATGAATATGAATGTGCTCCAGAACCTATGAACAGAAATTCAAGGGCAAAATTGAGGAAATTCTTTTTTTTTCCTTTGACAATGGTTTTCTTTCCATATAAAAAGGAGGGCAAGAAGTGAAGATGGCATCGATACTTGTTGGTTTATAGATTTCAATATGAAGAGTTAAAGAAGCATTTGTCAGATAGTTTTTTATTTGCTCAATAACATATGGTGTAAGGTCATCAACTGAATGAAAGCAATAGGGGAAAACAGGTGGAAGTTTTAGAGAGTGAAGACAAGATATGAAAGAAAAGTAGAGTGAATTTACTACAGAAAAATAATGGGATCTAAGGACAGTATTAAGGATCCACTTGTGTTATTGTCAGTATAAAGTTACCATTGTCCACCTTCCTGGTGTATGATTTTTGTACCAATGATTAGCTGCTGGGCAGCTAGTTACACCCAGTCTTGGCTTTTGTCAAATAAATGCAACAGAGAGTCGAGAGTTAAGAGTATTTCAAAGGAGCTAGAACAATCATCAATAAGGAATCAAGGCTGGATAAAAAGAAATAGAATAAAGGCAGCAAAGGAATAGGCCTAGTGAATATTGCTTGATATTTGCAATGCTCTTCATCATAGTAGGCATTGAATAATAATGTAAAATACATTCTTTCATAGTATGTTTCTGCTTCGAGTTCAGTATTGTTTTTTGCATATATTAAAGAATAATATTGACATGCTCACAGTGAAGAATTCAATTGTCTATGCCTCACTAAGAGCTTTAAGGAGCTACAAAACTACATAAACCCATAATGTGTGTGTATGTATGTATGTATGTATGCATGCGTGCATGCATGCATGTATGTGTGTGTTCACTTCACACAATTTGCCTGCTTCAGCATATGTTCAAGACTGATATCCAAAGAAATAACAACTAGCCATGATGCAATATTTATGAAACTATAGCTTTTCGAATGAAGTAAAGTTTATAAACCATTTTTAATAAGTCTCCTCAAATTATTTTGAGTATGAATTTGATAAAAGACATATGATAAAATTCTGCATAGATGTATATTATGCTAGAAGTTTGTAAACTTGTTTCCTAATCAATTCCTCAAAGGTAACAACTGTAAAACTAATGATCTGAAAATTATATATGACAAAAATGAATTCAGTAAAATTTATTCTTTTACAATAAACTGATTCTTGCAAAGGTCTTTCACCTTATTATAATTATATAATAATTTTGTGTATACTATTAAAAAATTTCCTAAAAATATATAGGAGATAAAGCTAATGGTAAGACAGAGAGGCACTATTTCAGTCTCTTGAAAAGCATCTGCTTTATAGAAAAATACAGTAACTTAGCCAGACATGCACAATAACACTCCATCACTAACTCCTTACAGAACATCATCTGATGTTCTTATTCTACAACATTGAATTTTTTCAAAACTATATTTTTAACCTGTTACAAAAATACATCATTGCTTATAGGAAGCACTTTTCCATAGGGACAAAAAACTCTAATATGAAAATGGAATGTTTAATAGATTTTTCATTCTCTTAGTTTGGAAATCAACCTAGAAGCACTAAAGACAAATATAAATGCATTTTGCAACATTACTTACACTGATCTCTATACCTGACTGACTTTATTAAAGTTAACAACTCACTTTTCTCCTTCCACTAAAACTAACTTCCAGTGACCACAGAAGTAATCAGTTCATATATGATAGAATAAAGCTGCATAATTTTTTACCATGAAACACTTGATTTTGAAAAAATTTACATAGAACAAAAATATCTGTATTTCCCATTCTTTTAAAGGCTTTAAACATTCTATTTTTAATGAAAAGAGAAATTTAATATACAGAGTAGATGTAAACTTAAAAAATATCTTTGAATATTGTTCCTTCCAGACAACTAGAACTCCATAATGCTCAAAGAGATATTAAGGGCAGTGCAGAATAGTTTGCCACTTAAAAAAAATTGACCTTTCTGTTTTTACACTTTATAAAGATTTAAACATTGAGATAAGGAAAGAGGTCAGAGAGACTTCACAAAATTGGGAAAAGATAAATAAACTGCTAAAATAAATTCTATGCACATGACAGGATCAGAAATAAGCCTCTAATACTGAAAGAAATTATTAATATGTTAGCAATAACTTCACTTTTAATTATAAATGCAACCTAACACTTTATTTTTTGTCTCTAAGTAATGTATGTGTAAGTAACAATTTTAACAAATAGAAATCTAGGTTGATAATATTTATTATTTGAAATTAGACAGTATAACTGTATCTGTCAAACACTAGCCTCTACATAGATATAAATATTAACTAAGTAGCAGTTTTACTATGCCTCCTAATTCTTCCCACTCTTTGCTATAATAAATCCTTAAATTCCCAAACTCACACCACCCATAGACTATCTCTGGAAATTATACTTTTAACGTCATTACATTAAGAAATAACATTGAGGCCAACTTTAGACATGCAACAGGAGCACATAAATAGTGGAGTCAGAACATGAATGCTGGGAGAACTACCTGTAGAAACAAAACTTTGGATCCACTTTGTGGGGAGAAAACAGCCTCAGAGGAAAGAGTCTGGATTCCTGGATAGAGGAGAATGTAAGGTCAACTTTTTTTTATGTTCTTTTGATGCTCCACTATATAGCCCTGGATGGATCACTGCCTGCTCTACTTGAGGTGAGGAGGAAAAATTGTAATGTCTGCCCTTGTTATCTGTTAACTATGCAGTAGCATCAGGGCAGTACCAGAGCTAGGGTCTGTGGGAGAGAGGATAAGGAACAGAACATGAATACACTCTGGCCATATCCTCTTCACTCAGTCTTTTCACTTCCTGCCCCCACCCCATTACCATGGGTTAGATTATCTCAACTATGGAGGATAGCACTTAAGAAAAGTACAGTTCTCTCAAATGAAGGTAGGAGGGAAGATCTCTGATGACCAAGAGGGGAAAAGCCGTCCATCTCCACACCCCTGCAGTCTTCCTTCCTTTTTACCCTTGAGTCCCATCCATGGTCAGTAGAGTATACACAAGCTAGATCCTGGGATTTCACCCCTCATTCACATTACTTTGCAAAGCAGTTGCTATTTCCAAGTAACTGTGCATTCCCAGAGATAAATACCACAATATTTGAAAATCATGACTATCACAAAAGACAACTGAACAACTTAATGGGCACACTTAGCCTTCCTCTCAGCTGTACTAACTTTAGACAGGCTTCTTCCTGACTCTAGGCCCTGACTTCCCTTTTCTTAGACCAATTACTTTAGAAAACTTTCTATTGTAAGTCCTCTCTCTTCCCCTTTGAGATGTAGGTCTTTTTTAAAGCTTTTTGTCAGCTTTACGACTCAAGAATATTTACTTTAAGGACTCTGGAACTATCTCTTTGAAATGTAACCACTGAGAATAGTAGCACCCCTACTTCCTAGTTTCTGGAGGAGGATAAGGACTAGACCTCAGGGGATACCTTGTTCCAAGTTCCAGAACTATATCCTGTCATAAAGATACCAGAAAATTTACCTTTTCCTCCAGTAAAGCCAGTTAACAAATATAAAAACCTAAGATCTCCCTGTTATTCCAGTTCTTAGAATCTCTACTATCTTAAATTTCAGTGGAGTTAAGACTGTGTTTGTTCTCTTTGTCTTATTGTAATAACCTTGAATAATCTTCCTTACCTGCTTAACACTGTCTAGTGCAATCGTTATTTGACACAACCTATGGCAAAATAAGTATAATTGATGGACCAAACAGAATTGGAATTTAAATAAACATAAAAGTAAATTTAATGGGGTAAGGAAAGATATAGAATAAATTAAGCAAAAACAACTAGCATAAAAGAGTCCAAGCAGAGTCACTGGATACAAAAAATATAAAACTGAAAGAAATTATTCAGTAAAACAATAAAATAGCACAATAGATACAGTCTTAGGACAAATTAGAAGACAAGGAAAGAAGATCAAGATACTTGCCCTAAACAATATCAGGGAGAAATTGAATGGAGACTATAAAACAAAACTTGAGCTATAGAGATATAACTGTTAACAGTTTAATGACAGGAATGAAATCCCAGAAGTAAAATATATATATATGCACACACACAGATATATATGTATAATCACGATATCATTAGAAATCCATAACCAAATAATAGCTTAAAAATAATATAGGTCTAAGAAATTAACAAAACAAACTATTAATAATCCAAGGATAAATATTAACCTAAGAGAAAATCTATGAAATACACATACACACAAATTACACGGGAAAATTTATGTGAGTGGTTAATGCAGTGCTTAGAGGAGAAATAGAGTTAGAATACATTATTTATTTAGAAAAACAGAATTAGAGTGTGAATACATTATTTATAAAAAAATAAATGGGATGGAAATGAGTTACAATTCAACCCAACAACCAGAATAATGAAATAGAGCAGCATCAAAAAAATATGAAAAAATACAATACTAAAGTACAAGGCAGCATATAAATTAAAGAAAGAGTAAAACCAATCAGGAAAACAAAAGATGGTACTGTGAAAGAATGGATAACAAATCTCGGGCAAATTTCATACAGAAAAATAAAGACGACACAAATAAAAATAGAATAAATAACATTTCAATAGCTATTTATTTATAAAAAAAATTACTGAATCTTATTAAAAATACAAAATACCAAAGTGCATAAGAATGTACTAAAAACATTTAAAAATAAATATTGAAGAAATAAAAGTGATAATTACAATATACCTTCAGAAACAAATGCCATGCATACCCAGATGATATTTTAGGTGACTTTCTAGAAGACACTCAAGATACATTTTAATACCATTTATAGGGGATGGTAAAAATAATAAAAAGAATAACTAAAAAGGAAAGATGAGAGAAATCTGTTCACTTCAGAATATGAGGTCAGTATAACTACTAAAAGAAAACAGAAAAATATCTATAGGCCTAATTAATAGATAATGTACATGAGAAATTATAAACAGAACTTTAACTAATTTGGTACAATAATGTATCAAAAATTACGCATCATGAGCAAGTGGGGCATAACCATTATCTCTTGCCCGTCTCATTGCAATAACTTCTTAGCTGGTCCCCATTTCTATGCATCCATGTCCATATAGTTGATTCTCTATCCATCAGTGATCCTTTTATTGGCTAAGCAGGCTAAAGTCATGTCACTTCTCTGCTTAAAACCCTTTAGGCACTTTCTATCTCATTCAGAATAAAAGCTGAAGTCCTTTTTTGGTGGTTGATTTTATGCATCAACTTCACTGGATCACAGGGAGCCCAGATATTTGGCTAAACATTACTTCTGGGTGTGAGAGTATTTCAGGAAGAAATTAGCACTTGAATTGGTGGGCTCAGTCAAGCTGTTTGTCTTCCTCAATCCACTGAGGATTTAATAGAACAAAAAGGTAGAGAAAGGAAGAATTTGGCCCTTCCTGCCTGATTGTTTGCACTGGGATATGGAAATTCTTCTGCCCTGGTGCTCCTGGTACTTTTGCATTGAGGTATTCAGAACCGGACTGGAACCCACATGATCTTGGCTCCCCTGTTTCTCAGGCTTTTGAACTGGGACCTAAGTACACCACTGGCTTTCCTGGGTCTCCAGCTTGCAGATGGCAGATCAAGAGACTTATCAGTCCCCATAATTGTGAGCCAATTCCTTATATAAATATCTAAATTTCTTTGTGTGTGTGTGTGTGTGTGAGTGTGTGTGTGTGTGTGTGTGTGTGTGTGTGTGTGTGTGTGTACCAGGTTCTCCAGAGAAAGAGAACCAATGAGATATATGAATATATATAAATAGATTGAATATATATGAATATACATGAATATGAATACATATGAATATTTATAGATTCTGTTGGTTCTCTTTCTCTGGAGAACCCTGACTAGTACACTTCTCAAGGCCCACAAAATCCTACAGTTTTCCCCATTACCCTCCCCCATCCCAACTGCATGTGCATCTTCATCTCCTACTACTATGCTACATTGTCAGTCTCCCTGTTTTAGCTACACTAGTCTCCTTCTCTAACACCCCAAATCTACTCCTGCCTGTGGCTTTGTCCACCTGTTCCTTCTGTGGGAAACAGTCTTTCTCCAGGTACTCCATTGGCTTATCCCTCAATTTCTTCAAGTTTCTTCTTAAATATCACAATATCAGAAGTTCTTTCTCCGACAAACATTTTAAAGAAGTATAATTTTCCATGTGCCCTGGCATTATCCATATCCTTTTCCTTGTTTTTTTTTTCCTACAGCACCGCTCATCATTCACCCCAATGTAAGCAGTTGCTTTGTTTTGTTCACTGACCTATCAGTATCAGTAGAGAAAAATGCCAAAAATACCAATGGGAAAAAAAATGGAAATCCAAATGGCTAAGAAGTACATGAAAAAGAGATTAAGAGCACAGACTCTGGAACGAAACAGCCTGGTTTGAATCTTACTTCTAACATTCATTAGGTGTGTAATATAGAACAAATTACTTAGCCTCTCTTTATCTCTGTTCCCAACTATACCCAATTGAGATAAAATAGTATCTAGCTCACTTAGCTAAGTGAATTACATTGGCCCTCTGTATCTGCATGTTCCACATCTGTGGATTCAATCAACTGCTGGTCAAAAATACCCAGAAAAAAATATACCTTGTTGCTGACCAGTACCATGTAGTTAGGCCTACAATTGTTGCATCTGTACTGAATATATACAGACTTTTTTCTTGTCATTATTCCCTAAACAATGCACTATAACAACTATATTTATAGCATTTATATAGTATTAGGTATTATAAGTAATGTAGAGATTATTTAAAGTATATGGGAGGATGTACATAGGTCATATGTGAATACAGTGCCATTTTATATAAGGGACTTGTGCATCTGCAGATTTCGTTATCTGGGGAAGATCCTGGAATTAATCCCCTATGGATATTGAAGGACAACTGTAATATATATTAAGGACTTTGAAGGGTACTTGGAACATAATTGCTACATATTTGTTAAGAAAACATGAAACAATGTTTAAAATGACAAGGGGGTCAGAGGAATGAACGAAATGTTATCAGAAATTAGAAAAATGAGGTAACATGAAATGTTGATTCAGACATGAATGAATGAAAGCTAGAATGTAAATTGTATAAATACTTTGGAAATCTCTGTGACAGCACTCAAGAAAATTGAGTATGCCTGTATCTATGACCTAAAAAACTTACTACTGGTTTAAACACCTCAAAATGCACTCATATATATATAAGGATGTTCATTACAGCATTGCTTGTGATAACAGAAAGTTGTAAACAAGAGAGATATTCATTAATAGCTAAAATAATGTGTAAAATATAGTGATATATATTATGGGATACTAAGTAGAAGTGAGAAATGTAGAAAACCATACTCAGAAAATTTTTTTTTCAAAGAGATAGGTCCATGGACATACATAATGCTAATATTACATACATTTGTGTAGATGGAAGAAGAATGGGATTTGGGATGGGGTGAAGAATATAATTTAAGGAAACTGTTTTTCTTTAATGAAAAAGAAACTAGACTTTGACAAGCTGATGGGAGAAGCATTTTTGAAGTACCAAGGATATTGTGGCTTTCTCAAATCATGCTCTGTCGATTTTTCCTACAGCCTTCTATTTAAGGCAAATCCTGAGCATTTAGGTGTCTCTGAAGGAATATAAATATTTTACAAAGATGAATATGATTCTTTTGGCAGGAGTAGCAAAAAAGAGGAGAAGTTCACAAATATGACATTATAAGATTTTATATTTATTCTCTTATACATCGCCCTGCTTAATTACTTCTAATTTGAATCCAAATGCTTAAGGCTCTGAATTAATGAGCACCTACAAGAAAAAAAGGCAAATAAAAAAACTTTCAGATATTTGTTGGATAAAAGCAAGTGGTTTTCAAGAGAAATCAGAATTATTTTTATGGAAATCATAGTGCCATATGTAAGAGAAACAAATTTACAATTTGGTATAGAATTTAAAGAATTTGGTATAGAATTTGAATTATTTTTATGGAAATCATAATGCCATATGCAAAAGAAACAAATCTACACTTTGGTATAGAATTTGAAACATTTATTTCAGGTTCTTCTAAGTTCCAAGTACCATGCTACGCTGGAAAAATAAGACCTGGTTTTGATTTTGGAAAGTTCGTTATTAGTCACTATTGGTTTATTTATACTCTCTAAAGTAGCCACATGGACACAATTTAATACATTTTATTTTAGAATATTATGTTTTAATAGAATCATATTTTATTCCTTAATGCTTAGATCTTACCATATTCAAATTTAAAATTACTGAAAATAATTATGTATAATTATGTAAAATAATGATCACTTCCATATTTGATAGCTAAACAAAATTGTTCTTATTTTTAGACATCATTTATTTAGGTTTATAGTTAGTGCATTATCTCACAAATCATTCTTTTATTCCACTGAAATAAACAGAGATAAAAACATAACAAGAACTTTTTCAGACTAACTGGGAGACGTGCTATACTAAATTAGTGAAAAGTCTGAATTATGACTCATCTTACAAAGAATGGTATCGTTGTCCTTTCATCTATGCATAGCCACTTGAACTTAGCTCTATAAGAATTCTGAGTACTGGAATAATGGGAAAAAAAGATATGGCAGCAGAGGAAGAATGATGGCATAGCAGGTAGGGAAATAAGAGTCTGATCTCTGGTCTACAAACTGATCATTAGTGCTCAGATTGACTTATCTCTCTGGTAACATACATTTGTTCAGCATATTTATCTGAGGAAGCTCCTATGTTCTATATGTTATGGATAAACTGAGAAAAAACCAAGCCCTTGCCTTTAGAGATCTCATACAGTAGGGGAAACAGTCAATTAAGAAGTAAAAAGTGAATCTACATACAAGATCATGTCAGTGTTAATTATTATGGAGAAAAATAAAGAGGCATGGAGACTCTTAATGGCAACACATTTTAGAAATGTTGTCTGGGAAGGCCTCGCTGAGGAGGTTGCATTTGAGCAAAGTCCTGAATGAAATTGCGTGAAACGTAAGTGTATGAGGAAACTGTTCCACACAAAGGAATTAGCATTTCGAGGGAAGAAAGAGCGAGTTAGAAGGCCCTGCCACAGAAATGACATTAGTAATTTGAGTAATGGCAGGAAGTCCTAAGTGGCTTGAGTTCAATAGTTGATAAGATGGCACCAATAGCAGGGGCAGAATGCATAGCATATTTCATTGGCTGTTAGGGGTCAGGAGAAAAAAGAGATCTGTGAAGAGGCCTAGAGATTATGGTGGCTGCTTCTAGGAGTAATAGGAATGAGCACTGTTAGGTATGGTCAGATTTAGGATTATTTTAAAGTTATGTAGGCAGCATATGCTGTGGATTGGGATGTGACTAATGAGAAAGAGATCAAAGATGACATCAGGGTTTGGAGCTTGAGCTATTTGGTGGACAGTGATGATGTTTACTGAGATGGACAATAAATGATGTGTGGGGAGGGGAAAAATAAAGGCCTTGGTTTGAGACAATTTGAAATGTTCATTTGGGAGGCCGGTGCTCTAACTCCTGAGCTATGGAGTCTTAGAAAGTGAAAGGTAGAGATCTAAGATGGATGCGGAAAGGTGGAATGGACAGAGAGGATGCAGCTGAGTTAAGCAGGTGGCGACAAGCACTCACCAGAGAAAAGAGATTCAATATATTTCAAAGAAGTTAAATTTTCAAACTCAACCTCTGACTCAAAAAATGGCCCCGACAGAGAATTTTTAGTGCAGTGAAACTGTTCTTTATGATGCTATAAATGGTGGTTACATGTCACTATACAGTTGTTAAAACTCACAGATGTATGACACATAAAGTGAACCCTAATGTAAAGTATGGACTTTGGGTGATAATGATGTATCAGTGTAAATTCATTAATTGTAAAAGCGTCACCCTGGTGCCAGATGTTGATAGTGGGGAGACTGCTGTGTGTGTGTGTGTGTTTGTGTGTGTGTAAGAAGCAGGGAGGATATGGAAACGCCACTCAATTTTTCTGCGAATCTAAAATCGCTCTAAAAAATAGTCTACTATTAAAAAAAAAGAAATATTCATTTGCAATCAAAGTGGCAATGTTGAATAGACAATTGAATATATTTATCTGGATATGAAGGTCAAGGATATAACCAGAGATGTATGTTTGAGAGTAAATTTTCTTTTCTCGATTGAAGGTACTAATCTGAAGGCTCGAAATATTTGAGACATATATCTACTTAAAATTGACATGTTTATATACACGTATATATCTCTAGAATAATCTTAAAAGAAAAAAATATAGAACAAGATAAAGAACTTGACATAGCAGTAATTATAACTGGAGAAAGGCTTTTTAAAAAATAAATCTGCTGCTATAGACCCAGCGATAAGTATATTAGATGATAAAGCTGTCATAAAATTAAAATAAAAGATGACCATATTATAAGTATTATAGCCCAGAGAAAAATTTAAATTTATTGTGAATTAGTTAAAAAGTGCAGCTTTTAAATGTATAAATTTAAAATATCTAAAATTTTAGTACAAAATCATTAATTTCAAATATTTTACTTAAAAAAATGAAATGTTTAAAATTCAACTGGACATAAATAGTGATATTTTAGAGCTCTTCATGAAAACATAAGCAAAAAGTTTATTCTTTCAGGTAAATAATAGGAATACTTAATACACAAAACATTAAGATAAGGATTTGGACAATTTTCAAAACATTCAGATAAGGATTTGGACAATTTTCAAAAGGGCTGGTAAACATGTAGTGATATCTTTATTGACGGTCTGAAAGCAATGAGAAAAAAAAATGTAAGATTGGTGAATACTACAAAGGTTTTAGCTGAATTTTGTTCAAGTAATCATTAAGTGAACAAGCAATAGCGTTTGAAAAGATTCTAGTGTATTTTTTTTAATTAAATTTATTGAGGTAACTTTGGTTAATACAATTACATAATTTTCAGGTGTCCATTATAATTTGACATCTGTATATTCTATTGTGTTTACCACCCAAAGTCCAGTTTCCTTTAGCTACCATATATTTGATCCTCTTTACTCACTGCAGCTTCCCCCAACTCCCGTATATTTAACCCCCTTTACCTCATCTACCTCCCCCCTACTCCCCAGTGATATCATTTTCAACTGTTTCTGTCTGGATTATTTCACTTAGCATGATTATCTAGAGGTCCATTCATGTTGTTGCAAATAGCAGTATTTCATCTTTTCTTTTCTTAGAGTAATATTCCATTGTCTGTATGTAACACAGCTTCTTTAGCCAATCATCTATTGTAGGACACTTCAGTTGCTTCCATGTCCTCGCCACTGTGAATAATGCTGCTATTAACATCAGTGTGCAAATATCTTTTTGGATGTGGGTTTTCAAGTCTTTGGGGTAAATACTCAGTAGAGGGATTGCTGGATCATATGGTAGATCAATT
>NW_006434839.1:17323152-17353854 GCF_000325575.1 Pteropus alecto
TATCCAGAGACTTTACTGTATTTGCTTATTGTTTCTAGTAATGTTCTTGTGGAGTCTTTAGGGTTTTCTATACAGAGAATCATGTCATCCACAAATAGTGACAGTTTGACTTCTTTATTTCTTATTTGGATGATTTTTATATTTTTCTCTTGCCCGATTGCTAGGCATTTGCTAGGACCTCTAATGTTATATTGAATAACAGTGATGATAATGGATAGCCTTGCCTTGTCCCTGATCTTAGAGAGAAGGTTTTTAGTTTTTCACCATTAAGTATAATGTTGGCCGAGGGTTTGTCATAGATGGCCTTTATCATATTAAGGTACTTTCCTTCTATACCAATTTTGTTAAGTGTTTTGATCATAAATGAATGCTGTATTTTATCGAAGGATTTTCTGCATCTATTGATATGATCATATGATTCTTATTTTTAAATTTGTTTATGTGGTGTATCACATTAATTGATATGTATATATTAAACCATCCATGTGCCCCTGGGATAAAGCCCACCTGATCGTGGTGTATAATCTTTTTAATATGTTGCTGTATTCAGTTCTCTATTATCTTACTTAGGATTTTTGCATCTGTGTTCATGGGATACTGATCTGTAGTTTTCTTTTTTTGTGTGTTTTCCTTATCAGGTTTTGATAGCAGAGTAAAAATGGCCTCATAAAATGAGTTGGGAAGTATTGCCTCCTCTTCGATTTTTTGGAAGATTTTGAGGAGAATAGGTATTAAATGTTCTTTGAATATTTGGTAGAATTCACTGGTGAAGCCATCTGGTCCTGGACTTTTACTTTTTTGGTAGGTTTTTCATGATTGTTTTAATTTCCATACTGCTGATCGATCTATTTAGACTCTGAAGTTCTTTTGATTCAGTCTAGGAAGATTGTATTTTTCTAAGTACTAGTACATTTCTTCTAGATTATTAAATTTGTGTTATAAACTTTTTCATAATATTCTTGTATGATTCTTTGTATTTCTGTGATGTCAGTCATAATAACCCTTCTTTAATCCCTGATTTTGTTTATTTGTGTCCTTTCTCTTTTTTCTTTAGTGAGTCTATCCAGGAGACTGTCAATTTTATTAACTTTCTTAAAGAACCAGCTCTTTATTGCATTTACTTTTTCTATTTCTTTTGTTTGTTTTCAATTTCATTTATTTCTGCTCTAATTTTGATTATTTCTTTCCTTCTGCTGGTTTTAGGCTTAATTTGTTCTTCCTTTTCTGTTTTTTAAAGATGAACCTTTAGGCTGTTTATTTGGGCTCATTCTTGTTTTTGGAGATAAGCCAGAAATGATATGAACTTTCCTCTTATGACAGCTTTTGGCATGTCCCGCAAGTTTCATGTTGTACTATCATTATCATTTGTTTCTATCTATCTCTTGATCTCTCTTTTTATTTCTTCTCTGACTCAGTTATTCTTCACAGCATATTGTTTAATCTCCATGTATTTGTGTTTCTTCCTGATTTCTTTTTGCAGTTGATCTCTAGTTTCAAAGCGTTATGATCACAGAATATGGTTGGTATGATTTCAACCCTTTTCTATTTGTTGATGCTATCTCTGTGTCCCAGTATGAGGTCGATTCTTGAGAACGTTCCATGTGCACTAAAGAATGTGAAAGCAGCTGTTTTGGAATGGAGGGCTCCATAAATGTCAACTATATCCAGTTGGTCTAATGTGTCATTTAAGGATTTTATTTCCTTACTGATTTTGTTTGGATGATCTGTCCATATCCGACAGTGGGGTATTTAGGTCCCCTACTACGATAGTGTTTTGATCTCTTTCTCCCTTTAGTTCTGTTAGTAATTGCTTTACATATTTTGGGGCTCCCTGATTGGGAGCATAGATATTAATAAGTGTTATGTCTTCTTGGTGTAAGATTCCCTTTATTATTGTGAAGTGTCCTTCGGTATTTTTCTTTACCTTTTTTATTTTGAAGTCTATTTCATCTGATATTAGTACTGCTATGCCCGCTTTTCTCTGAATGCCATTTGCTTGAAATATCATTTTCCACCCTTTCACTGTGAATCTATATATATATGTATATATATAGAGTCATTCATTTTCCACTCTTTCACTGTGAGTCTATATATATATATAGTCATTCATTTTCTTCTGCACGTTCCTTATCTCCACTCCGCTTTGCGAATTTGAATCTTTGAATCCTCTCCTTTTTATTGTCATCTCAATTTGTCTCTATGTATGCTGAACCTTCATTACTATCTTGTTATAGCAATTCTCGTATTAAGCTTGTAATGCACTGTTCTTAGTGAGGGTTGCACTCCTCTGCTTCTATTTGCCTGATAGTCACTTTATTCCTAATCATGTTTTTTGTTTGTTTGATTATTTTGTTTTAGGTGAGCTGGCCTCTTTCAGTATGTCCTGTGGCACAGGCCTCATAGTGGAGAATTCCTTCAATTTTTGTATGTCTAGAAAGATCTTAATTTCTCCTTCATATCTAAAGGAGATTTTAGCTAGATACATTATTCTTGGCTGGTTGTTTCTTTCACTTAATAGTTTAAGTATTTGATTCCATTCCTTTCTGGCTTATAAAGTTTGTGCTGAGAAGTCCGAGGATAATCTAATGGGTTTTCCTTTATAAGTTACCATTTTCTTCTCCTTGGCTGCCCTGAGAATTCTGTCTTTGTCATTGATTTTTTATAATTTTAATATAACGTGTCTTGGTGAAGGCCTTTTTGGGTTGAGATAATTGGGTGTTCTGTTGACTTCTTGAATTACAAGCTTCAGCTCATTCCTTAGATTTGGGAAACTCTAGACAACTATTAGTCTGAAAACACTTTCTAGTCCCTGCTTCTTTTCCTCACCTTTGATAATGCCCATTATTCTTATGTTTCCTCTCCTGATGGTATCAGCTAGTTCTTGAATTTCTCTTTCATTATTCTTCATTCTTCTGTTTTCTCTTCTTCATTCTGATTTATTTCTAGATTTCTGTCTTTGATATCACTGATCTTTTCCTTCATTTGGTTGACTCTATTTCCCAAGCTTGCTATTTCATTTTTCAACTCTTGGAGTGTGTTTTTTTTAATCTCCAGAAGTTATTTGGTTCTTTTTGGTGGTTTCAGTCTCCTTGCTCTGCTCATCTAGTTGTTTTTTCAATTCCTGAAATTTTTGATATGACTCATTTTGGAACTCACTGAGATTTTTCAGAAGTATCATCCTGAATTCTCTGTTATTTAAGTTGCATATTTCTATGTCTGTAAGCTTATTTTCTGGAGTTTTTTCTCTTTCTTTCTGAAATGCCTTGTCACCTTGGTTGTTCATGGTGTTTAATGGATTATTTCTCTTTCTGGGCATTAATGGAAATATATTCTGCTTTATTTTTCAGAAGGAAAATTTATTATATAAAAGTCTCTCTTTAGCCTGCTGCAAAGTAGATGCTTTTCTTTTGGTTTCCAGTAGGTGGTATATAAGCCTCTTGGATCCCTTCTTTGTATAAAGCCTTAATAATGCCTTTATATGATGCTTTTATTTTCTTGTAGATATTTGATCACGCTTGCTACTTCAGTTTTAGTCCCTGTCAGTGTTAGCACCAGTTTTGGTAGCATTTGCTCAGATTCCCCTGGGGCTCTGCAGTGATTTGTCTCAAAGGATATGTGGGTAGGGGCCCTCTAGATTGGGAGTTGAAAGTTGCAGCTCAGCCTTGGTTTTGCATCCGTGGCTGGTAAAATCAACTGTTGTTTCTCTGCCATTAACTTCTCTGCTTTCTGCTCTAATACTGGGCCATGCCACTGGCTGCGTGGAACTCACATACACTCCCAGGCAGGGATGTTCAGTGTGGTCACTGCTCCTTCTCCCTTCTCCTTCTTTCGTACAGGGCACTTCGGTGGCTGTGGAAGGCAGTTTCTTTATTTCTTCCAGTCCACTGCCCAACACCCGGGGTTCTGACCTTGGTAGCTCTTATGCACAGATCCCACACACAGATGTGCTGGTGTGAAGTTTGGGTGTTTTTTGTTGAGTTTTAGATGTTCAGCTTACTGTTGTTTTAAGGGTAGAGAATGGGGACATATCTCACTCCGCCATATTTCCTTTCTAAGGTATTTCAAAACAGATAAAGATAATCCTATCAATATTAAAGCTGTGTTAATTTAAGGTCTTAAATAATAGGTATTTCAGAGTTCTTTGTAATGTTACTATAAATAATTTATAAAACTCACTTTTCCACTTAGATATGCTTAACCTAGGCTTCCAGAGGCAAAGTGATGGTTTGAATATTTTAGATGAAATAAATTATTTTTCTAATTTTTTAAAACACTTTTAGTTAAAAATCACCAAATATATGAGAGTTTAGTAACCTAGACTATATTACAGATATTTTAAATTTAATTGTAATTCAATTTGCCAAAATGAGTCCAAAATTATTCTGCTTAAAACAATAGCTAAAAAATTTGGAAGATTTGGATATAACATAAAAAAAAATTTATAAGTGATCATTTTGAAAAGTTGAAAATATAACTGAAATATGTATCCAGGTGTCTGAGACTTTTATTTATTTAAAAAAAATGATTATAAACTAAAATTCACTTTTTCAATGTATAGTTTTATGAATTTTATCACATGTATAGATTCCTGTAACCAGCAATACAATTAGAAACAGTTTCGTAACTTTTCCCCCAGGAAAACTCCTTCATGCTGCCATTTTAACTTTATCTTCAGCTATCTCTAACTTCTAGGACCAACCAGGAAGTTTTCAATTACTATAATTTTATCCTTTCAAGACTGGATTTTTTCTTTATTACATGTATATTTCAGACTGTGTATTTTCTTTTGAGACATAGTCCATCATTTTCTTAAATTCATAGTGAAAAATGTGTTGACAATTTTTATCTATTCTATTGGAAGCATTTTCCTGGAGTATTTTCACTTATACTTTTTTTTTCCATTTCTTTTTTTTTAAATATATATCGTATCATTTTTAATTACTTATTTTTGAAGCATTTTTTTTTGTTGAGATAATTATTTTAAAGATGTTCTCATGAGAAAAATACAAGATTAGATTCCAAGCTTATGAATGAATATCTTTATTTTACTTTGTATTTACTTCTAACCTAGTAATAAAGGTAGGCAGACATGGATTTTAAGTCAGGAAATATTTTTGTCTCCCAATCCCCCATGGAAGTAAACTACTACTTGAAAATATGGCTTATGTGTATGATTCTATATTTATATAGTCTCTATTGCTCATGACTATTTATAGCCATTTCTGTTCCTCAAAGATAAATAAAGTTAGAGACAATCTTGATAGCAACCCCTTCCATGCACACTACCTCTACTTTTGTAAACATGAGATTTGGACCTTCCTTCTTCCTCAGGTTATGCCAGTCTCCTTCATGAAAGGTACTCTGTTGGCTTCTTCTCTGAGGCCACTGTGGCACCTTCTCTCTGCTTCCTACTACAGAAAGCCTGGTGCTCTCTTAGGTACTAGCAGCCCTTCCAATTATTATATGTTAATTTAAGTAATCTATGATCTAGCTTTGCCAGAAATAGTTTATTTGTTGTTTCTTTTTGTCCTTTTATGTTTTAGGTAATTTTTGAAAAAAATAATGAAAGCTAGCTTAACTTTATACCCTGATATTCAAACTGAAAGTATCAGATGCAGCATTTCTCCAAACAGCTTCTCTCAGTTTCTAAAGCTTTTTGCAAAAGACCTGAGAGTGGTGGAAATACTATCTACATAGTGTAGTCTGGTTATAACACAGCTCAGTTCCTGATTATAACACAATATTTTCATATGTGGGGCTCATATTGCTTTTCAGGAAAAATATGTATAACATATGTATTTCCGTAACAAAATTTTGCAAGCACCAGGCTCTCATGTTTTGTTTTCTTTTTAAATCTATAATTGAAGAACAAGAGTGTATGTTGAGATATCTCCTCCTGTAGCTAATTTGTAAAGTATAGCACCAACCTTCATTTTCCAAGACATGTTTTCCAAAATCATGTAGAGAGATCTAGTTACAAATGCACTCTCTAAAGCCCAATCATAAGTATCTTACCACAGTTAGCTCCCCTGTTTTCACAACATGTAGAAAAATGCCAGAATATTCAGAGCTTTATAATTAAAAAGTGACTGTAAGTAAAATATAATCAGCAATTGACACACAAAAATTGCATTGTCACTGGTTCTCCCAAAATTTTTAAAATAAATTCTGAAATGTCCCAAGAAGCCTGTTTGTAACAATGTATACAATAAGAACTAACTCAAATTAATAGAGATCACCACAGCAATTGCTTCCTTTTGAGGGAAATTATGTGGTCTTTCAGTTAATGTGCATATAAATCCATAACGATATTAAATTGTCTCTATGCAACTTGATAATGACTTAAAATAATCATCTCTTAGAAGATTTCAGCAAAGATGTTCTAGAAACTTTAAAGTCTTTTTCATAATTGTAAGTTCAATGGTGTCTATAAGCAGTGCCATCAAATGTTCCTTTATAAAAATTCTGAAAAAAACTCCTATACTTGCTCCCTCCAACACAAACTGATGTATGCATGCACATAAAAAAAATGCTCACACATGCATACACACACATATACATGCACATAAACATATTATATATGCACACATATATACATATATACATGGGTATGAGAGTTTTAAGACTCTCTAATGTAAGTACTCTATGTATCTAAATCATACATCAGTTCCTAATTGCTACACAAACTTCCATCATGCAAAATACTAAGATTTGACAAATATGATTATTTTCTGTTTAGTTTCCTTAAAAATATACGTCTATATGTTTGTACTCTGGCACTACTGGAATGGATTTTTAAAGTTGCAATATTTCCTTCATATTAAATTTTTAAGAACTTAACACCCTCAACCACACCCTGGATTAAATTCTTGTTAAATATTACTTTAAGCAGGTCATTTCATGTTTAACATATTTGCTTCCTCCCTGCTGCGTGTCAGAGCAGAGAATTTAACCATAAAATGGTTTCTTCTTATCTTGTTTTGTCTCAATTTTCCTCTACATATTTCATTTTTAAACTCGACTCTGCCTATCTTTTGAGAGAGAGAAATTTTCTTTGAAAGCTTCTCTTTACATTTCTCCATCTTCTCTGTGTCCTCACAACCTTTCTCTTCTCTTGACTGTAGCCAATCATTAAGTGATAGTTCACGTCCCAACTCACTTGTAAAATTTTCCCTGACCTTCCAATCCCTAGTGTATTCTCTCGAGTTTCTCTAACACTCATCGTTACACTCTTTGTCACATTTTATATATTTTTTGTCCCAATTTCATATATATTTTTAGGTCTCCCAATTATATTATGATTGTAATGGGAAGCAGAGATAGACTTTCTTATGTTTTTGTCACAAAACATTCAGTACATTTGTTCTATTAAATGCATTTGATTGATTTATCATGAACCTATTTTCTTTGTACTTTGCTTAACTGATGATAATGAGTCTATAATAGTAGCATTTAGGTTAAAACAAATTTGAAATAATTTCCTTTCACCCTCATATTTGATGATATATCTATGCCTAACATTAATCCTAAACCCAATTTAAAACTTCCACAATAATATTATTCCTGGAATGTACTGATATTGAGAGAAAATTTCTATTGCCATTATTTTTAGACTAAACATTTAAGATTTACAAATATATTCTTATAATGGGGGCTCCACTCTCATGGTTTCATCTAAAATTACCTTCTGGAGGCTTCATCTCCAAATATCATCATATTGGTGTTTAAAGCTTCCATCTATGGATTTGGGGGAGAACCCAAGCATTCAGTCCATATCAATACTGATCTATTAAATTAAAATATACTATAGGAATCTTCAAGAAAATTCTTGAGTACAGCCTGAGATTCCATGGCATAAACTCTACCCGTCTCTGTTCCATGCCCTTCTACTCTTCCCTTTCGATTTCCTTAAAACCGCTTTGCTCTTGCTGTTCTCTCTCCTAAAAAGTTTCCACTCCAGGTGTTCACACTGCTGATTCCTTTAAATCTCTCTGGTAACATTCTAATTCTAACTCCTCAGTGACATATTTTCTTATGAACCTTACCAAAAGACACTCCAGATACTCTGTTTATTACCTTCATAGTTTCAAACATAAGGTCTTATGTTCAATATTTCCATGTTCATAAAAGTTAATAAAAGTTAAGCTCTATAATAGCAGAGACTTTGTCTTATCTGTTACTGAGTCCCCAGTATCTAAATTGTGTATGGCACAAAGTGAGCATTCAGCAAATACTTATAATTAATTAATAATTTAAGAATTAAAATTTAATATCCCACACAGAAGCATTTAATAAATGGCCTCTGTGTTAAAACAAACATATATTTATTTGAACTTTAACAAAATAATCAAAATAGTTGTGATTTAATCCCAAATTTCAAAGGTTATGCAAATTTTGAAATAAGATATTTTCAAATGATTTGATGTGCTCCATTATATACTTTAAAAAAAATTCACTTTCCTATGTTAATTACATATATTAAACATTAAAGTAAATTTATTTAATTATCAATACACAAATGAGTGTTTTTAACATAAATAGTTAAAATTTATATCTGCTAATGCAGAATTAGATTTTCTCATAAAATAAGACACCTTCAAACATTTAAGGACAATCTATAGCCTATGAACCCAACATAGGAAGAAAGGTAATATGTTTAAACAGAATGCTGGCTTCATACAGTTTGGGAATAAATGGAATAAAACAGCATTGTGTCTCCCAGATGTGTTCTGTCATCATCACTTTTCCTTTACTCCTTTGTTCTTCATCAATTTCTCTCCCATGATTTAACATCAATCACACTCCTTTGTACTCATCTTGTCATTTTTCCTCCCTCAATCTCTACACATAATCCATCATTCTCCCATCTTCTCATCCATTTTCCTTTTATTTTTTCATAAAATAACAGGTAAACACAGATGCTATTAAGGTTAAATGATAACTGACAAAATATAAGCAATGGAAAAAAAACAGTTAGTGTCAGTATCACCTTTCCTCACATCCAGCCCCTCTCTTGGAACTTTCAACTTCTTACTATTCTCCTGATTTCAACAACTAGAAACATAAAAATCTAATTTTCCTAATATAGCAAGTCATTCATTTAATTAACATTATAATGGCTTTGAGTATTTGTCAATAATAAGGACTAAGAAAAAAAATTAGTCTGAGGACAAAAAGTTGAAATGACTAGCCACATGTAAATACCAAAAGTAAAATCAGTTTAGTGAAGATTGCAAAAAAATTTATAAATGGAGATAGTTTAAGATTATGAAAAGCTATATGTGAACCATTGATCTTACAATCTCATCTGAAATGTTTGTCAATAAGCAGCTTGAGAATATGCAGATAGTGACCAGTACCATTCCCTTTTGTAAAAAATCGCTTGTAGAGACTTCAAAGGGGTATGGTAATTTTGAGGCACATGATCTACAAGTGCCCACAAATACCTTTGTGACAGATAAAAGATGGCCATTAATTCTTTGATATTTTTCTTATTGAGAAATGAGATCTAGTTCTAGTTTTAAATATGTATAGACACTGTGATAAGTTAACCAATAGAAAAGAGTGTATGTGACACTCTAGGCACAGAACCCAGACAGGCCATTTTCAGTTCCTGTTTCATGAGACAATCCTTAGGGGAGCCCTGAAGTTCCAAAAGAGTCTAGCTATGCTGAGATAGCCATATATGAGAGGCGATGACATTTAGGTGTCCTATTTAACAACTCCAGGTATGTCCAGCCTCCCAGCCATTCCCACACAAAGAGCTAGATATGTGCTTGCAATCACCTTGAACACTCCAGATCATTTCATCTGCCAACTGAATCTTATGAAGTGTCCTCAGTCTGTGTCATGTAGACAAAAGACATCACCTAGCTGAGTCAGGACTCAAATTCCAGACTCACAAAGTTGTAGGTATGAAAACCAGCTGTTTTAAGCCTTAAGTTTTTTAAAATTTTATTTACTTTTTAAATTAATTATTTTTTAATTAAAATTATTGGGGTGACATTAGTTAATTAAATCAAATAGATTTTAAGTGTACAATTCAATAATACATCATATATATATCACACTGTGTGTTCACCACCCAAAGTTAAATTTCCTTCCATCACCAAACATTTGACCCCCTTAACCCTCCCCTACTCTTTCCTTCTGGTAACCACTTATCCGCTGTCAGTGTCCATGAGTCTCTGTTTGTCATGTTTGTTGATTTCAGTTAAGCCTTAAGTTTTGGAGTACATTTTTACACAGCAGTAGATAGCCAGAGCATATAGGTATTCTCATGTGAAGGCAAGCTACATCTTTCAACAAGTGTCAGCATCTTTAATAGTGAAGTCCATAAGGATTCTGGGGAATGATGCGAGGAGGTCCAGAATCATGGCCAAAGTGCTAACCTCCTTGTCAGATTTTCTGTACCTTGTGTCAGGGCAAGGTCCTACCAACAATTCTAGATTTAAAAAAAAAAAAGCATGGTGGAGTGTAGAAATAACTTCATTAATTCATGATGATAATTTTGTTTTATGCTAATGTCTCTTTATTTAAGGGGAATGGGAGAGCATAATGAAAAAACTTTAGATAACCATGGTATCTTGTTCTTTTTGTTGTTGTTTTCATTGTTTGTTTGGTTTTGCTTTTTTCAAAGAAGAAACAGAGAAACTAGTTTAAAGTGACTGGCCCAAGGTGTAATGAGTGTTGATATTTGAACTCAGTACTTAATTTTATTTAGCATATTTATCTATGTTAAGGTAATCAAAATTTTAAATTTTACTACAACATTATCTGTTTTTTTTTCTTACCTGAAGGCTAATCATTAATCATCCTGTTCCAGTCTGTTTTCATATAAAATGTATGTAAATTGTCTTTCAAAAAGATGTTACACCTGTACATACAAACAGAAGAAAGGGAATAACATCTGGTACCTAAACTCAACACCAGGCTCTAATAAGCAGAAGATATTTCTGTACCAGTTACTGAATTCAGGTAGAAAGAGAAAGACTGACATTAGGTAGAAAGAGGAAGATTAACATTATTATGGATGGCCACTTGTTTCTCATTAAACAAAGGCTGCTGGAGAGACCAGTTTACAAACCTATCCTTTAATTCTAGAGTTATCTTTTTTGGGGGGGCTGTGATGCTCTCTATGCTTAGTTCCTTCTATAAGGTAGCCATAAACACCATGTTCTACATAGGGACAGACCACTTAAGGCCCTCCAATTAGGAAAAACTCCCTTACATTCTTCTGCAATAAAAGTCTCAGATCTTTTTTAGTGTCACAGGTTTTAGACTGGACTCAATCTGTATCATTAAATAATAAGCCCCTAGCAACCTAGTAACTGTCAACACTGAAAGTCAGGTGGCAGCTTTGAATGACACACTGGCAACGGCAGCCAGCTGCCAGGAGAATGAATACATCATCCTCTGAGTGTCTACTTAATTCTTTGATAATACTTTCCATTTTGTAAAATCAATTATTTATAGGGCAATAGTTCATCTAAACTAAAATGAATAAATATTAAATGTATTCTCCTCATGATACTGACACTGCTCCCTCCAAAAACATAAGCAGATATTATAAAACATATACCAAAAATAGCTTAAGTATTTATGTATTATTCACGTGCTTTGATTTAGGATCTTGAGAGAAACACTTATAACAAACTTATATATCAATTATGACAAAGTCTTAAATACTAGCCAAACAACCATGCAGTTAGTCAAGGAATCAATAGTTTAGTTTGAAACATCGACTTCTTAATTCTGATGGTAAGTGCTTTTCTATACCCTCAGTCACAATAAGTTAGATTTCTCCTATTTTGTGTTTGTGTCAAAATTGTCTATAAATGTCCTCTGATGCATATAGTCGATGTCTACACTGAGTCCAATATAAATTATTTTTGTTTCTTTAATGACCAGAAATGGCAGAACTAACCACCCTAACTTAATATTTCAGAACTCTAGGGCCACCATATAACCATTAGGCACCAGATAAAATTGGACTTTTGATCTTTTCATACAATTATAGACTTTGAGTTTAAAATTCAGTAACTTTATTTACTTTTTTGCCATATACTTTCTTCTGTCATGACCTGATGCTCAGAGCCCTCATTCTTCTGATATTTGGTTTGCCTTTCATACAACTCCAAAGTGTCATTTACATGTGTACAATTTCTTAGTTTCTCTCTTAAGTAAGCTCTTTTCTTGAAATCTAACACAATTCTAACATCTGGGCTGCAAATTTGGCATTGTAAGAGTCAAGCAAGAGTAAGAATGATCAAATAGAGAGAGACTAGTATTTATCAATTGTTACTCTAGCTGCTTTAAATTTGTGATCTCATTAATTCTCACAAGGTGACTTCAATGTATCACGATTCACTGGTTTTACATATAAGGAAAGTAAGGTTCACTATAATGAAATATTATCAAATGATAGAGTATAAATATACTTCTTTCAATGAAAGAGCAAAAACACCACTTCCTTGGTGATCAGTTCTGGGAACTTTGAACAAAATATGAAGGTTGGCTACAGAAAAATAACTGAAAAAATAGTACTTGCCTATTAAAAGCTGAAATATAAGTCAGTATAACTTTATAAACAAGGCACTATAATAACCACAGATTATTTGCAATCTTATTCCAAATCATATACCTCATATTCATGGTGCTTAATAACTTCCTAATAACCATAGGATGTTATTAACTGTAATAACTGAATACTAGAAACATAACACATCAAGAGAGAGTACAGAAAATCATTCCACTTTACATACATAAAAATACAAAATCCTATACATCTTGCCCGTGCATGGGATTAGCTAATTAGTTTTTGGCTAGTATTAAATCAATTGCAATGTGGAAATAAAATATTATTAATTATTAAAATTATACAATATTTCATTATGAATATGGCACTCAAATACAATATTTAGATATAGAATTTTCATAAACAATGATAATTCTAATATGTATAAATATATATGTTTTATAGGCACATATAAAATTATTGAGTGATGTGAATAAATATGAGCCAGTGCATACTGACTTGAGTCAATTTTAATCTTCAGAAATGTTGAAAATTTTTTATTAAACACAACTATTAAAAATTAAATTACATAAACATAATTAAATAAAATTTAGTAAATATGAAGGTAATTCAAACTAAAAATTTATAATGTCCTGATTATTTTTACGGTGTTACTATTACATAAGTTCTTGAGGTTATTTACCTCTCATGCATCTGTATGAGAGGAATCTTACATAATGGTGTGCTAGTGCACTTGTCTGTCAAGCTTTGTTCAGTGATGTCACATTTATAGCTTGAAATTAGCTATGAGAGAAGTATTTCAACCACTAAAATAAGCAAACACTAAAAATAAGGCCATTTTCCTGGAATTCAGTCATTGAATATTTACCAGTACACTGCTGTATATAGTTATATGGTTATTTTCATCAATTCTCAATGACAACTAAATTGATAACATCAACACAGCTGATATCCGAATCAGGCAGATAGAGATAAAATATGAACTTTATTAATGATAAAGGTGTTTGCGTTCAGATCTGCAGCCAAATGAGTTTTCTAATCCTATAATGCATAATTAGATGGTCACTCCTGGTCCCAAACCAGCTGACATCTGTAAATTACTCTTGACCAATCCGTTCTAAGTGCAGCCACCCTGTAGGGAGATAAATCTACAGATCTGGGACAGAGAAAGGAAATGCTGAGCCAAGCATGTTCTACAACTTCTTTTCAAGTTGCAATATTATTTAGTTTATGTCTGGCTGCTTGTCACAGAAAAATACAAAATAACAATGGTTAAATAAGACAGATCCCACATCACAGTAGCTTGGAGGTAAATGTTCCATTGGCTCTTCCGCAGGTCTGTTTAACTTGCTGTTCTGCCATCCTAAACAAGTCATGAGCATACTAAATATGATTCACTGTGGAATCATCATTTCATCCGCACTCAGTCAGCAACAAAAAGAAATGAAAGGAAAACAGTCCACCCTCCCTTATAAAGAGACTTCTTAAACCACCACCCAACTCTTCCCATTTCATCAGTGAAAACTTAGTCACATAGCCACAACTAATGCAATGAAAACTAGTAAATTTAGTCTTTTCGTTAAGAAACATTAATGCTTGAGATAAATTTTATGTTTTGTTATTAATGAGAGAGGAAATATATATATGGAGAATCTTAGCCATACTCACCAATTACATAATTAACTGAATGGGACAAGAAGCCAGAAACATCAGTGTAGTTGAATGCTCCTCTAGAAACATAGAACATGGTAAATCATTGCCTACCATAATCTTTCCTTTCTTACTCCCTGAATCCATTACAATGAAGACAGCAGAAATCTCAATCATACACACATATATAATAAAATATAATAAAATTGCAAAACAATTGTAAAAGACTATATAAAAATTAAATAATTCTAATAACTTGGCATGTAATTAGTTATTGAGCTTACACGTAGGGAATTGTGTAATCATGTATTCTTACAAAGCATTTCATATTTAACAAATATTAATTAAATTAAACCTCAGTTGTTGTGAACAATTTGGAAGAAAAATCTACGTTGTAAGAAGGCTAAAATATAGTATGTTCTAAAGAAAAAATGTAACTTGATTACCAATTGTCTCAAATTGTTTTTAAAAAGCAAGACTTCCATAAGTCTTTAAGATCTGCTGTAATAAACAAATAATCACCTGTAAATCTACAGATTACTTTTAACTGAATCTAATGTTCTGAAAAAATTGAGAGTTTCTTCTTAAGAGTTTAATCACTATTACAACATGCATTCATGTAGCACGTTATGCATACTATGAGTTTAAGCATCATTCTAATGCTTATCTAAATTTCTGCAAATTCTGAAACACTGATGTATGAATTCATGAGATTTTACTCTAAATTTTAAGTTTTGCAAGGACATAGAAATTTCATAATCAGTAATGTACTTTTCAATCCTTATAAAATGCCTGAAATAAGTATTGTGTTGTTATAAAGTAATTCCAACTAGAGAAGAATATTGAATGTGCCTTAATGTTTCTTCCTGTAGCACTTTTGTAAGCACTAGTGCAGAGACACTTAACATTATGTGATTAAGTTAGCATGTTTTAAACATTTTTTTTTCTTTTTTTTGAGTTAGCAATAAATCAGCGTGTTCCTACATGCTGCTGAGGAAGAGTAACCTCCATCTACAAAAGAGAAATTTTAACATTTGCCTAATATTATGCCCGGGCTGTAAGATTTCCTTTCCCTTCAAAGACAACATAGGAATCATTTTTAATCAGAGAAAATAAGCATGATAATCAAATGCAAAGCAGTATAGGCTCATAGTGAATGTTTGTCCTAATGAGAACTTAACTTTTGCTTATGTCAGATAATTTAGCTCTCAAAGCTATAACTGAGAGTTAAGCCAAGAAAAAGTCTAAGCAAATCTACAATAAATTCCTCCAGGAAGAAAGAAAAAATATTTCCCTATAACCTTTTTGCATTTTCTCATTGTTAACGATGCCATAGTTTCTCTGGAGTAATAAGTACACCCACATCATATGCCTCATCAATTCTCAGTCTGTGTAGAGTTCTTCAAATAATAATTAGGATGATAGAAAGACTAACAAAAACTCTACTTGATCTAGCTAGGCTCATTTGTTGAGCCTGCAAGGTTAAACTAGTCTAATTAAAGGTGGTGGTGAATTTTAAATGACTTTTGTATGTCTTTTCTTCTATCCTCCAGACATTGCTCAAAAGACCTGAATGTTAACACTATCTTCAGGCTCACTTTTAATGACATAAACCTTACATAAAGTGAGACAGTTCATGTGAAAAACAGAACAGGGCAAACTACCTAATGTCATGAGAAATAATTAATTTGTTTTCTTGAGCAAGAGAATAGATAAGCATTTGGTTGTCCTAATCCATTGAGAGATCACTGGGATAGGTTTTCCCTTTAAAAGGTTTTCAGAATCATAAATATAATACTTCAATTTAGGTGTGCAAAAAAAGAATATACTAAATATGAGTTTTTAAATATTATAACATTTCTCTTAGATTTAGATTGTGAATACCAAAAAAAAAAAAAAGGAATATAACATGAAAGTGGGAATCAGTTTTAAATATTGTTGAAATTAAAACTCTCAGATGACACTTTTTCTTACTTCTCATTTGGATTAAGTGAGATCCTCACATACTACATTTAGACTGGATTCCTGAGTGTCTGGGGTAGACACAGCAGTGATATTGAACTGATACCAGGGTTGCAGTAGAGTTTGAAAGATAGAGGCAACAATAATATCTAAAGCTAAACACAGACTTCTGACTTTCACTTAAAATGAAGAATTCAGGAAATATTATAGCTCCTAGTGTAACAACAAGAAAAAACTGGATAGTCTACAAAATCATAACTTTTCTTAAACATGTCTGAGACCTGATATTGGAGGTCAACCAATTTGCTTAACATTTAGAGAAATGCAGGCACCTCCAATGGAAGATGGCACATGGACAGAGACTCATGTCAAACAAGGAATGGGAGGAAGATCAGGCTGCCACACCAATTAAGAATTCAACTATAATTAATATTGGTAATGAATTGTTAAAAGTTGAGTGTGGATTAAGATATCAGTATAGAATCCTTCGGACCTGTACACAATAGTTTTTAACCCAATTACAGGCTCTTCTCCACAGAACATTAGTGAATGTTCAAGAGAAAGAATGTAGGTGGTGTGAGAACTGAATAAAGCCTCCGTCAGTGGTGCCAGATGGGAGGGTGGGGGTGGTCATTACTTCAGGAAATGCATAAAGCCTTGCAAAAAGCCCTCCTGGATTATTACTCTTATGGGATAAAAGCTTTAGGCTGCCACGGAAAGGGAAATACATAGGTTGTACCCCAATAAGAGTGTCAAGACCCACTGAAGCTGGAAGGAGACGTAATGTACTTCTAACAGGAGAAAAGTGGAATGGGACTAACTTTGGTCCAGACTCCCTGGCAACTCCTACCATTAAGGAAAATAGACCTAGGGACTTGGACATGGCTTGTGTCTCAATATGAACCAAGACAATAGAGAATACAGATCTAGACTTAGATATGGCCCAATTGTTAGAACTACCAGATAGAGAATTTAAAATAATTATAATTAACATGAAGACTGGTAGGAAAGATGTAAAACAGGTATGAATGAGAAGCACAAATGGGAAATTGAAATTAAAAATATAAGGATGAAAGTAAAATTCTAAGCAAAAAAACGAAATTAAATATGAAGGCAACAGAAAACATACACATGCTAAATTGGAATCTGCATTTTTAAACAAGCATCTCAGTTGATTCTTATTCCCATTAAAGTTTGAAATGCTTCTATTTAGTATATAGTTAAAGTAACACTGTCAACAGCAGCTCCAAAGGAAGGGGTAAAAATTAACAAGGATCACAAAAATTATCTACCATAAATCTTAATGTTTAAAAATTAGTATAAAAATTTAATATCTTAACTTCTGTAAAGGGATGACTACAATAATTTATTTTGCACATTATAAAATATATATGGAATAGAAATTTAAAAGATTGAAATGAACATAAAATGTTTTAAAATATTTCTTTTTTTATTTTAATGGTATAAACAATTTTCTCATTAAATTTATTAGTAATGTTAACTATATCAATAGCGTAATGTTAACATTACGCTATTTGATATATTTATATTTCATGGTAACATTAGTGAACAAGTTACTAAAGGTTCAGTTTTTGGAAAAGTTCTGGTTCACATTATAGAGAAATCTGACTACAAGTGTATAAATTCAGTTTATATCTATGCTTAATTTTTATAGGTATAATAGTTATTAAATTGACAAATTTATATGCATTATAATATGTTGTAACAAATTGACATGATACAATAATCTCACATAGTGCCCTGACATTCTTGGCTTCCAATACTATTCTCCAATAAAGGGAACCAGAGATCCTTCGATAAATGGTTGATTGAAGGACTGGGGCAAAAAATATAAAAGATAAGCCTGGTGCTTCTGAAGCTTCTTGTAGGACTAGAAAGTAAAGAAGTTCTAAAAACAAAACAAAACAAGCAAATAAAACACAGTCACGTAAATATACCTAAGGGACACAGAGGCAGTGTCCTTTTGCCAACAGCGAATACTGGAACAATTTGAGCAACAAAGTAAGTAAAGCTGAAATTATATTGTATTGAATTATAGCTGAAACTACAAGATAAACATCCATGATTTCATACTGATATAAATAAATGACTGAATAAATAAATAAATGGGGGATAAAAGACAAATCTCAGCTCAGAATCATTTCAAAAATTTACCCAATTACTCTGACATTAAAGATAATGGAGCACATTAAGTTCCTGAATAGCCAAAATAATCTTGAAAACTAAGAAAAAAGTAGAGGCATTACAGTTTCTGATTTCAAAATGTATTTTAAAGCTACAGTCATTCAAAAAGTATGGTACTGACATAATGACATGCATATAGACCAATGGTACAAAATACAAAGCTCAGAAATAAAGCCATACATATATAGTCAACTGATCTTCAACAAGGCTTCCAAGTATACACAATGGGGAAACGACATTCTCTTCAATGAACGGTGCTGAGAAAATTGGATATCCATTTGCAAAATAATGAAATTGGACCTTTATCTTACATCATACACAAAAATCAACTCAAAGTTGAATTAAAAACTAAATGTAAGACCTGAAACTGTAAAATTCCTGGAGAAAAATGCAGAGGAAAAGCTTCTTGAAATAATATTTTGGATATGACACCAAAAGCACAGACGACGAAGGCAAAAATAGACAAGTGGGACTCCATCAGGCAGGTAAGCAACAATTTATCAATCAATCAGACTATAATTTGTTTTTGTTTCTGCTAATTAGCAAAGAAAGGTTCCAAGCCAGTCCACATATTATAGGAACTCCATGTACATGTGTGGTGAAGCCATATGATTGCCACTGTCCTTTCCCATAGTAGCCATGGAGACCTGGTTAGGGAGGGAAGGTAAACACATGCAGAAATAAAACTGTCAGGAAAGGCAATATATGATTTAAGCTTCAAGTTATTTATTATGTATCAAAGGGTTTACATACCTAATCAAATGGTAACAACTCAGAAAATTGGAAATTATTATCTTTTTCTTTTAATCTGTAACTGGGACCCAAGAAGATTAAGCAATATGCTAAAGGCATGTCCTCATAGGTACTAAGTAGTAAACCTAATGTGTGAATCCAAGAAGCATTTGGGCCCTTGCTCCTAACCACCAGGGTACACTGACTACTGATACAAAATTAACTACCAAATAAGGAACACAGAAAACATGTGCTTTGAGAATCATGCTGTGCAAGTGATTTTTTTTTCTTACCTAGGGAAATGTGAGCATTCTCTGTTTAATAAGCAGAAAAAAATTCTATGTATATACAAAGGCTACTTAAAGTTCTATTCTGACCTCGCTATTGAAGAGACATGCAGATGAGATTTTGAACAGCCAGAAGCTAATGGTTAATTTGGGGTTTACTGTGAACTCCTACATTCTACCTTCTTTTATTTCCCAATGTTATTGAGAATAAAGTTAAATGACCTATCACTAATGCTGGTATAAATTCCCAGCAGCTATTCAGCTACTTGGAAGGTGCTTATCACTACAGGATGGGTTTTCTCAGCCCACTTTCCTCTCTTTTCTCACTAGCTACTATTTCTTTAAGTCTTTGGGGGTGGGCAGGGTGAGAAGGGGTCAGGCTTTATTGAAATATAATAGACAATTAGTTGCTCATATTTACATTATACAAGTCAATGAGGTTTTTTTTTTCAATTATAGTTGGCATACAATATCATTTTCAGTTGTACAGCATAGTAATCAGAGATGTACATAACTTGCAAAGCGATCACCCCACTAAATCTAGTACCCCACTTCCCCTTACATATTTATTAAAGCATTATTTACCCTCTTCCCCATGCTATATTCTACACGACCATGTCTATTCTGCAATTATCCATTGTTCCTCTTAATCCTTTTGCCTTTTTTTTTTTTGCTGTCCTCCCAACATCCCTCCTATCTAGTAGCATTCAAAATACTCTCCATATCTATGAGCTGATTTTTGCTTTTGTGGTTGTTGTTTATTTTGTTCTTTAGATTCCACATGCATGTGAAATCATACAATATTTGTCTTTCTCTGACTTACTTCATTCAGCACAATACCCTCTAGGTCCATCAAGGCAATATCTTTTTCTATTCTATTCTTTTTTAGTCTGTGTGTGTCTTTTAATCTGAAGTGAGTCTCTTGTAGGCAGTATATGTAGGGGTCTTGTTTTCTTATCCATTCAGTCACGCTAACTTTTGGTTGGAGCACTTAATTCTTTTCCATTTGAGGTACTTGTTGATAGGAATGTAGTTATTACCATTCTTTATTCCTGTTTTTGATACGTGTTTTTTCTTCTTAAAGAAGTCTCTCCAACATTTCCTGTAATACTGGCTTGGTGGTGATAAATTCCTATAGCTTATTTTTGTCTGGGAAGCTCGCTATCTGTCCTTCGACTCTAAATGATAGCTTTGCTGCATAAAGTATTCTTGGTTGTAGATCCTGGGTTTTCATAATGTTAAATATTCTGTCCTGCATAGTTTCTTTTGAGAAATCAGCTGCCAGTCTTATAGGTGTTCCCTAGTAGGTAACTAATAGCTTTTCTCTTGCTGCTTTTAAGATTCTTTCTTTGTATTTAACCTTTGGCATTTTAATTATGATGTATCTTGCCGTGGGCCTCTTTGCGTTCCTGGTTTTGGGGACTGAGCTTCTTGGGGTTGTATGTCTATTTCCTTCATCAGGTGACGGAAGTTTTCCAACAATACTTCTGCAAATAGTTCTTCAACATGTTGTTTTCCTTTCGGTATCCATATGACATGGATGTTTTTACATTTAATTGTGTCTCATAGGCTCCTTAAATTATTATTATAGTCTTTTTTTTTTCTTGCCATTCTGATTAAGTGTCCTTGGCTTTCTCATCCTCTATATCAGTGTTTCAATCCTCTTCTTTTTCCATTCTGTTGATTCTAATATACTCTTCATTTTTGATAATGTGTTCTTCATTTCTGACTGGTTCCCTTTTATAATTTCCATTCTCAATTTTATGCTTTTTATCTCTTTCTTAAAATTCTTACTGAATTCATCTATACATCCCCTAAGTTCATTGAGCATCTTTATAACCAGTGTTTTGAACTCTGCATCTGTTAGATTGCTTGCCTCCATTATTCCTGGATCTCTGTTCTGTTCTCTCATATGGTTTCTGCTTCTTTGTCTTCCCATTTTGGCTGCTTTTCTATATCTGTTACTATGTACTAAGCAAAGTTCCTAAGTCTCCTGGTCTTATTAATGTGGCTTTGTGTAGTAGGTGTCCAGTAGCACAGTCCTGAGAGGGGTTCAGCTGCAGGCCAAGTTTAGTTCCAGCCTGTGCACCTCCAGGACCACATGTTAAGAGCATGTTAGCACAAAAGCAATCCACAGATGCTGTGCTTTTAGTTGACTCAAGGAATCACACCAGAAACTGAGACCAGCTGCCACCAGTGTGAGTCTTTGCGGTGCTCAGGAAGGAGCATCTAACTTGCCACAGACACAACTGGATGTAGCTTGGGTGGGACCATGAGTTGGAGGAGGTGGAGTTTCAGGGAATCCTCTGGGCAGAGGAACTTCTGTTATTCAATTTGATGACATCACGGCTATGGAGGTGCTGTGTCTGCACACTGGGAGTGGGGAGGGCTCAACAGAGGAAGAATGGATACCACTGGCACTTCAGCTTGAGAGAAAGCCTCACCTCTGGCCCTCGCTCCACCAACTCAGTGTCCCCTTGTTAGTCCCTAATGGCCCCGTGCTGCCGACCCGGTTCTGGTGCTCAGAGAGAGTAGGTCTGTCACTCTGAAAGTCTGCTGGCAGATGCGGTTCCTTTAAGAGTAGTCTGCTGCTGCCACAACCTCTGTTCTACTCAGCCGCTGGGACCCAGGCAGCCTCACGTCATTGCCCCCTCCAACCACCTACCTTTGCAGGTTGATTAATTATTTCTCTCCTTAGTTGTAGTGCTTCTGTTCATCTAGATCCCAGAGGACTTTACTTGCTGTTTGTTCTGTGTTTCTGTCACAACTTTGATTTGGTTGCAAGAGGAATGAACAATGCTTCACCATGAGAGAAACACAGAAAATTAAAACAAATTAATAGAGTTCTCTGCTCTCCAGATGTTTGATGTATACCAGGTGAGAAATACAGTAAATTAATGGATGTATGCTGTTAAATATCTGCTTAATATTGTCTCTACAGAATGATATTAGGAGATTTAATTTTAACTTACATCTTTTTCAATTGGGTTTTAAGAATTTTCATCCCACCAGTTATGGTTTACATTCTTGGAACCCCATTGAAAATCATCACTAAGCTAAGAGAGCAACATCCACATCATAAAAAAAAAATAAAAAACAAATATGGTGGAATATTTGTACTTTATTGTGTACTAGTCTTAGCATGTTAGCTCAATAGCATCACCCAGTTAGGTTTTCAAAAAATAGTTAATGCTCTTTGCAAAGATAAATCTGAAGGGACTCTGGATATGCAGATTATTTTGTCTTATTTAAACCCCATGTTTTTTTTTGATAAATCGTCTTAGAAGAAGTAAATAAAAATATCTGTGAACAAAAGCTCATAATAAATAATAAAAGAATTGAGGATAGGTCTTAGTCTAGAAAAGAGAAAACGGATGGATGCAATAAATGTCTTCTTTAAACATTTGAATGTCACTTTCATTCACTCCAATTTGCACGGAAATTATAATCTTCTTTGAAACTCATGCTCCCCTTTTATGTTAGGCCTTCATATTCTTGTCTGCATCAGAAACAGTTACTCTAGAAAGAGGCTTTTCCTTTTTGAAGACTTTCTTGACACCAAACCTCACTGGTGAGAGGAGAAACCCTTTCGTTAGCTTCTGTAACAACTCTGCATATACTTCCTTCATAGTACTGATCACATTGGCTAGTTTATTTGCTCACTCATTAGGGACTGAGATTTTTAATATCCATTTCTAAATTCAGGATCTGATACAAACTTTGATTATTAGGTATGTATAGTTGAATGAATGGACGAATAAGTGCATGAATAACATACAGAGGCAGAGTAGATTTGTACTCTTCACCAATGGTCGAAATTATAGAGCCACAGAAATGACTTCTTGAACTGTCAAGCAGGATGCAGACTACCTTTCAAGAAAGTAAACTGATATCCTTTAGTGTTTAGGTATAAAATGAGATCCTTATATTTGGAGGAATATGTAGTAGATAACTTCTAAAATGCCTTTCCCTTCTTTTGAAGCAGGACATTTTAATAAAAGTTTGCATTAGCTACATCTAGGCATTTTGAGCAAATCTATTTCACATTCAAATTCTAGTATAAGCAAGTAGTTCTTTTAAATATGAAAGAATTACTCTCTACTGATCATACACTTGCCAGCTTATTTTTAATGATTAAAGTTCAGTGCATAAAATTAAATTGTTATATTTTTAAAAAATTTATGTTCAAGATAATCAAAATTACTTTTTAATTATATTTCCACCTCTGCCTGGAATTAGGGTGTGCTTAAATAAGTCATTTTAACTTTGCGTATTGATAGCCTAAACTTTCTAAGTTATTCAAGAAGTGCTGTGGTATAGAAAATGCAATCATTAGTACTAATACAATTCTGTTGAGATCTACTATTGAAACTCTTCCTTCCTTGCTTTTTTTTTTTAATAAACTATATGCTTTAGAATTAATTAATAAATTCTGAGTGATCTAACCAAAAGAAAAAAAATTATTACCAATACTATGTATTATCCATGGAGAGTTAACAATAATAACATCAGGACCTCAAATAAAATGACAGGGCTACATATAATTTTAATGAACTATCAAACTGTACTAATTTTATTTAAAAATAAATAACAAGCATACATAGCAAAGAACAAAATTACATTCTTCTTAAGAATGCTAATGTAAATATTATATACTCAGAAAATAAACAGATATTGAAGATTTAAAATGCCTTTATAAAGACATTAGCTTGTACCATATGAAATTACAAAGTCAATATTTTCACCTTAAAAAAATACAATTTGAACTCCATAAAGTAAAACAAAACCGAAAGTTAGAGTCTTGAAAATTTATGTAAAGAATTGTCTCATTCAGAAAACATGTCTTACTTAGAAAATTTTACTATTCTATCTAAATTCAAGATAATGAGGGAAATTTCAAGTATAACAGTCTTTAAAATTCTTCTGAAAATAGAGATAATAAAAGTGCAATGCCTGTCGCATAATACCTACTAAATGAGTATGAGTGTATAAAGAGAGAAAAAAAATTAAATTAAGATTTTAGCTTACTGGAATAGACTTATTGTCTATGAGATGCCACCACACCTCTATTGATCCATTAGCTTGTGTTTATGACCACTCGTCATGTGACAGGCAGAATTCTAAGCACATTAATCTATTTAATTCTAAGAATAACTCTATTATTATTTCATTCGTAGACAAGAAAACTGAAAAGATAATAAGAAATTTGACTGAAGTCAAAAATTTAGGAAATGGAATATGAAGAATTTATAAGTTCACTCTCTAGAACAAGCCCTTTTAACCATTCTGCTGCCTCCTTTGTGTAGAAAGTCATTAATGGGAAGGATCCACTATTGTTGACAGAATAAATATGATTAGGTCTTCCTATAATCTTAATTTTAGTTAACAGTAATACTGATTTGGTGGATGTGTGGTTTTCATTTAGGATATAAAAGCAAGAAGGACTATCACTCCTACCTAATAATAAGAAATAATCAAGAAAATCATAGCTTTTCTAGAACTCATCAGATAGCTGAGGTCACAGGCTAAGTACCTAAATTGAAATTCAAAGCTAAGGAAAGAAAATACCTCCCAGGAGAGGCAAGACATAATCACTGATTTACTTGTGACAGAAAGCTGCCACAAAAGCAGGTGGTAATTCATCTAGAAAATTCAGTGGATTGCTAAATGATAAGATAGGCTACTCTGAAAGTACAGAACTCCAGGGAGGCAGAAACATGAAAGGAATTTGCCCTCTCTTGAAGATGCTTCTCTAGGGATCTCCATTCTGGAGTAAGGAAGTGGCTACAGAATAAAAAGGCAGAAAATCCTTCTAGATCTTTCTTCCTTATACAACAAAAGCTTTAAGTCACTGTGAGAAAACATCAGAACCAGGGATCCAGCAAAAGGAGACAATCCATTGTGGCTCTTGAATAAAAAAAGAATAAAAAATAAAACCAAAAAGCCCTCTCTTCCTAGAAAGGGGGCAGGCAAATGCCTTGCTTCCAGACCATTAGAAGCCTCCTGCTGCTGGGGAGGAAAAGGAAATTCGTTCCATGCAAGTTACGACAAAGACACATCAATATTAGGCTACAGTTGCAGCATGTGTGGGTAATTGAAAATGCCTAATCCCAAACTCCCACAGACATAGGGCTTGCCTAATACTGCGATCCAACCAGAAGAGCATAAGTCCTTAGCCCTGCTATCCCATGCCTTAATGTTAAGAAAATTATTTGTCCTACGTAGTATAATAAAGGCTCTTTGTCATTTATGTCCTTTAGTTGAATGTAGCATAATGACCTTATTATTTATTGAAATATACATGGAAAGTAAGATGTATCATTATAGATCAAACCAGATTTTAATAATTAAATCTTAAAAATATTCTTGTGACTTTGGCTATAAAATTATTTTAATTGTTTACTTAAGTTATAATAAAGGAAAATTTACTCAATCTTTATAAATTTTTTCCACTCCTAACCTAAGTTCTGATAATATTAATAATTAACCTTTATGCTAAGTTTAAAATTACTTTTGACTTTTCAACTATTCTATTTTGTATTTTTTTTCCAAAAAAAAAAAAAAACAGTTTTAAAACTTATGAATAACCCCTGCTTTATCTGGTGACACACTCAATGAAATGTCAAGGTCACTCTTGTTTACATTTTAATTTCTCATTAGGAGAAACCTCTTGATGTTAACTATTGCAAATTGAATCTTATGCTCTACATTTACTTATGATATTTGATATATTCTAGGACTCTCTGTAATATGATCTATAAAAAGAATTAAGGGTTCCCTCCCAAAATAAGAAACAGACAACTAGAATATATAGCTGGTCATCCGGAAGCCCTCAACTATTTCCATTGCACTGTTCTGATTATTAAAGAGTTACCATTATTCCCTTCCGAAATTACTTTAATAACCTCCTCTATGTCACTATACTTACATATGAAGCCTACCTTCATATCATTTCAGCTTTAGCCTTTTTAAAACAAATACAGTGTTTACAATTAAATTTTTATATTATGGAGTCTACGTTGTTTTTCATTTTGGATTTAAGGCTGGTCATAAAAAATATACAATATAGAAAAAATTCATCACCTATATATTTAAAAAATATATTTTAGTTAATTACAAATAAACAAAAAAGCTCAGTAATTATTTTTTTATGTTTTATGTTTTATCTTCATCCAGTTATTTTCCCTTGACTAAATATCGCCAAACCCTCAATGCCCCCCAAAATTATGATTATAAAAATTTTCAAAAGTAGAACATTTTTAAATTGGAAAATATCAAAAATAGCAATTTTTACCTTTTGTCTTGCTTTTATAGCATCAATGCATCTACATAGTTAACTTTCAGTATTCAGATTATTATTTAACTTGAAGTCTGTAAGGGCCTTTGTGAGGTATTTTTAATAGATGTCTTACATTTTTATCCTTAAAAACAATTTTGGAGCATTTTTAGGGATCATGACTTTACTAAAAGTTGTGTTTTCTTTTACTATGGATGAGGTTTTCTTAACAAAGGGAAATATTAAAAAGTTTAAAATAAAAAAGCGAAATATATAAGTTTCATTAAACAGTCAAAGCAAGTCCGATAGAATTCCTTACTTTCTGTTTACATTAAACATTTCTAATAGAGACTGAAAGGAAATAGAATAGGGCTATGAAGGCCTTCAGAAACTATTTACGGTTCACTTATATAACATGTATACTGTAAATACTTATAGATTGAATTCATAAATAAGTGAGTGAATGTGTCAGAAGTACTTTATTGGTGCAAAATTACTCTGGATGAAAACTGCCTTCAATCTGCACTGGATACCACTGGAAATTCTATAGTCTTCTGAGGCATCTTGCCCTATAAACTCTGGTTACCCTATGGCTAATGATCTGGCTCTCTCTGATTGTTCCTTAATAATGCTTCTTCAAAGGTATGGTGTTAGTGTATTCCCTCCAAGAACAGACTCCTTACTCCCCCCAAACCCTTAAGTCTCTAGGTGGGGATGTGAGATAGTACGCTCCTTCCTGAACCAATTAATAGTCTGAACACTTGAAAATTCTTTGAAAAATGTGCTCTATGTGTTGTACTGATCTTGTAGAAAGAGTCTTATCTCAGTTTTATGGCCAATGCTTGAAATAAAAGCTGCTAATTTAATATCTATGATAAATAGTAAATTCGGTCTCATTGGCTTGGGACTTTCCTTGAATCATTACATACATCATAATTGGATAATTCAAGACGTATATTTTCGAGATGTTTATTATAAAATCTACCTATAAAAGGACATCTAGGAAACTTTTGTTCAAGAAAATGATCATAATTACAATTTGACATTCTTCTACAATATAAACAATGACTACTAATTTGGTATTTGAAATTTAAACCCCTGAATAATGCCTAACCTATATTACAGTCTCACAAAATTACCAACACCTTTTTTTTTCATAATGAAGACCAGTGAAAGATATTCTTACTGCATATGTTTGTTTACCTTTTGTAAATAGGAAGGAACCTGACACACATCTGGCCAGGACTCCTTCTTGTGTTTTGTTTAAGATAAGACTGAAACCTCTAATACCATAACGAATACAAATTTGGGAAGCACAATCACTAGCATTAGACTTTTCATTATATTCACAAGTTTCTGGGTCAGTAGATTTAATTCATTGTTGCAAAGATTTAAGAGTAAAGTTATATATGATAATATTACTAAATATGTAAATTCATAAGTTACATATATATTATATTTTTCTAAATGTAGCAAAATCCCTAATATTTAGCAAAAATAAATATGAAAATGAGTTATTTCTTATCCTCAATGAATTTTAAGTCAGATAAAATAAATAGCTATAATAGAGCATTACAGACATATAAGAAATCATTGAATCTAAATATAATTAGAGCAAATATACTAGGTAGTTCGAGCAGCTTAATAAACGGTGTTCTTTGTCTGGAACTTTATACAAATACCATAGATTTTCTTTATTCAAGAATCAAACCAATTTCTCTCTATTTACTAGATACTACCCACATCAATTACTTGAATTCGTGGATTTAGTAATTTATTTAGCAAATATTGAATGTAATTATGTGCAGAAAAATATAAAAACTTGTGAATTAGTCTTTTCTGTGTCTGATCACTGGCTGAACTGTCTATTGTTAAGGGCAGTGACTGTTTATTTTCCATGTAGGAAGAATATTAGAAGTCTTTTCAAGCTGATATAATTTCTGACCCAAAGACCCGCCCACCTGTCCGTAGAAATATATCTCTATTATATTTTCTTATACTCTAATTTAAATTATTGTCTCTAGAAAAACTAATTCAAAATGGAAAGCACTCCCACACAGAGTACTTTAACAACAAATTTCAGAGGAAATAACAAAATAATTATCAGAGTGAAGTCAAAAGCAACATACAAAAATCTATAGAATATTATTGTCAAAAAGTTTTTAAGTTCCACAGGTCTGATGAAAAAATAACAAATTTACTTATAAATGTGAAGAAAATGGCATGTTAAATTAAAAACCAGCAATATTACATTTATAGCAACATGGGTCAGTATTATTTAAGCTGATAAAACATTGATTAAATAGAAAAATTAGCAAATGACATGAAACAATAATTCATGCAAAAAGTTGCTCTTCTGCACATTTCTTAGGTCCATGTGTCTGGAGAAGCTGTGCTCAGAGTAAGTTCTGAGGATTTATTACTAGATGATGAAAAAGTGTCTTAAACATTATCTATATTTATTCCCCAAATCAAAATAGAATTTAGTTTTATCCTTTGTTAATTCAACTAAAAAGGCATTGTCTTTATATTTCATAGCTTTTGCAACAATAAAATAGCTTTGACTTTATACTCGTTTTGCAAAAAGAGATAAATATAATAATGTTAGATTATCTTTGATTTCAATAATAATCTCTTGACCATATTCTATGTCATTCTGCACACAGAAAATTTTTTGATGAGACAGAGTGAAAGCAAATAAATGAATATCATATTCTGTAAGTTTTTCATGGATACTGCTTATTATTTACATTAGTTATTTGTTATCTACAAAATCCGCATCTCCTATATAAACTATTTATACTATATTTTCTTATTTGTGTATATTTCATCATTTTCTAATGGGAGCTTATTGAGAGACAAGATAAACATTACTAAAATCATAGAGAAATTTGATCACTGGAAGTTAAGTCTAGACAAAAAATATTTACTATGAGGGCTCCCTATGAAACAGGTATTAGACCAGTTGCTAGAAATACAGAGGTGATAAGGACTCTGCCTATAAGGATCTTAAAAGGTAGTAGAGAAAAAATACACAAGTAAAAGTAAATAAAGTAAGGCAACAAGACAATGAAACCATGGTATGTACAGAAAAGCCAAAAGAAGGAGCTGTGGAACTCTGGAGAGAAAGGCGCTTTCAAGAAAATGGGGAAATGCTGTTAGAGGAGGTGATGCTTGAACTAAATCTTGCCAGGGACCTAACATGGATGATAAAATCGTGCTGGCACATATTTTGCATTCATCTTTTAGATCTTGATTTAGGAATTTTTAAAAATATAGTTATTGTGAGCACAACTTTCTTTTGTAAACAGTCATTTTTAAGGAAAAATAATCGGTTATGGCAATCTAAACTCAGAAACCAAGCACAGCATGTTAATACTGGTTATGCGAGACCTAATATACAGCTTAATTAATTATCCAGTTTAATCAAGAGTAACATTTAGGTAATATAAATATCATTTAAAAAATTTTAATACATGAACTAGCTGCACTGGCCATAATCACTCAGAGTTCAAGTAATGGTCAGTATTAAAAACTAGTAGAATAATAAAATGAGTAATAAAATTTCCAATTTTTTTTTTCCAAAAGTGAAGTCAGGTAAATACTGCATATGATGTAAAAATTCTTGGGAAAAAATAAAATGTTAATTTTCCAAAATATTTGGAAATATGCATTTTCTTAAAAAAAATAAACTGACTTGAAGTTTCTGCTTTACCGATAATTGACGTACTGATCAAAACGGTTACAAACATTCATCACTGAAAGATTGAAAACTTATTTGTAAGATATCATTTATGAGTCTCATAATGGGTGCCTGTAATGCCTTACATACTTTGTTTTTTAGATTTATATCTGTTTCAGGTTAACTACCTGGAAACAGCCTCCAAAATTATGTGTGCAAACTGAAGTGCATTCACTTGAAAATTATGTGTGAAGCAAAGCAGCAGATTATAAGCAATCCAAATTCTGAAACTAGCAAAGAATACCAGAAAAGAAAAAATATGACAAAGATGATAGACACATAAAGACCATAGAAGTAAAGTCCATTATTG
>NW_006434839.1:17353885-17369361 GCF_000325575.1 Pteropus alecto
CCTGTTTCACAGACCTGTCGAGTAACTAATGTTTATAGCGGAGGGATAAAGTCTTCAATAAAAGTTTCTATATGCTATGTTTAAAGAGACATGAAGATGCAGAATTCACTTTAGACAAATTTCACCTGCAATGGTAACATGCCCCCAAATGTTGTTCTTTAATTAGGGACTGTAACCACTATATTTTGCCAAGAAATTTTTTATCATGTGTTTTTTGCCCCCAAATAAATGGAGTAGAATAATCTATTTAACATAGATTCTTTTTGTACAGATTGACTAAATTATTGCAAAGTACTCATCTGTGTATTAATTAAATAAGATTATGAGCTTTTAAATAAATTCCAAATAGTTAATGAAGATAGAATATATTTAATTTATGTCCTCAGCTTACTCAATGATCTTATATTTCAGTTGAAGTTTATTAAATGAATAGCATATTTCAAATTCATAAATTACCATATGGTGAATATTGAAGATGAATTAAAATGATTATTTTGTTAATGCAGTGAACATATATGAATAATATTTTAAAAATTATTTAGACATTTGTTAAAATGATAAAGAAGACTTTATTCAGGATTATATGATTGGTGTCAAGACTATCATAATAAGAGAGAGAAATAGGACACAATACCGAATACAACAAGGAAAAGTGAGGATTTATACTCAAGGAGCACAGTGAGTGGTCAGTAGATGGATAATTACTAAGAGGAGACATCAAGGGTAGAGAGCTCCTTGCTAAACCAACTTAAAATTCTTGCTGGAGGCAGGCCAGGATGAACAGATATCAAGGGTAGGGGATAAGAAATTTGATCAGATATCAAGGGTGATCAGATATTCGGGGTAAAGGATTTTGTCTAAACTGACTTAGCACAGTTCTTGCTGCAGCCAAACTAGGCAAGCTAAAGACAAGGCCAAAGACAAGCCTGAGATGAAAAGAAGGCTCAGAGGAGCCCTCTTAAGTTTTGTCAATGAAAGTGTTTGTCAGCTGTGACAACAATTTGCATATTCATATTAACTTCATTAAGACAATATGTAAGGCACATTTGTTATTTTTGATATGATTTCAAAGACAATTTCATATTTTCAATCTAAGCAACTATATCCAATATTAGTCTGTTTTTAGACAAAAATAAAAAAATGTCTATCAATAGATTTGTATTGTTTGAAAACATATATTTCTTTTAACAATATAACTTCTCATATTTTATTAGAAAACTGTGTGATCATTTATTTTAATCACAAAAAAATATTGCAAGGAGAACCAGCCAACCAACATTTGTCTTGTCCATCAGCCTGCATGAGCTGCACAATAGAGGACTCTAGGTTCCTGGAGGAGGAAAGTTTTCCAGCTCTCAGTTCTGGAAGTTCTGCAGTAGCAATCTGACTCTTGTCTAATGTCCACTGCCAGCCTCAGTTGAGCTGATCCCGAGAGGACTGTTCTAGCCTTGTCTGGTGACTATGAAACAGCATTGACTTGAACTACCCAGTTAATCTTCACCACTCAATGGGGTGTAACTATAGCTTCTTTAATAAAATTTGAAGCCCCAGTCTAATCTGTCCTCTGAACATTCTTCTTGACTAAGCCTCAACCTTGGGCTTCTGTATCCATCCTTGTCAAGTCTAGCTTTAGCAAAAATTCTACCAGGTCACCTCTGATATCTGATCACCCTCAACATCTGATCGACTTCTTCATCCTCCATCTTCGATGTATAAGTCATCCACCTGCCTTCAGCATGAATCTTGCTGCTGGTTTAGCAAAAAAATCTTCCCACCCTTGATATCTCCTTTTCATAATTTTCCACCCACTGACTCCCTCACTCTGCTCATCGGCTATAAATTCACAGCTATCTTTGCTGTATTTGGAGTTGAGAGATCCTCCATGGCAATAGTCTTGAATAAACTCTTCCTTACCATTTTAACAAATATCAGATTTTTTTTTTCTTTGACAGTATTCTGAACTCCTCCTCAGCTATCATCTAGGTAGGTCTTGGTAGATTATTTGGCAGTTAAACAAAACTTTCTTCCCTAGAGGCTCTGGACATTTCATTTTCATAAACTCCTTGGGTTGCAGTTGTATGTGCTATTCATAGTTCTGTTAGGGAGAGTACCAGGAGGAACCTACAAAATCATTGGGGTTTCACATGTATTTACTATCTCCATTTTATTTAAAAGAGCCTGTCCTCTCTTACTAACCAGTGCCAATTGCCTTTGCCAGACAGTATTGTGATCCCTTTACTCACCTCCGAGTCCCTAGGCAGAAGAACTTCAAAAGGCTCTGGCAGTATTCCATGAAAACTTTACAGAATTGTCTCGCTAAATTTTAATACCCTTGTTAGGACCAGGCTTCCAAATGTGCAGAAGCTGAAGTTGGGATACGATATGAAAAAGACAGTCAGCTCGTAAAATACATCATGTTATTTCTTGAAAAAAAAAAGAAAATTCTAGTTTTTCAGACATTTGACAGTTATTTGGGCCCATATGACTAGTTCTGACCAACAGAATGTCATGAATTTCTTCCAGGCCAAACCAATAAAAGACTCTCAAAGTGCACAAATGCTCCAAATGATTCAGACATGAAGCACTGGAGTGACCTTCAGCAGGGTTCGTAAGCGACTACAGATCTAACCTCCCACTAAATTGCATTAAACTATCTTGAGTGAGGAAAATAAATACTTTTAATGGTTTTAAGTTACTGTTATTTGAGATTTAAGTTATTAAATTAGCATGACACAATCTATTCTGAGTAAAACATATCTAAAGATTTTTTAAAACAGAATTATTGTAAATACTTTACAGAAGTTTATAAGAATATATACCTATATGCATATACATATTTATTTAACTAAATATGAAAAATGCATTAGAAAGTTATTTTTCCTCAGAAAATTTTGCCTTTCATACCAAGCTGACATATGGTTGTTCGTATTGTATGTATATTAAATAGAAATAGTATGTATTTGTTGTGTGTAGAATGTAGATCTGGGTTCTCAAAATTAACATTTAAATATCTAGAATGAGTAGGTTGATATTTTTCTCCTCAAGAAAACAGAACAAAATAGCCTGTCATACATCATCATATTTACATAATTTATGAACACAATAATATTGTTACAGAGGTATCACCTGGAAAGAACATCTATCTACACATGAATACACTTACATACACATTCATATATATCAACATGAAGATTATCTGTACATACACATACATTCACACACACCATAGGAATTCTATATTCTGTGAAATTAAAAATAGGGAAGTTGAAGATCAATACATGTCAAGACTCTGTTAATGAATAAATTCTCTAGTCACTAAAACCAGGCTGTCATTGACAAGAGCCATCTTTTTTCAATGTCATTTGATGATGTGTTTAAGAGATGTCTAGAACTGTTATTAAACTCAAAGTGTGTAGGTAAAACTCCAGATAAAATCTTTTAGATAGTAGTTTAAAATAAACTTTCAATGTCAAGCTTGCTCTACCTCCAATTATCTACTCCTGATTTTAATAAGTTCATTCTTCCATGTGTACCAATTATTCTATTAATTATAGGATACTACATCCATAAATTTTCTTTGACGAGAGTATTTTTCAATGCTAACATGACTTACAATTAGAGAAGGAAGGCATTTATAATAATATTCTGTAACCAGTAGTTTAAAAATCAGTTACAATTTGTGAGACGTAATACTTCCATTCCATATATTAGAACAATAAATAAATGACTATAGAAACTCAGTAATAATATATCTAGCAAGTCATACACTTGGAAAAAAAATAAAAATCTTATGGTCCACCTATTCATGCTATACAATGCAAACCATATTTATTGTTCATAAAGAGCTTCTGCTGAAACAAATCTTGTCCTTAAAAAACTATTAGCTTTCTAAAATGAACACTTTGGTTAAGCAAAAAGTGAGCTAAGTAACCTATATCCCTGTTTCCTATGCTATAACTGGTTTTGTTAGAGTCTTATAACAACCCATAAGTTAATAGAGAAAGTTATATTCTCCATAAAACATAAAATTAGAATCATTATTTACATTTATATTGAAAAGAAGAAGCGTCTGTTTTGAAACAACTTCCAAAGGAAACTTCTCCTTATAAGTGAAAACAAAGTTCAACCCCAGACACTTGTGCTCATTCAGACCAATCACAATGATGTCAGCAATCTGACATCACAGATGTCAAGATAGCCCACAGATGCTCCTGGATACAAAGAATGAGTTGTTCTCAGTAATATTATAAAATGCAAGACTCCTCATTCTCTACTCTAGATATATTTGTGATCAGTGAGTAAACTATTTTTTGTAAATAAAATTATTTTGTGTTAACTTGGATGTCAACAGACATTTTATATTTATCTCACTAATTTTCTATCAGCAATAGTTGCTACCTATATATTATTTTCTTCAGTCCCCACTCTACAAAAAGTCTGTTATGTGTTTTCAACACTCTTTTAAGCTAATTAAGAGAAATTATATTAAGGAACTCCATAGGTTTCTTTTACTGAAGCCTAGTGACTTGTTTTGTTTTGTTTTAAATTAAGACTTCACTTCTTTACAACTGTTTAAATTTCACAGCAAAAATGAGAGGAAGGTACAGAGATTTCCCATATAACCCCTGGCCCCAAGCATGCACAGCCCCTCTAACTATCAACATCTCCTACTAGACTGGTACATGTGTTACGACCGATGAACCTGTTTTCCCAAATCATAATCACCCAAAGCTCATAGTTAACTTTAGAGTTCACTCTTAGTATTTTTCATTTTGTGAGTTTGGACAAATGTATAAATGTATTCATCATCATAGTATCATATAGAGTATTTTCGCTGCCATAAAAATCTTCTGTGCTACACCTATTAATCCCTATACCCCAACATCTGGAAATCATTGTTTTTTACTGTCTTTATAGTTTTGCCTTTTCCAGAATGCCATATACTTGGATCATACAATATGTAGACTTTCAGATTGGCTGCTTTCACTCAGTAATATGTACTTATGGTTTCTCCATGTCTTTTCATACCTTGATAGCTTTTTCTTTTCAACACTGATAATAATCCATTGTATGGATATACCACAATTTATTTATCCAATCACCTAGTGAAGGACACCTTGGTTGCATCCATGCTTTGGTAATTATAAAGAAAGTTGCTAAATATCTGTGCGCTGGGTTTTGACTTCTTTATGTAAATATCAAGGAGCACAGCGGCTGAACTGTAATGTGAAAATTATATTTAGCTTTATAAATAAATGCCAAATTGTTTTTTTAAAGTGGCGGTACTATTTTACATTTCCACCAGCAATGAATGAGAATTCCTATTGCTCCACATCCTCTCCAGCATTTGGTATTACTGTGGTTCTTTAGATGCAATAAATGTATTCTTACAAGTTAAGTCAGTCTTAAAACTTCTAGTATACTTCCAGCATTAAGTTCATGCTTTTCAAGGAATTGATGGAAGCTAAGTTTAAAGAACAGCAAATATTTTATTGAATTGTAACCAGAAATTACATTTATTTATTGTTTCTGCAACTACTTATTCAGTGTCTTCTCTATCTCTGATACTATGGTGTTAGTGCAATGGAAGCAAAGATGAACAAAACTAAATAATGATTTTGTTCTCAAGAGGTTTACATTGTCATGCATGAAAAAAAAAATGAAGTCAATTAATTAGTAAATTTATATTATTATGCCAGAGTATAAAATTAAACAGCCATTCTAGAGAACAATTTATCAGTAGTCAGATAATGAAATGTATAAGTATATTGTTATCAGTGAGTGAGATAACTTAAGTGGCCATTACTAGCATATTTCATCAGTAAAATATGGTGAGACTTAGAGTGGAATACAATGCAACAATCAGACACAAGTCTGGGAAACCTCTATGAGGCAGATATCCAGAGAAGAGGGTCCTCTAAATCTGTGTGTGAATGAATGTCGCATGCATGCATGTGACAGGTTCAAAGGAGCACTGCAAAGGTTAAAAGCATCGAATTGAAATTTTAAAAGGTATCACACATAGTAGGTGAAATAGATTTTAAAGACTGAATAAAATACTCAGGATATATATGTATAAATAATAATATATGTATGTATATATGTGTATACATAATATATTTTTACATAAAATATGTATTTCAGTCATAATAATTATAATTATATAGGTATGTATATATGCACATATATAGAAAAAGTATAGCAATAGATGTTGAGTAGTAAGTACGTCATATCATTTCATCAAAAATATCTGTAAATATCTCTCTCCCTAAAAATGTACATGAATTTCCTAAGCCCAAGGCTCTCTAGGAAATGAATAAACAATACACTATCCCTATTAAAAATTAATGAAGTCATGCAATAAAGTGTTTAAATCCCTATTAAAAGTATATGTAGTCTACGGCCATGCTACCTTGAATGTGCCCAATCTCATCTGATCTCAGAAGTTAAGCAGGGTCGGGCCTGGTTAGTACTTGGATGGAAGACCACCTAGAAATACCAGGTGCTGTAGGCTTGAAAAAAAAAAGTAGCATATGTAAATCTATAGTAGGTTCTATGAGGGATACATAATATATAAACGAATAGTTGTTTCTTTCAAAGCTCTTTCAGGGCGCATCACTTTGAATATTTTTAATCCACTGATTCTCTATGAAGAATTATTTTTTCTCTCAACCCATCACCTTGTACATGGTCAAATATGATTACTCCAGCCCTGACATTCTGTTTCAAGATCTATTTATAGGCTGCCACTTGGAATGTGAATATCTTCATGTAATTTTCTAAGATAGAATCCAATTGCTTCTGCTTACATGCATAAAATTGAACTGATCTTGATTTAGGTGTCCACACTGGTTCAAACACATGTGGCCAAAAGAAAGGTCATGTCGTACAAAGCTAAACTGGCTTGTCGGTAATCACTGTGACTTTTTCCCACAATGACAGGCCATTTTCTCAAACAAAATTGTCTGAACTAGCTGGAAGCTCCAGACTATTTAACTCCATTTATAGTCTCATCTCTCACTTTCTTTACATATAATTTCATTGAACCATGACTCTCTAATAGCCACCCCTATACTCAGAGACTTGAAACAGTTTTCTCTGACTACTCTTCAAATTTTCCAGCTTCTCTTGGGTAATGCTGTCAAATACTGATTAACACTCAACCCAGGTACCTTGCCACCCATCATTAGCAATCTTATTTGTCAAATGAACAATATATACTTACTCCAACTGCTAATGCATAGTTTATAAGTATTCAGATCATTAAAAGCCTATGGATTTTATACTAGCAAAACTTTAGTAAATTGGATTATAAACGATCAAGATGGTCAGGAGCTGTCAGATCTGAAAACAATTATCTTGTAGAGTATTTACACATTGTCTAACTCAGTGCAGTATAGCATGCTACCTAAATGTTGCCAGACAACATAAAAACTCCACCAAGTAGAGAACACTAATGTGACATACAAATGTGCCCCTAATTATAAGCTAAATATACATCAGGTTTTGCTATGATAAACTTTTCTGTTTCAATTAGCCACAAATAATAAATTAGCCTACAAGTCCTTCAAATATGTTCATATGTGTGGGATCATATTTTGTGTGTGCATGTGTATGAATATGTATGTGTATGTGTGTGTGTGTATTTAGAGAGAGAGAGAGAGAGGGAGAGGGAGAGAAGTGTTGTTGTTGTTCTTTGCGCCAAATACAGCATCACCAATTTTTTGCAGAAAAAAATGCTGAGTAATTTGACCTGATACCATGTGTCAGAATATCCAATTTAGTAAGCACTTTAACAGTTTCAAGCAAGAATAGAAAGTGTAAAGTAAAGTCATTAAATTTCTGAAAACTCTGCAAGATTATTCCTGGTGTTCCCTTTATTGTAGTCAAATAAAAAAAAATAGTCTTTATTATTGAACATTCAATGCAATAATTACTTTTTTAATTACTAATTTTAAGTTAATTATGTATTACAGGATAAAGAACAGACCGATGTCATAGTAAGTGACAACTGTGCTGCCAGCCTTCTTGTATTATTATGCAAATCATGTACTTCATCTAAAAACACACTGTATAGTAATTTTAGAGATAAAATATAATACTCTGAAAGTTATCTTGATCATTTTTTAATTCAGCTCCCTTCAATTTTCTACAAAGATAATAGCAATCTTGCAATTTGTTTAAAATACATAATTGCATGAATAGAACAGATCTAGAGAGATCACTAATAGATACCTCCCCGTACAAGAGAACCATGCAGAAATAATTTCAAGATAATAAATTTACCTTGCTTTTAAAAACTTACAAAGGAGTGCCCACAAACTCTTTAAAAATTCTGACTTCCAAATATCCAGCCCTTTTTTGTCTTATCACTCATGTTTCACATCATTACTTAAGTCTATTTTCTTTTATTCTCTTTCAACACATTGAGTGCTTTTATTTTAAAGAATTGTATTTTATTTTTTCCCAGACAAATGACTCTAATCTATCTGTCATTTCACATGAACAGACTAATTCCTAAACTAATTTAATATGAGTTTTTTGATGACTGTTAATTTTGGCAATTGCTAAGAACTATAATAGATGCAAATGTTGCATATGACATAAAGCTGATTTTGAGAAATTGATATTGTTTTGAGAGCAATATGTATACATAAGTAATGAAGAATTAAAAAAAAGAAGACTTATAAAGTTCAATATAACCAAATTCCAAACATATTTTAAGAAAAATAATCTCTATGAAGTTTTAGAAAGATGAGAAAGAAACATGTTGGTAATTTGTTGGAGTATTTAGAACAGAAAATGATCCTTCATTAATAGGCAGATTATTTTTAAGTGAAGAGGGGAAAAATGAGAACATCTGATGTGTGAGAGGAAAGCAGATACATTTAAAGTTCTGTAGAGATAAAGGATGATTTATTTAAATTTGTAAATCATCAGGTCATGAATGTTACTGAATAGTAAGAAAAGCAGTGGGACAGCTTCAGAGGAGGTGGGTTTATTACTGTGACTGGATGAAGAGTGTGATCTCATAGGAAATGAAAAATAGGTTCTTAAATGAGAAAGTCACTCTTTTATAGCAATGCTTTCGGCATCACTTTACAGATTTCGTTCCAAATAATTTCTATGTAATTAAAATTGAACCTTAACTTTTATTAATTTCTGGTTATGAAAAATACCCCCAAAAGGAAAATTAATTTCTTCAATTATCTATTTAGAGATATCTATTTCAAACATACTAGAAAGAAAATGAAAGACATAAAGTTCTATGACAATTAATCCAGTTAAGAGTTCAAAAATTATATGAGATACAAGATAATATTTTTTGTAAAATTGACAGAAAATTTTAATATATATAAATCTAAATGTTAAGAAACAGGGGGAGTAAAAGCAAAGTAAACAACATGTATCCTCAGGGGTTTCTTAAAGGAAGAGAACAGGTTCCTTAAGAGTTATGTAAACAATGCAATAGATTTATATTATTCTGAATTGCCTTTGGATGTTACTGTTTGTATTTCTGGAACTAAGGCATTTTTATTGAGAAATTATTTAAATGAAATGGTTATCCTGAAGTGCTGTGGACTATTCTGGAACTTTGTGAGTTTTTTTTCTTTTACAGAATTATAGTCATATTTTCTATTATTATTTTAATCAAGTAATTTATCATTCATTCCAGTCTTTTAAATTACAGGAAAACTATTAAAGCAAGCTTTTTTTATACAGACATCAGAGATGCATTTTTGACACACTGCTAAATGTCTCAAAAAATAATCGTGTTTTTAATGGGTTGGATCTGGGGTATGGTCCTAAGAGCAACATCAACTTAGCCTGGGAAATGCTGGGAGGAAACCTTGGGGATAGGATCCACCAATATGTTATTTTACGAGCCTTCGAGGTGATTCTGTTGGAAGCTACGGTTTGAGAAAAACAGCTTAGGTCAATATGGTACATTTATATGTTTTTTTTAATGAGATATTCATATTTTGCATTTAATGACTATTTTATTTTGAACAATTATTATAATGTAGTTGCAACCTAATATAGTACTTTTCTTCTATAGTAATACATTTTGTCGCACAATCTTTTTATCAGAAATTTAAATTGGTATAGTACAGAGTTGTTCTAAAAGTTTATAAGTAAAAATAATATATTAAATGCAAGGAAAATATGTGAATTATAAAAAATATAAAAATCTTGATTAAGATATTAGCTACATAGAAAAATACATGATTCCATGTTATAGTAGAAGGTAAATTTTAGCTTAAGACAATATATTTGACAAACAGATGTATATATTTACATAATTTATTTTTACTATAAACTATAAACCTGACAAACAACTATACCTGACAGTATATATTTGTAAAAATTATTGAATTATACACAAATTGGTAAATTTTATTGTATGCAAATTGCATCTCAATAAAAGCAACAAAAATTTAAGATATTCTTTTATGATTCCACATAAACTTTTCTCTCCCATATTTATACATCTCTGTAAAATTCTTTTTATCCTGAGTTAAATGTTGTATCTAAATTATATCACATATTTCTCAACCTAGATAAGCCAAGCAAAAGCAGTCCTGTGAATATTCCAGATTTCATAATTTAGCTTTGAGTATGACAAAAAGAAAGTAAGCTGACCTAAAAAAGTTGAACTCTAGCCATTTCAGAAAAATCAAGAAATTATTCTCTCTTATTGATGCTATCACAATGAATTAATGAACAATGAACTGAGAGATCAACCTTTTCCTTAATAAGGATGGAAAAGTTCTTTCTTACAATATATAAACTGTTTAAGCATTATCATCCACTTTGTGACACTAAAGATGTACCTATAGGAGAACACATGAGCTTTTACGTCAGATGGCTATGGTATTTAACACTAACTCTCCAACATGTAATAACTTTAGTCAGTTACTAAACTTTCTTAAGCCTCAATTTTCATATCTGTATGTTAAGATTCGGTGTACAAGTGTCCATGTAGTACCTAGCATAACAGTAGGTACTAGATAAGTGGATGGCATTGTTATTTTTCTTTAGCTGGCACCATGTGGCTCTATAGTTTCCCCTAATTTCATTAATTCTGATATAACCTAATTGGCAGGTGCATTATATTCTTCTATATCTTTAAATAAAAGTGTCCCAAGTGCTTCTTAGTTCTTATCTTCTGGTGAGGAGAACTGGTAGGCTTGAATGAAGTTCAAGAGGTAAGGAAACAGAAATCAGGTAAATTAGGGCAGGTATTCTGCCTTAATTCTTCTCTGTGCCCGAATTCCAATGTCAAATCAGATGTTAATTTATGGGGTTATTTCTGGAATAGCTGCACCCATAAAAGTCTCTGCCAGTAACAGATAGCAGAATAATCTTCATTCTTAAAGAAATAAACCAAAGCGCAGAGGTGCCTCCAGGTAGTGCCCATCAGTAGCCAGGACCTGAATGGATTTTATCTGCCCAGCCAGACCCCTGGAAACTCCAGAGGCTAACTAAACTGGCTCACTCAATCCTTTCATTAACCTTGCAATATTGTATCTCCATATTTTACATTAAGAAGCTTTCTAGATTTTGCTAGCTACATTATGATAGGATTTTACTCAACGTGATAATATATTGACCATGCCTTTTAATTTTGTTTTTCTGACACTCTGACATCTTAGGGCTTTGCTGAACCTGAAGAGACTGTCCCTCTCAGGGCCAATTCCTAGAAATAGTGAAGGACTAACCTTTGTACATTTATATGCACACAACCAGTACAGAGCCCATACTTCCATCAAGTCCTTCATTTGTCTCTTATACTGCAGGTCACTATTCCACTGCCTTAATCACCCCAGTGCCAGATATCAAACAACTTTAGACAGCCTCTATATCTATTCCCTCTATACTATGGTGCCTACTGAAATTATTCAAACGAGCCAATCCTCACACTGCTTATCCTTTGCCTTGATTTCGTGGAGACTACAATTAAGGTTCTTGCCCTCATTTTCCCCTCACTCCCTGTGCCTCCCAATAGACCCTGCTGCTTCCCTGTTAGCCCCCTGCATGGCATGATATGCCCCCTCCTCTTGGGAATTATGAGTAACAAACTATCTTTGTTTCTCGATCTACCGGCCTTAACATATCCAATTAATAATAAAATCTACATTTTAAGACAGATAAAAAGTGTGACAAGATATTTAATTGGCACTTTGCAAACTTTAATGTGCAAAGGAATCACATGGACGTCTTGTTAAAAAGCAAATCTGAATCAATAGATCAGAAGTGAGCCCTGCATGTCCAACAATGCAATGCAAAAACTTCTCATCTATGAACCACACTTTCAATAGCAAAGTACTAAACTGGATGTACTCATTTTCAATATTCTGTTTTCTGTGAATTTTGGCTAATTATGTTATCTCTTCACAAATAGTTTCCTTCGTTGTAAAATGGAAATTAAAAACACTGCCTACCTAATAAATGACATTAAAGATAAAATGAGGCAATATAGATAAAACAATAAACATTTATTAAGCTGTAATTATAGGTAAAGCTATAAAAAGTATAAACTGCCATATAAATTATTGCAGAACATACACTACTTGTATTTCACCCTTAAATACTATAGAAATAACAATTTACATTTGAAATAACTTATGGATTTTCTGTACCTGTATATTAAAGTCAGTCTCCAAAGATCACTTCCCATTGCCATTGTTAACATTCCTTCTTATTTTCATATAAAGTCAGAAGTAATAAAATTAAACCTCTCTAAGCATACAGATACTATTAGTAGTCCTCAAATTCAGAAGTATCTTCTTCAAAATTAACTATGTTTCTGAGGTTTTGTCGCCCAGAGCAAAGTGATTCAAAGTGTCTATACTGGGTTAAAAAAGGCATCCCCCCAAAGAATATTTGTAAATGCTTTCTTTAAGCCAGAGTAATAATAACTGCAAAACTTACTCTGAAAAAACAAACAGGAAACCCCAAGAGAAGTTTTGAGATTATTTGATGAAGGACTTAATCTTTGCAACAAAACTGAATTTTACCAGCAACCAAGCAGGTATAATTCAATTGAACGAATATAAATCAAGTCTCTATTGTTTGCAAAACCCCACAGTTCCATGAGGATGGAGCAGGGCCAGCCTTTAAAGAGCTGATCCATAGGGTAATCTAGATTACCTTACAGGAGACAGAACATGGTAAATATCTTACGGGAAAAATTCAGTAATGGTGGTTCCCAGAAACCCTTTGGATAAGGTTAGCTTACATGAAGAAATGTGGAATTTAAAATTCTTTACAGAGTTTCATTTAGAGATAAAAAGATAAAGTAGAGAATGGGATAGAAATCAGCAAAGACATGAATGTGGGAGCCACTGGACAAGGTGAGGGGAAGATGGGTACTGGTTCTTTGGCTTGGCAATCTAATTCCAATACGATAAAATCTATGTGTGATAAGATATAAACTAGGGGGAAAAACGAGGCTGGATCTACTTTGTAGAAAGCTTTTGACTCCAGGTGGGGGCCTATAACAATAAGAAGCTAGCCTCTAAAAGATTTTGACTTTGTTAGCAAATTAAGTAATACATAGTAGGTGAGCATACAATGATGAATTCGAGAATTTGGGTAGTCAAAGAATCTGTAAGAAACATCGGGAAACAGAAAAGTTAGGGCTGTGCAGAGATGCTTTACAGTACGTTTTATATACCATGCTTACTTTTGAGTAGTAATGTTTAAGGTTGAAGAAATAGCATCAGCCTCTGCAAGTGATGCTAAGGGATATTAATAGCAGTTATAAGTTAATACAATTTAGGAAAACAAAATACAGATGACTAATAAAGTTGAATATGATCAACCTTAGAAAATCAAATGCAAAGAAATAGTATTTTTACTTATAAAATTATCAAATACTAAAATATAGCAAATGCAGAATTTTCAAGGATCAATGAGGATGATCATACTATGCTGAGCATATAAATTCTGAGAGAACTTTGGCATTCAGGAGACTTAAATAGGTTCAATCCCACTGTCCTACTAATTCCTAAAGGAGTCTAGCATAATGAAAGAATCAAAAACTCAAGACAGTATATAGAAAGACATTAATCATAGTATTACTTTTATTAATAAAACAAAATAATTTTAATGTTCAACAAAAGAAAATGATGCTTTAAAACATCAATAAATTCACTGTTTACTTTTTATTCTATTTCTTATACCTTGAAAATTTACTTTTACATTCCTGTAAGCTAATCACATTTTAATAAATTATAATCTGCACTATTCAAATACTTCTCCAATAAATGGAAGAGTATTTATTTACTTTACATCAAATCTTATGGTCTGAAACACACTCTCTCGTATAGCAAAAGTCCCAAAATAAATATATATGCAGGACATAATATTTCTAAAAGGGGTGAAAGCAGGTATGAATACCAAAACTATAGTTATTGATAGATATATTTGGTAATTACTTGGAAGAAACAAACCAGCAAATAAACCAGATGATTTAAGCATTGTTCAGCCTGAAGAAAAGTGATGGGGATTAAAAGTAAACAATACATTTTTTTACCCTCAAATAATTCACAATTTAGAAATATGAAAGTGTCTGGAAAATTTATAATTAAATGTATATGTACACACACGCATTACTTAATGTTTGCAAATATAGTCACCATCTACAGTAATATATTTCTTTTCTTTTCACTAAATAGATTCCCTGAGTTATCTAAACATGCAGACAATTTCATAATCACTACAATTCAGGTATTTTGAGGGTACGTATGTGTGCTTTCACAAAGTACAAGGAATAAAAATAATGATACATATTATTAGGGCATTCATATTGTTATTATCTATTAATCGCAACCTAACCTACTTAATAACAAGCCATAGAAGGTAAAACGTTCACTAATTCATATGAGCTAAAATTACATTCACCTTTATTTCTAAGAAACATTATGATGTTTTGGAAATAGAGAGCTACTATAAAGGGAACCTCCAATTTCCCTAGCCAGTTCTGGTTTGAAAATTTTGCTTGATCTCTCCTGATCTAAAGACATATTTTGGAATAAGATACTGACCTAAAGAATTTCCAATTCCTACACGTAAGACTGGAATGTAACATTTTAAAATCTCACACCCTATCAAATGTATTATTTGACTCAGGTCAATTTTTCCAGGAAAAGACAAGTATAAAAAATAAATTATAATGATGCATATTCTAACAGTAAAATCAAAAGAAAATGTTAATGGATTTTTTAAACAACCAAATTTTTAAAGATTTATAATATTACAAATGTTTTAATGTGTAAATTTAAAACCACAAAGAGGTTTAAAAATGTTTTGCTCACTATGGAGTTGTTCTCTCCAAAACGTTTGAAGTTCTGCATAATAAAACCACTTTAATGTTTTATTATGGTGCTCTAGGTAGCAAATATTTCTGCATTAAGTTATAGCAACTATAATAATTTAATTTTCCTGAATTGTTAAGAATTATAAAAGTA
>NW_006434839.1:17369410-17382029 GCF_000325575.1 Pteropus alecto
AACTGTCTAATTAGTCTCCCTTTTCAAGATTAATTACCTATCAATCAGTTAAACTGTCCTTCTGAAAATACATTTCTTGTATTAGCCATTTCAATTATAGGTATATTCATAGGAACACTGGTACTATAAATCTTGAATAAATTCAATGTCACATCTGTTACTTTGAAAAAAAACAGTCTCCTTTTCAAAAAAAATATTTAGAACCAATATTCAAGAGAAAATATTTTGTAAAGAGTTTTGGGTCACTTGTTTTGAGTTGTACATTAAGTTTAGTTTCTCATCAAAAGGCAAAAGATTTCCTCTATGGCATAGGGACATTATTCACTTCATATTGCTTAAAATGTTGCTGTTTGATATTTGTTTTCCTTCTCAGATAAGAAGCCAAATAGAAAATAGTGTATTTAAACAGTTAAGTGGTTAATATTAATGTTGAAAATCAAAGATGAAAGTTATTTTTATATCTTCCTTTTCAGTTCTGTTTGGAGTGATGATTAATTTTCAGTCTTTGGGGATTTCTGTATGGCAAAAATTCATTCATATTGTCATAAAGGTAAATTTACCTCTAGAAAATATAAAACATAATTCAATAAATACTAATAGCATTACTAAAGTTTAAAGTTACTAGAAAATATTCCAGTAACATATTACACAAAAAGCCAGATAATTCTAATGGTAACTATATTCCAGTTGCATAAAAACTAAATAAGAGAAACTATTTACTCATTGTGTTTTGTTCTGTTAACATGTTTGAAAATAAGTTCTTGAAATGATACAGCCAGAAATAGAGAGAGATACCAGAACCAGATAAGGACACCACAAGTTAAAACAAAACAAAACAACAACAAAAAAATACTACATGCCAATATTTCTGATGAACAAAGATACAAAAATTCTCAACAAAATACTAGCAAACCGAATTCATTAATACATTAAAAGGATCATGCACCACAATCAAGTGAGATTATCTCTGGAATTCAAGAATGGTTCAAAATACTCACACTAATAAATATGTTACACCACATCAATAGAATGAAAAATAAAAATGATATGATAATCTCAACAGATGAAGAAAAAACATTTGACAAAATTCAACAATTGATCATGATAAAAATTGTTAACGAAATGGATATAGAAATAACATACCACAACATAATAAAGGTCATATATAAGAAGTCTACAGCTTACTAACATCATACTCAGAGGTGAAAGGTTGAAAACTTTCTAAGATCAAGAACAAGGCAAGTGTGTCACTATTACTGCTCCTATTCAACATTGTACTGTAAGTCCTATTCTGAGCAAACGGACAAGAAAAATAAAAGGGAGCTAAATTAGGAAGAAAGAAATAAAAGAGTCTCCACTTGCAGATGACATGATCCTATATATAGAAACTCATAAAAACACCAAAAAATTCTCAGAAAAAAATTCTCAGAACTAATCAATTAATTCAATAAAGTTTCAGGTACAAAATCGAAACACAAACAATATATGGAGTCAAGGCTTACCAAGTCCTCCAGGAAAGCTTCACTGGTAGTTAGTTAGCTTACAGGATCCTAAATTAAAGGTAGTGAGGAAGGTCATCTGCAGACAGAACAGGAGCATTGGTAAATTCTGGGGGCCTCATAAAGAATATATTTACCCAAATTTATAAATACTACACTTGAAATCTAATGAAGAGAGTTTCCTTGAACTGAGTTTCCTAGAAAACTAACAGATAAGCTAAAAAGAGAGACTTGAAAAAGTTCCTACAAGATCCCTTATGAAAAATTCTAGACAGAAGTTTATTCTGTGGCGTTAGAAGTTGATCGTTTGTGGTTCTCTTTGCAAAACAAGCTCAAGAAGAGCTACATAAAAGGAGAAACATTCATAGAAAAGAGATTCAGCTTACCTGCTTTGAGGAAATATATTTTAAAAAATGGAAGATTACAACAAATCAAATCCAAACAATGATAAAAACAGATGAATCCTCTGTAAAGATCTAGACTAAACTGTTAAATCATTCATGTCCATCCAGTATGCAGAACACGAGGTGAAATACTAGAGTATAATAAAAAAAAAAGCCTCCATATTTTGCCATTTTACTAAATCGACTTTACTAATATTGTTGATTATTTCTAACATTTTTTGCTAGAATCTTTAATGTTTTCTACATATAAGATCATGTCACCTGTAGAGACAATTTTACTTCTTTTCCAATTTAAATGCCTTTTTTTTTTTTTTTTTTTACAAAATGCTCTGGCTAGACCTTCCATTACTATTTTGAATAGAAGTGGTAAGAGTGGGCATCTTTGTTTTGTTCCTTATCTTAGAGGAAATGCCTTCAGCTTTCTACCATTGAATAAGAAGTTACCTGCTGGCTTGTCAATACGGCCTTTAGTATGTTGAGGTACATTCTTTCTAAACCTAGTTTGTTGAGTGTTTTTTTTCTTTTTTCCATAAAATGTTGTTGAATTTTGTCAAATGCTTTTTCTGCATCTATTGAGATGATAAAACTTTTATCCCTCATTTCATTCATGTCTTGTATCATATTTACTGACATGTGGGTGCTGAACCACTTTGCATCCCAGAAATAAATCTGACTAGATAATGATGTACCAACGTTTTAATGTAATATTGAATTTGGTTTGTTAATAGTTTGCTGAAAATACTATATCTATGTTCTATTAGGATACTGGCATGTAATTTTCTTTTTTTAAAATATCCATCTCTGGTTTTGGTATCAGAGTAATGCTTGCCTGGAAGTGTTTCTTCATAAATTTCCTGAAGTGTTAGAGAATTAGTATTAATTCTTCTTAAATTTTTGGTAGAATTCACCCGGGAAGCCATCTAATCCTAAACTTTTATTTGGTGGGAGATTCTGAATGATTAAATCTCCTTACTTATTATTGGTCTGTTCAAATTTTCTACTCCTTCATGACTCAGTCTTCATAAATTGTGTGTTTCTAAGATTTATCTGTTTCTTCTAAGTTATCCAATTTGGGGTATGTAATTGTTCATAGTGTTCTCTTACGATGTTTTTTATTATTATTATTTCTGTGTTGTCAGTTGTAATATCTCTTTTCATTTCTTTGTCTTCTCTTTTTTTCTTAGTCTAGATTAAGTTTGTCAATTTTTTCAAAAGTCAATACTTAGTTTTGTTAAACTTTTCTATTGTTTTCTATTGTCAGTCTCTATTTCATTTATTTCTGCTCTGGTACTTATTTTCTTCCTTTTGCTAACTTTAGCTTAATTGGTCCTATTTTTCTAGTTTTGAGGTATATAGATTATTTGAGATTTCTTCTTAATTTAGATGTTTATTGCTATATATTTCACCCTTAGAACTGCTTTTGCTACATCCCATAAATTCGTTATATTGTTTCCATTTTCTTTTGCTCAATGTATTTTTTATTTTCCTTTTGATTTCTTCTTTGATCTATTGGTTGTTTAATAATGTGCTAATATCTTCACATTTGAGAATTTCCCAATATCTATCCTGTTATTGATTTCTACTTTCATACCATTGTGGTCAGAAAAAAAATGCTTGATATAATTTCAATCTTCTTAAATTTATTAAAACTTGCTTTGTGACCTAACATGTGATCTATACTGGAGAATGTTCTGTGTGCATGTTCTGCTCCTGTTGGATAGAATATTTGGTATATGTGTTACATCCGTTTGATATAAAGTGTAGTGCAAGTCTAGTATTTCCTAATTTTCTGTCTGCATGAGTTATCCATTGTTGAAACTGGGGTAGTGAAATCTTTGTTTATTGTTGCAATACTGTCTATTTCTCCCTTCAGATTATGTTTATATTTGCTTTATATATTTATGTACTCTGATCTTGGGTACATATATATTTGCAATCATTGCATTCTCTTCACAAATTGACCCTGTGTCAGCATATAATTACCTTCTCTGTTATGACAATTTGTCTACTATAAGTACAGCCTCTCTTGCTGTATTTTTGCTTTGAATTGCATGAAAAATCTTTTTTTCTAAATACTTTCTCTTTCGTCTAAGTCCTTGAAGCTGAAATGAGTCTCCTGTAGGCATCAAAGAGTTACAACTTTTTTTTTTTCAATCCACCCAGCCACTCTGTACCTTTTTATTGGACAATTTAATTCACTTACACTTAAAGTATTAGTAGATAAGACTTAATATTGCCATTTAGTTCATTGATTTTTGTCTGTTTTCTTCCTCTATTTCTGTCTTCCTTTGGGATCTGACGGTTTTCTATAATGATATGCTTAGATCTTTTCTCTTTGTCTTTTATGTATCAACTATACATTTTTGTTTTGGTGTTACATGAAGCTTACATAATCTTCTTACAGTTATGAGAATCTGTTTTAAACTAGTAACAAGTCAACTTCACTCATATACAAACTCTCACACTTTTACTTCTCCCTCCCACATTTTATTATTTTCTTGTCACAATTTACATCTTTTTGCATGTGGCCCCATTAACAAATTATTATAGCTATAATTATTATTACTTGTGTCTTTTCACCTTTATACTGGATTGAAAAGTGTTTTATATAATACTATCACAGTATTAAAGTATTCTGAATTTGCCTATATACTTTATCACTGAGTTTTATACTTTCATATGTTTTCATGGTACTAATTAGCCTCCTTTGTGTCAGTTTGAAGAACCCCTCCCTACCCCATCCTACCCTACCGCGCCCCAACCCCCCGCAACCCTCGCCTTTAGCATTTCTTGTAAGGTAAGTCTAGTTGTGATGAACTCCCTCAGCTTTTGTTTATCTGGGGAAGTCTTTATCTCTTCTCCATTTCTGAAAGACATTTTTGCCAGGTAATTCTTTTTTTCTTTTCTTCTTTCAGCTCATTGAATATATCAACCCATGCTCTCCTGGTGTATAATGCATCTGCTGAGAAATGAGCTAATAGCCTTAGCTATTATATATGAAAAGTCTTCATACTGTATGTGAAAAGCCTTTTTTTTTTCTCTTTTTGCTTTCAAAATTCTACTTGTCTTTGAATTTTGATAGTTTGATTACAATATATTTTGGCGAAGTCTTCTTTGGTTTCAATCTGTTTGGGGACTTTTGATAATCATGTACCTGGATGCCCCTATCTTTCTTGGATATGAAAAGTGTTCAGACATTATTTCATTAAGTAATGTTTTTGCTTCTTTCTCTCACTCTTCTCCTTCAGGATCTGTCATAATGCAAATATTAGCTCTCTTTTTGGTGTCCCATAAATCCTGCAGGCTTTCTTTTCTTTTTCTTCTCTTTATCTCTTCTGACTGAATTTCAAATTATCTTCAAGTGTACAGATTCTTTCTTTTACTTGATAAAGTCTGCTGTTCAGGTTCTTTATTGCTTTTTAAAATTTTATTCATTGTATTCTTCAGCTCCAAAATTTCTGTTAGGTTCTTTTTTATGATTTCTCTCCATTAAACTCCTTATTTTGGGTATGTATTGTGTTCTTAATTTCACTGAGTTATCTTATCTGTTTTTTCTTGAAGCTCTCTGAGCTTCCTTAAAACAATTATTTTCCATTCTTTGTCAGGCAATTTGTACATCTTCATTTCCTTGGGATTGGCTACTGAAAATTAATGTGTTCATCTGGTGTCACGTTTTCTTGATTTTTTAAATGTTCTTTGAGGTCTCGTGTTGCTGTCTTCTTCACACTTGAATAAAGAGTCTTCTCCTGGCTTTACTAACTGGCTTCAGGAGAGAAACTTCTAGTCTGCCCACATATGGTTTCTGAAGCTCTCTGAGACCTTTTCTATGGATGCATCTGCTTCTCACCTCTTGTTCTCATTTGGTGGGGGGATAATTTTTAAGGTTGTATGACTTTTCTAAATAGTACAAAGTCAGACTGGGTGCTAAGAGTCTCCCACTTACTGCCCTTGGGTGTTGCCTTAGTCAAATTCATATACCTTCTACTAATCTCAAAGAGTCAGTCTGGCTTTCTGCACGTGTTCACACTCACTATCTACGAGGTTGTGTATGGAGAGCCAGCCATAGGAATGTGATTGAGGTGCCTGAATAGTTGGGCATACATGAGGGCCAGCTGGGGCTTGAGGTCAGGCTTGCTGATAGAGTCCGAGAAGCAGTCAGTAATATCTCTGACCCTCTGTTGAGTTCTAAGCCATGATTGCTGCAATGTTCCACTTCTCTTCTGTGCTCCCACTGTCTCTCTACCCCTCAGCCATACCAATCTCCTCTGTATTCTAGGTAGGAAGAGAAAGAAGTGGGCCTCTTGGACAGTAACCCATCCAGCTGCAGAAGGCAGATACTCCCTACATTCTCACTCATCCTCATGGAGAAATGCACTGGGGTGTCTCTCTTGGCACTGAACTGTGCTGCCTTGGGGAAAGTACAACATGGGTAAAGTGAAGCTGCTCTTCTTACTCTCTTCAATACATATTCTCCAATTTTTCACTCCACTGTTATGCTATAACTTCTCTGAATGCCCAGACTCCCAGAAAGGTATTCTTGTCTGTGTTTGTCAAAATCAATGCCTTGTGGAGGAATGAAAGTAGAAAACTCCTAGACTGCCATTTTGCTTAGATCACTCCCTGTTGTCCTTCATTTCCCCTTGCCCCTCTTTTTCAACCTTCTCTGTTTTAACTGATTGTTTTTCACGCTAAATTAGCATATCTCCTTTCTTAAAATGTAAATACTTCTTTTAGGCAATTTTTTGCTGGATGCCCTGGTGTTTACAATATATATTTTTAACTAATCTAGTATTGTAAATAGCATTATACTGCTCTAAATACTGTAGTATACCTTTTATTCAGGTACTTTTTTCTCAGAGAATTTCTAATTCCTTCCTCTTGTTCATATATTACTGTCATTCATTTCACATACCCATACACAAGATTTAGTATAGTTATTGCTTTAAAAATTGTTTTAGATTCGTTAATATTAAGAAAAAAATTAAATATTTTATTTCACTTTTGTTTATCTGATTCTTTTCCTTTCTTAATTGGATCCAAGTTCCCTATCTATATAATTTTTACTTTGCCTGCAGAACTTCTTTTAACATCAAGTAGTTTACTATCAATAAATTCCATTTGCATTACACTCCCATTTGCAATGTTTATATTAATCTGTCTTCAAATTCACTAATTCTTTCCTTAGCTATGTCAAGTCTACTTGGTGAGCATATCTAAGACATTCTTATTTTCTTATTTTCAGAGTTTTTGGTTTCTAGCATTTCTTTTGATTCTTCATAAGTCTATCCATATTTCTTCTTACATTGCCCATCTGCTTTTACATGTTCCTAACTTTATTCATGAGCTGCCTGAACATATTAATCATAGTTTTTTAATGAATACTTTATCTTCAGAGTGTTTTTGCTTTTTTTGTTTTTTTTCCTTGCTTTTCAACATGACACATTTTTGTTGTTGTTGAAAGCTGGATCTGCTGTATGGGCAGTAAGGACAGAGTTAAATAGACCTTTTTAAAAAGTTGTTTAAAACTGTACAGTGTGATGGTTTAATATACATACGCACTGTGAAATGATTACCACAATCACATTAATTAATACATGAATTATCTTACATAGTTACCATTTTTAATGAGATTTTACATTAATCCAACTAGAAGCTAGGCTATGTTTAATGGTTTTTGTAGCTATAAGTTCCAGAGACTTCAAATGCCTTTAGTGTCCTTGTTTTTGTCTTTACTATTGACATTGGGCTTCCTTTTCTACCCTCAAGAAGAGCCTGCATTTTGCAGCTTTTTCAGCTGCAATCCCCCATTATTATACCAGAGCCCTGTTGGTGTAGCAGCAAGTTGTAGGAAAAAAAAAAAAAAAACAAAACATTATACAACCATCTGACTAAATCTCAGTCTCTCATTGGGCCTGTATGCTGAGGTTGTGACCCTCACAAACGTTTGTCTAAAAGTATTGCTTTTATTTTTCCTCCAGTCTTCTGCTCCTTCTTTGGCACCAGCATTCCTGATTTATATTTTTGAATGTCTGATGCTTCTTACTGATTATATATATTTTTTATTTTTGTCTCCCTCAGATGAGACAGGAAGACTGGCAGGAACTGGACCGAGAAGGAATCTCTTCCTCCTCAAGTTGTGAATAATAGTCATAACTGAGCTCTGTCACAGTCTTATTTTCTGGAGAGTAGGCCTTTTCTTTTTTTTAAATGATTCTTGATGTATATTTTAATGGTTATTTTTCTTGACTATCATAACTACTATTTTGAAATCCCCTAAATATTTTGGTAGATATCTTTTAAATTCTTAAAAAGCACAATAAGCCCTTCATGTGTTCAATCACCTGCTGCTAATCACTAAAAAATTAACAAATTAACATAAATTCACACACCAGACTTATATAAAACTTTGAACTCCTCAAGGTCAAAGATTTTATTGTCATACCATCAGCACCAAGAACTTATGTTTAATGAATATTTCACTGACCTATACTAATAAATAAGTGTCTAATTTCCTTCATGATTCTTTGATAAGCGAATACTATATATGGTTACCTAAGAATACAGTAGAATGCAATAAGAAAAAAAAGCTAAAATATCAAAATAGGTTTTAAGTTCCAAATCCTTGAAATGGTTCATTTTATACCTTATTGATGTGAAATTTCAAAATTTTGTCATATGAAAATGTCTACTAAAACTACCAAAATTATATAATAGATGAAATTCCAAGTACTCTTAACATTTTCACAAATCTAGATGATGTTGAATTGATCTTCACTGACATTGTTGTAGTTTATTATTATTTATTAAACATTGTAACATAACATTTTGATTCATAAATATTTTTATGTTCTCCTTTCTTGGGTTAGATTATTTCTTAAATTTAATTGCAAAATGAAACAAAGCATCCATTAAAATTATATAACCTTGAGATAGAACACTTCATACTTTTAATATAAATCTAGCAAAATAACTAATAAACAATGTGCAAGACAAATAATTGACGATAATATAGTGGACTGAAAAGAATGTTTAATTAACTCAATAATATATAATGCATTGCTAATACAACCTTTGGCTTACAGATTTGTTATTTGGACTAAAAAACAAAGTGTTATAGTGCCATCTCCTGGTTAATATGAGATCTGAAAGATGAGGTAATATTTAATATAAGTTATTTAGTATTATTTTATATTAATTGAATTAGTATTTCATATTAATCAAACAATAAAGAAGGGGAGAAGAGAGAGTTAAACCTATAGATCGTGCTTCTGAGAGTAAAAATAATTCTTTTTAATACTGAGTAAATATTTCACCCTTAGAACATTATTTCTTTATCTTTTAGAAAATTACATCAACGTACACTATTCATTCCTTTAATGTTAATATTAGGACATGTGCTGAGCTTACAAGCACAAAAGGTTAATCACTACAAGATTAAATTCCTGTCTAATGTCAGGATTCTTACTTTGTAGGAGACCATTCCCTGTTTTTCAATTCTACAGCAATTACAAAATTATTAAAATAAGATTGGCCATAGAAGTCACTAAAATCATATACTGAAAGTCTACCAGTTTGTTAGGTACTCCTCTGTACCTCCATAGTATATTCCCAAACCTAAACTTTCTCTTGTTTAAATTTTTTCTTTTAAAAACCCTTTAATGACTTCTTCAGTAATGCATTTTTGTGCTTTCTATAGGAAAGTCATTCCTGAGCTACTGAAGTCCTCTGTGCTTAATTTTTAACCCATTTCTTCTTAACTTTCTATCAATGAAGTTATTCAAATGTGCATTTTATTTTTTATTTACTTTTAATGTCTTATGTGATTTTTGCTATTTTGTGTTGAATTTTTGAGTTTTTATGTTATTTTTAAAATGTTATATTGAACTATACACATAACAAAATTTTGTTGCACAAATTACTATTTGGATTCACCCTCATTTTTTTGATGGTAGTATATTATTCACTTTATTCTTATGACGTTGTTATTTGATATTACATTGGGAATGTTATAAAAAAGTGGTATTTTAAACTTATAAAAAGTCATATTTATATTTATTGACCTCTTATTACAATTTAATAGTTGATAATGTGAAAAGCTATAAATATACAACATGCAATATAATAAAAACTAGAATAGACAATGTATAACTCATTCCTGTTTTCAATTAAATTATCTACCAACCATAAAATATCAAAAGTATACTGTTATCATTAGTTATAGCTATCGCCTTTTTGAAAGTTTGCTTTACTCCACTTTGCTTCTACTAAAGACCTACATTAGTATGTGTTTTAGCTAACTAAAAGAAATCCAAAAAGAATTTTTGCTTTTATGAAAAAAGATGAAAAGTCAAAATAGCATCAGTGTTTATTTTGCAACGGAGCTATTATAGAGGTAGCGTGCATCCCAAACAGCGAGAGAAGCACCACCAGGTTCCTTCCCCAGAAACCATACTCAGTACAGGAGCATCAAACTACCAGAGCTTTGAATTGTGACTATGAGCATTTGTGCTTTATCACAATTTATTCTGGGCATCTATTGGCAAGCTATGTCCCAAGGTAATTGCTTTGCTTTACACCATCTTCGCTTACGAAAGGCTTCACAGGAATGCTCTACTTCTGAATAATGGAGGAAAGCCATATCCGTTACTTGTTTCTATGTTCAGAAGTTATCTATGGCAATGATTGTTGAATAAAGATAAATGGAATTTAATTTTTTTTTGAGTTTACTGTGGAATAATTTATATATAATATATTGTATCTACTTAAAGTAGACAATTAAATAAGTTTTGGCAGTTGTGTACACTGTAGGAGTTACCAGCAAAATCAAGAGAGAAGGACACCCTCATCCCCAGTGTATTTCATCCTTCCCTCTACCAACCGCTCTAGGAAATAACCATTTTCTTTTATTACCATAGATTACTTTGCATTTTTATATAAATATAATCAAGCAGTATACAATCCTTTGTTTTCAGGTTCATTCACTCAGCATAGTGATTCTGACGTTCATCTCTGTGTTCAGGTTTACCAGTAGTTTGTCCCTTTATTATGTTTATTTATTTTATTAATTCATGCAGTGCTTTTCTTTTTCTACAAGGGAAAATTTTATCTATTATGGTAAAAATACAACTTGAGATCTACTCAACAATTTTTAAAGTGCAAAGTACAGTATTGTTAGGTATAGGCTCAATGCTGTACAGCAGACCTCTAGAACTTAGTCATCTTACATAACTGAAATGTGCTTAAGATTCGGCACCTTCATTCACTGTTAATGAAAATTTGCATTTATTTCAGATTTGGATGATACAATTCCAGCTGTTGCAAATTGTAGTGTACATGGCTTTGTAGGGACATAAGTTTCCATTTTCTAGAGGCGGAATGTCTGGGTCATAAGGTGGGTATATGCTTAATATAATTGCAAAGTCTTTCTCCTATATATATCAGCAAAAAGATCTTTCTTTTCCCTCTGAAATCTCATGGCCTATTATGTATTTTGAATTTTTGGAAGTGATGAAATCCAGTCTTGTATATTAGTTATGTATGCACATACTTTCTTCATTCCAAAGAAATTCTACTAAAAACACATGAAAACATGAACCCTCTCTCATTTTTCTATTTTACGTAAAAAGCAATGCTGTGTTCATCATGGGTGTTTAATAAACATATGTTTCATAAGCAAATAATTTTACATTTTAATATAGAAGTGTTTCCATATATTTGTCTGGCCCCTTCTCCCATCTTAGTGACATGAGGTTCTTACAACTCTATCTCCTACTATTTCAATACGTTTTAGTGTTGTTTTAAAGGAAATTTCAGTATTGCTTTTAAAGGACATGTGAATGCTAAAAAGGGAAGTCAAGTTGTTTTTCCAATGAAGAGAAATGAGATCATAGGATGTCACCATATCAACAGAATACAAATAGCCATCAGTAACACAAGTGTTAAAATAAATAAACCTGATACAAGGAAAACTATTTTAAATGCATATTTTAAAACAACTGTTGTGTAGTAGGTTTTATTCTGAGATACAAATGAAATTAAAAGATAAGTTCTTACCTGTTGTAAATCATCACTGAAACTTCAACATTAATTGTCCTTAGTGCCTGCTTTGAAGGTCAAGATTGTATGCTGACCAATGAGAGACAGAGGCCAAAAGACAAGAACACGTTTACCAAGAATCAGCTTAAATATGATTTCATAATTATAAAACACCTTCGAAAAAGCCAGAGCACTAATTAAAAGTGCTCTTGGACATGAATAAGCCAGATATTTCAGCAATATTTATAGACACAATCTTTGCATTAGACAAGCCAAATGACACATCCAATATACTAAGAATCTCTCTCTTCATCAGACATGATAAATAAGAATTATCTACCCTCTTTAGAAAATGTATTCCTCATGGTCAACAGAAAGACATTTCCAGTCTACAAGAGGGCTTTTAAAGGTCTTTTGAGAGCAAAGATACTGGTGTAAGACACTATGCTTTGTATCATGATACTATAGGGGCAAAAATCATTGTTTATAATTATTTTAATAATCAAACTAATTTCTAAAATGGATTTGTTTCAAATGGATCTCTATTTAAATCATTTTACTAGAAGGATTAAAAATCAGTTGAAAATCATTAAATATCTGTATCAACATATCTATTAAATTCAGAAGTCAAATGGGTAATTAAATTTGGATTAATATGTAGTTCAGAGGTATTACCAAAAA
>NW_006434839.1:17382131-17407836 GCF_000325575.1 Pteropus alecto
AATGAAATTTGGATTAATAGGTAGTGCAGAGGTATTACCAAAAAAAAAAAAAAAAATAGTTGATGCTAGGATCTTATTCCTATGAAAGAAATGAGAGAGAAATTCTACAAATTCAACATTTCAGTAATTTAGAGTATCAAGGTAAATAATTTTAAAAGGCAAATTTCTTTGGGACTATTTTAATCACTCTTAATATAGTCTAATTAATTATTTACACCTTATTGTAAATTGCTTGAACCAGAAATCACCTTATCCTTTAGCTACTATTTTTATTATCTGCTTATTATCTATTTTTATTTATTATTTATTTTATCTTATTTTTTTCATCAAAACTTATACTCTTTCAAGGAACGTGACTTCAGGTAGTTGTAAAAAGTATCTATGTGTCCTGATGTGATGGTTAATTTACGTGTCAACTTGAATAGCTACGGGTATATATCCTACTGGATGTATTTCTCTGATGAATCCTGGCTAATAACGGCTGGCTTAAAATGTATTCCAATCCATATTAAATAAAGTTGTAAAACCTTCAAACGTACCTACTGTGAAGAAGGCCTCTCTTTTCAGAAACATCGTCATCACACCGATCACTATACATAATCTGATATTCGAGCTTAAAAGCAAAACAAAGAGCCTAACAGATATCAAATCAAAGCCTAACTGTACACTTACTGGCTACATGATCTTGATGAGTTGAATGTATACTTTCTATATCTGTAAAATGAAGACAGAAACCATTGCTTTGTATAGTTTACTTGAAGATTATACACTATGTATTTAAAGACCTTGAAATCCAGTAGTAACTTTTAATATTTAATAAATTGGAACCTTTCATTTACTAGTTAAATCATACAATTATTACATTGCTAAAATCCCAAAATCCTGTTCCATGAGAATGGCTTTGCTTTTCAGTTTCTAGAGAGTAAATATTTATACTCAGATTTTTACATAATCACAGTTACAGATCATGTTCTAAGGAATTTTTAAATACAGAATTATTGACACTGATTGACAATTGTGTGTATCAGATATTTGTATTCATATGCCTCTAAAGTAAAAAAGAAACGATGTTGTTTATGTAAGTAAACTGACAGAATTTACTTTTCAAAATATAATAATCTGCTGACTTAAAAGAGTAATAAAATAATTCTATTTAAATATGTGATAATATTGCGTAGAAAACACTGCAGTTGTTATAATGAATCCCTTCATCTATAGTATAATTGAGACTCTAATGTTTTCAAAATTGCTGAATGTTCATTTTTTACATAAGAAGAATTTTCATGATTTATCCATTGTGCTCAATATCTAGTCAAGCTTCCTCCTAGATTTATGTGATCAGTTTGAAGCTTAAAAGCATAGAGACACAGCTATATGAACTGCCTTGCTAAAAGTGTGGCAAAGCAATAGCACATGTAATATACACTTCGGACAGTCTCATCCATTTAGCTCTGAAAATTAAATTGTGCAGTGCCTCCTCATAAATAGTAAGCAGAAGTATTCTGGTAAATCTTTATAATTTGTCTAAATTTTCACATACCTAAATTATACATGGTTTCCTAAATTTCCTTATCATGGCTTATTCCCATCTAATAGATTAGTGGGTGCTATATTTTCATCTATCTTTTCTCCTTGATTTACTTCAGAATAAAGCTTGAGCCATTTCTCATTACTTTCATATGTTTAGGCAATGAAATACTGACTCATGAGTTAATGGTGTTGGCCTCGTAGAATTGGAGTATATTAGAAATCCATGGACATATAATAAAAAAGATATAAATAAATGTTTATATATATGCAGATACCTGTGTATTAATTGAAACATAACTGGTAAACATCAGAACTGTCATACATAATTGATTAATAAATAAAGACCAATTTGAGGTCTCTTAATGTTTACACAGACATTAATGTATAATTTCATTTATTCATTCATTATATAAATTTTGCTATATGCCTAACATGAACAAGATACAATAGTAGGCACTGAATATATATGAAGTTTAATAAAGTTATACAACTTCCAGAAGCCCATAATGTAAGGGAACAGACAGAAATCTTAATAATCAAAAGTCAATAAAAATCAAAAGACAAAACTTAATTAGTATCATAATTCACAATGCATAAGAAATTCTCATGTACTCTAAGTGTCTAAGAGACTAACAAAGTGCAATAAAATGAAGTCAGAAATCCAGATGAGATTCACAGAAGAGAACTCCATCTTTGAGAACAGAGAACCTTGATTTAGACAGTTAAGTTCTATGCAGTAGGCAATGGGAAAATTTCAAAGATTTGTGAAAACAACGACATGGTCAAAGCTGTATTTTAAAGCATTAATCTTGCAAAAAAATTAAATTATCTTGAGTTCAGAAAGGAGACAAAAGTTGAGACCAGAGATAGGAAGGTTATTAGAGGCTCTTTTAATTGTCCAAATGAGAAGCAATGAGAGACTAATTCTGTAGTAGAGCAATGCAAATCAAGAGAAAAAGATAGATATGAGAGATAACATGAAGGTAGAATTGAGAGGTTTTGGTAATTGGTTATATACTGGCTATCAGCTAAAACCCAATGTTGTAAGAAAAGTATAATTATGGAAATAATAGTGACATTATCCATTAAAATGCCCACTTTCGTTGGAGATACATGTCATAGCCAAGTGTTTTCTGGAGGAAGTTGATTATAAAAATAATTTTAGATTTGCGCTCACTTTCATGGGCTTTACCTACCTTTTTTATGCAGGTGATTCTTAAATACACTCAGGCATTTTGCAATTCTATCTAGTTCCCTAATTGCTTTCTCAACATTTACCGCTGAAATTCTGCTGGTATTTCAAGAACCCCAAATTTAACTTTTCACCTCCATACAATCTGCTCCAATTCCTGTACCCTCTAGCCCAGTTTATGGCTTCACTGTAAATTTGCTTCACAAATTTACCACAAAACAAAGTAACAACAAACATTTCCAGTCATCAATGATGAAAACTAGTGTTCTCTTGCAGTTGGCCCTCCACTTTATCAAGAACTGTGAAGGGCCTGAGACTGGATCCTACTTTTAAGATAACAGATTTGTTTCATGACAGCAGAAGATATGAGACTCCTGAGTCAGAGTCAAAGACTTCATTATTCTCATCACAGAAAATAGCATTAGCCTTATGTTCACATTGATTGCCTCTGGCCTCCAAATACAACAAGGATGACATGAGTGACTCAACTGGAAGCTGCATACACAGTAAATTTATGCCACAGTTGAAGCATTCCAAACTTAGAAAATCCCAGTATGTCAAAGGCTAGAAAACCCCAGTCAAAGGCTAGAAAATCCCAGTATGTCAAAGGCTAGAAAACTTTCCTGATCTTTGCCTTTGATAAAGATATTATTTTTATTATCATGGTCAGGGATTAAATCTGGCCTTTCCCAGTAGGGAGAGAGTATCTATCTCTGTTTTCCAAGGTTGCTTGCTATACCAACATCACTGAAAAGATAGTCCTGAACAAAAGCTGATCCAAGATATGCAGAAATGTCATGAAGAATCATTTTCCAACACTCTTTACCTCTCATATCTATTTCCCAATTCTGTCAATTAAACGTTGAAAATATAATCTCCTTACTTAGGAAGAGAAGGCTTAAGGGAAATAAAAAAATAGTGTAAGAAGGGGTTCATATGGAATATCAGCTATCTGCCTTTGAATCTTACCTGAGCTTTCAGAATCTGCCTAAATATGATCTTATACACCCAATTCGATGATGAAATACTTCTTTGCTTGCCAATCTTATAGCTTAGTATATTAAGTAATACCCAGTTCACTTATAGGTTACTCAGGAAACAGTCTCCGTTGGTGTCCTAAATTTGGACATTTAGTCTCTACCAGGGCCTAGTTTATGAACTGTTTGTCAAAAAATAGCTTTGCACAGAAGTACATATTGTTCATAACTTGACAGGAACATACCTATTGTAGCTTACTGCCATTAAACACTGACTCTTAAGAATAATATCCTTGTCTGATTCCGTTCATTGTAAAAATATTCAAGTCATTTGATGTGGCATGCTTCCTGCTAGTGAATGTATTGGTTTGAACAATACAAATATCAACTTCGCTTTTACATTTCTTATTACAAATGAACAAATTGAAATCCTGATTTTGATTTTCTGGTTAGGTTTTTCTGAGTTTTGATAATAAGTCAGATTCCTTGAATAGACTTAATTCTAAGCACACTGGTATAGTGGAGTATCAGAAACTTGATACCTGAAAGCCCATATACATATACTGTAGACTTTACAAGGTAAACACAATCTTATGGATTGGGGTATAAACGGTCAAGTTTCTCCAGGAGACACACCCATTGTTCTCATCACGAGTGTTCTCCCTCTCCCTTCAAGTTCTTTTCAATCTGGAACAATCTTCACACTTCTGCCTTTAAGGCTCAGCTTAAGGATAAATCGATGAAACCATCTATTTTATGCAAAGTCAGAATTAATAGCATGACCCTGTGTAGTCTTGGCACTTTAGGTTTACATCTATTTCTGTTTAAATTGTAGTTTTTTTATTTTGTTTTGTTTTGTTTTTAGCTAAGAAGTATAACATATTCATATTGTGAAAAATAATATAAATGGAACTACTTCAAAATAGAGTCAGAGCTGCCACCCAGAGGAATTGTCTTGTTGGTCTTACTTCTCAAACCTCTAAAATCTTAAAACTGGGCAAACAGACTTTGGAATAGGTCAAACCAAAACTGTATTCTAAGCAATGGTTTACGAAGATAACAAGAAAGCAGACATTATGACTATATTACAGGACAATAAAGATATTCTTTAGAATTATCATTATGTTAGCTTATCTGCACCTACAGAAATCCCTTCCTTCTATTCATGTGATTGTTCCCCTTCCCTTTCTCACAAATACCCCTTGCCTTCACCTCCTAACCAGAACACTCTGGGTTTCTGCCTGAATCATTGCTCCTAGAATAGCTATTCTTTTGGATCTCAAACAAATGCTGTTGCCTGTTGCTTTGATCTTTTACTTTTAGGTCAACAATATGCATGATCCAAACAGCATATGGAAGAGTGCTTTACAGATAGAAGTAATTTCAAAAATATATGCTAAATCAGTTAGGAAAAATTCAAGCTCTTCTATCGGGCCTTGACTCACATAAAATTATAGAGTAACTTGAGATCAGTTGTGTTCTTTTAAATATATGATGTTCTTACCAATAAAAAAAAAACTTACAAAATGAATAAATCACAAATAGGCAATTTATACGTGAACAAAAAATTTATGAAAATATGTAAACCTCAAGTTAAATTTAATTAAAAATAATAAAGTGCTGAATTTCACCAAAGCATTGGCATGCATAAACAAGAATCCTAATATCTTGAAAGGAGGAAACAAATGTGCATAGGAGATGATACTCATCTACACTGGTGAAAGAGTATAAATTAGCATAATCTTTCTGGACAGAGATTGGTCAATATGTATAAAAAGCATTGAAATGTATATACACAGTAATTATACTTCTACAAGTTCACCTAATTGAGATGTGTGTAAAAAGTATGTTTATGTATATTCGACAGAGCATGCTATAGCCTTCTTTGCTCACACATTATAGAATGAACATGCTCCATCCCAATAAAATATTCTTCATAAATATCATTAAAAGCTGCATTATTTCAAATTGGAATGCCATACTTCATTTAGTCAGAATTCCAGTGTTGAATATCCAAGTTATTTCATCTATTATAAATAATGTTGCAATGGGTAGCTTCCATGCATATTTTTCATCTAGAGTCTTAGAAGAGAATCATTGGGAAAAAGGGTGGATGCACTTAAATATCAATGCATATATCCAAATTTCATTCAAATTTACTTTGAGTCTTCCAATTTAAACTTACATGAGCAGTATACATGAATTACCTCACCACAACTGTTATTAGTATTATCAGATCTTAAAAATGTTTAATTCAATAAATTCAAAAGCCTTTAAAGTCTATTACCCTTGTTTTCTGCTGTTCATTTTAACTTTTTACATTTATCATTAAATTTTTACATATCTATTAATAATATGTATTTTCATTTTTATAATTTTTCTATTCACTGTCTTTACTGTTTCTGTCTTGATCCTTCTTTAGGGAGTTTTGTTTTACTGATTTGTATGAACTTTATATATTAAAAGTATCAACTGTTCAAGCACACTGCTTTATAATTTTATGTAATTACAACAATATATCTTTTTCCCCTTGAGATAGGAATAAATGATTGCTTTAATTTTCTTAGATTATACTTAGAACATACCATTTTGTAGGAGGAAGATATGATTCCAAGTATTTTTCTAATTTTTCCAATATCATTTTTTTAAAATTACACATCTCCTATTTCTAATTAATATGCAACTCTTTTATTTTAATTTCTTATTCATAGTTTATCACATATTAATTTCCTATACCCACCAGGGTCTATTTCAGGACTCCATAATTCTATTGTCAATCTGTCCTTACACAAGGTCAATTTTTTTTATTTTTTCTTTTTAATATTTTTATGTATCTAGTAGGACAAATATTTGTTTTTTGCACCTCCTTTTCAAAATTTGCATAGCATTCAGGTCTCGTAATTCTTTAAATAATGTCTTTGGCAATGGCTCATATTATCTCTTGGGGAAGAATATTAACCTAAAACACCATGGAATTCCCAGGTGCTGTGTTTTTAGGCATGAAAATATAATTCTTTCCCCAGAGACCAGCCTCTAAATCAATAAACCATCTGTGATTGGTATGGAAGAGTTGTTTAGAGATGTTATAATGAGTAATTTCTGAAACTGTACCAGGGGATATGAAGTCATTTAAAACTTTTTTATTCGAGGGAATGTAAATTGGTATACCCATTATGGAAAACAGTATGGAGATTGCTCGAGATACTAAAAATAGAATTACCATTTTGAAGGAGGATCCCCCATATTAGAGGCTTCACAGTGTCCCCTGTCTCACCTCTTCTTACTCTATAGTTTGTAACCACACACAAACTTCATTCCTTTATTATACATTTTTTTTTTTCTCCGCTCACATTCAAGCTGGTTTTGCCCAGATAAAGGCTTTGTGACTCATTTGCCCACCCCCATCCCCTGCAGCCCTTATCCATGTATGTCTGCTCCTCTAATCATTAAGCCTCAGAACATAGATTAACTAAGCCTCAGGTTTATAATTACGAAGACAATAGGTTTCAGTTAAATTTTAATAGTCCCAGGCCAAGTGAGGCAGAACAGCAACCCCACCAACTCAGGGACCAGAAGAGACAGCTGATGCTAGAACCTGACACAATGATCAATTACCTCATCCTCTTTTAATCATCCAATCAGTGGTGCCCACGCCCCCAACTCCCTTAGTTTCCATTACGACTGATTTTTCGCGTGCTAGCTCGCCCGCGTCTCTGGGAATTGCAATTCTCTAATAAATGCTTATTCTAAATTGCCCAATTCCTCTGTTGGTATCTACACCAACAATTTGAAAATATTTATCTATAAATATATATATATATATATATATACCCCAATGTTCATTGCAATGCATATTCACAGTGGCCAAAACATGAAAACAATTGAAGTGTTCTTTGATAAATGATTGGATAAAGAAGATGTGGTACATTTATACAATGGAATATTATTCAGCCATAAGAAAAGATGAAATATTGCCATTTTTGACAACACAGATGGATCTTTAGATTATCATGCTAATCAAAATCAGTCACCTCTCAAGGTTAAAGGCATTCTAGCCTCAAACTCAGGAGTTGACAACTGGACTGAATGACAGTCACATTTTATACTATTTTTTAGAAAAATTTTACTGAGATGAACTATAAAAAAAAAAAACACACAAATGGAATTTATGGTAGTTTTTAGGCAATGCTATAGGTTAGATTTCAGGATCAATAAATTTGTTTCTGACTTTAATGCTTAAAACGACTCCTTTATATACCTTGGAGTAAATAGCTTTTCTAAAGTTATCATTTTAGGACATACGATAAGTGAAATTTTCTTCATCAAAAAAGTGTTTATTATTAGAATTAAGTTAAAATTATAAATTCTCCAAAATTTGTTATAAATCCTAAGATAACACTGAAATGTATAGGTCACAGAAGACTTCTTTCTGGAATTATCATATATCTATCTCTCTATTGGAGTCTAATTTCTAGGAATAATCCTTTAGGTGTCCAGAGGGAATGATAGAGACTGCACATAACAACATAACAAAATGATAGTAAATGCGAGCGGTTTAGAAGGACTCAAAAAGCAACAAAATACAAATGCCGCAATCCCTTTTCATTTGACAAAAGATTCCTAAAATCACGTTATGTTAAATAAAAAGAACATACTTGGAGACAAAATAATTTTAGGGGAATTAAATTAAAGTTAACATTCATTCATACTAACACACATACATAACCCATACGTACTTTCCTATTGTATATTGGTGCAAAGTCAAAGACATCGTTTTAAATATCGCATATGTGCATATTTAGTGGGGAGTGGATTTGTTTATATATATATAGTATTGAATCATTGCCAAGAATATAACAGTGATGCATTTATAAATTTATTCACTTATTTCGAGGAAATTACTAATATAATATCTCATAATAGAAAACTGGAAAATTCTCATAATTTCATTGCAAATTAAATGTATTTACTGGTTCACTCTTTCATTTAGTAAGCATGCACTGTGTACCCACTCTGTGTCCAAGCACTGTGCTTGTCCTGTGGATGAAAAGATATATATAAAGCTGTTTTAAAAAACTCACAGCACAGGTTAGTCTAGTAGTGAAGCTTACTCTACTGAGAGCTAAGATTCTTTTTCAGAGGCATTGGGAAAATGTTTTTTGTTTGTTTATAAAGGTGAAATCATTTCTGATAAATTTAAAAGCATGATATCAAAAACTGGGAGTAACACAAAGGGTCACTTTACAGAAAAAGAAATTGACCGATTAACTGATGGGCTGGTCCTGAAACTCGTATGTGGCCCAGCTAGGTCTATAATTATGTCCTTTCAGCTATTTCTTCTGGTGGTTACTAAGGCCCAGTCAGTACAGTGGTTTCCAACGACTGTGCTAAGTTTCACTCATGAAAATGATCTTTCAGTATGGTGCTAAACTTTTATGAACATTTAAAATTTAACTTTTCTAATATTGAAGATATATACTGCTACAGTATAGTAAAAGAATGAAAATAAAACCTTACTGAACGTAGAAGAGCATGTTAATATAGAAGATACAATTTCTATGAATAAAAAAAGTAAATGCAGGTGTAGTGAAATAGTTTGGTCTCTTGTTAGCAGACTTTATTCTGGAAACTAAGTAACAAAATTCTGAGTGGAACTTTTTATGACACTGAAGTATTTCTGCAAAGAGCAAAAGTTAAAGGCAGAAGGTAAAGCTATCTGCATGTTCTATAAAGAATGAAAAGAAGTTGCCAGATGCTCCCGCCAGGACTCTAAAAAGGTGACCAGAACAGTCCTGTAACCATCATCCATCACTCACCTTTGACCTATATAAAAAGATGATTTAAAATTTACAAAGTGTAGGGGAAGGAATTAAGCATCAAGATATAAGCCCAGTAATAGAGTAGGGTGGTGTTTGCCTTCTCTTACATAAAGAGGATTATTCCTCTACCAGTCAAAGTCGGGAGACCAAGAAAATCACTCATAGAGGCTGAGGTTCCTATAAAAAGGAACACTTTGCCTATGTTTCCTAGGGCATAAAAAAATTGAAATCTGGTGCTTTGTTCTTATTTGGAAATGTATAAAGGCAGGTGACAGACCAAAACATTCTACAAAGTTAAAAAAGGAATAATTCTAGTAGTCTGGAATTTTACCATTTCTTTGACAAGGATACATTAATTTCTTGTGAGGCAAGTGAACAATGTGGAAGATAGCAATGTTGGGTTACCTAAAAGGTAACCGGCGCAAAATTATGTCCTACCAGATTAAGAGCATGTCAGTGGTAAGAGACTTAACTAAACAAAGCTGGAAGCAAGAACTGCAAGTCTGTCCCTAAAACACCGAAGGAGGTACATTGCCTGTATTGACATTGTGTAGTATACAGTTCCCCATAGGGAGTCTAGGAAGAACTCGCATATGCCTCACAGAAGTATCCATGATTAGACAGCTTATCAGACAAATGGTTTCAGTAGATATCTGTTTAGCAGTGAGACCTTCACCCCTTTATGCCCAAAGATAAGGGGAGATAAGTAGATATATTGAACAGGACATGAGATTGATGTTTTGAAATAGATAAGACTGGAAATGTGAACATCAAAAAGTTGTAATTATCAAAATAAGTTATTCTTACAATCCAATGTCAACAAAACCTAGGGAATCTGATATCTTGCCAAAAGGAAGAAGTATCTAAACAAGCAAATTTAAGTCTTTTTACTATATTCAACCAGAATAAAACTGTTCAATTAACTAGCTATACTTACTAATATCTTAATGCAGTAATGAAGATTCTTCCTGAAATTTTTAAACATGAAATTAAAATGATTTTTGTTATTTGTAGCATATAAAATTAATGCATATGTAACAATAGAGAAATCAAATCATTTTTCATTTTCATGTTCAAAATAAGCAGCTAGCAATTTAAATGAGTGGCCAGAGCCCAACATATATAGAACAAATGGGCAACTACTTTAGTAGCCTTAGATTCACTAAAAGATCTCCAGGATGCTAAAATTCTCATTCAGCTCATATATACTTCACTGTTTTATTTTTCTTTCTAACAATAATTGCTCTGGAAAATGTACAAAAATAATGTATTTAGCAATGTCTTATGATACACAAATGCAATGAATTGTTTTTCTAGATACTAGAACCGAAAAATAAAAATTTAAAGATATTATTTACAAAAAGATTAAGTCATAAAATACTTAAAATTATGCGCAAGATTTCTACATTAATGAGCCTTTTTTACAACACAATTTTGACATTCCTTATACCAAGAGTTAGGATCTGTGCTTCCTTCCTACAGGCAGTGGTTTGTAACTACTCTCACTAATAGAATATGATAAAAGTAATGCCCTGGGACTTTCAAATCTAGGTAATAAAAAGATTAAATTTTGGCCTAACTCTCTCTTGAAACTCAGCCAAGTTAATGAGGAATCTCATAATACAGACAGGGTATATGCCAGTCAGTTTTCTGGCTGACAGCCACCGATGACACCTTAGCTCATTGCTAGTACCAACTGCAAGGTATACATAGTGATAAGCCTTCAAATGATTCCATCCTCCAGCCTTTGAGATACAACTCACACTGAATGGCATATGAATAAGCTCTTACCTCTGAGCCTTGCTCAAGTTGCACATCCATGAGCAAAATAAATGTCGCTTTAAAATTCTAAACATTGAGGTGGTTTGTTATGTAGCATTAGAACTAAACAACCTAAACAACTAAAAACTATAAAACATTGCTAATACAAATAAAGAGGATCTAAATAATTGGAAAGACAAAACATTCATACAAATTTTAATTATGGTATATATATATATAATATAGTATTCCCAAAATTCATCTATTAATTTAATGCAATTCCAATCAAAATTGCAGCAATTTTTAAAGAAATTGAAGACTTTTTAAAATGTATATGCAAATAAAATTACCTAGAAAGTAAAAATAATTTTGCCAAAGAACAATGTAATATCAGGGTAAGGAAAGACATTTACATAAAGCAAGCATTCAAAAATAGATGAACACATAAACATAAACTTTTATTCACTTTAGACAAAGATATCAAAATAATTATAAGGGAAAAGAAGATTCCTTTCAAAAAGCAGTGCTAAAACAACTGGCTATCAATATAAAAATACCAAATAGAAAAATTATATGTAAATAGACACAGACTTAAATATATAAAAGCTAAAACTATTAAACATATAGAAGAAAATATAGAAAACCACCTTTGCAACCCTAGGTTAGGTAAAATAAACTAACACCAAAGAAAGAAAAATTTAAAAATGGGATATTCCTAAATTTAAAAATTTCTGCTCTTCAAAAGACACAATTACAAAAATGGGGGGCGGGGGGAAGGAAGCCATAGACGCTGAGAAATATTTTTGAAATTGTTTGTGGGAAGGTAAAAACCAATCTGGGAATTTGTTTCTTATATATTTAATCGTATTTTTAGTATATGACACAGCTGCTCTATTCCTACATATCTATCCAAGAGAAAGAAGAGTATTTGTATATACAAAAATGTATAAATGAATATCTATAGCAGCTTTATTCATAATAGCCCTCAAATGGAAACGACCCAAATTCAAAAAGGTAAATGAATAAACTAATCGTGGTCTATGTACACAAAGAAATACTATAGAACATCAAAAACAAAAACATGAAATATTCATGTACACAATAACAAGAATGATTCTCAGAAATACTGTGTTGAGTAAACGAAGTCAGAAACTGTATGATTTCATTTCTATGAAACTATAGAACAGGTAAAACTAATAGTGGAAGCAGATCAGTGGTTGCTTAGAACTTAGGGTGAAGAATAGTGACAAATAGGAAAAATAGGGGAATTTTGGAGACAATAAAAATGTTTAATATTTTGATTACAGAGGTTACAAAGTTGTATACATTTGTCAAAACTTATTCAGTTTTACATATAAAATTCATGCATTTTATTCTATGTGAATTGCACCTCAATTTATAAGGAAAAAAAGTACCCGAGGGTAACAAACTATTAACTTGGAGTGAATGAATATTTACAAAATCTCTGAAGATGTTCCATGTGACACTGAATAGAGTTTACTATTTACTATGACATTATCTCCTTGTTCTAGACTATTCTACTATCCTACTATCCTGAGGCCTAGTTTTAACTCTGTGGATATGATTATACAAGCTTCATTACAAATGAAGAGGTTTTAAGTGAGCGAAGTGCTGCATACTAACTGCTGATTTCTAAGTGAGGTTAAACTTCTTGTCTACATAATGCTCAAATGAAATGAAAAGTCCTTCTATGACCATTTGTTTGGGGTGCATGAGTCTACATGTCCCACAGCCTAATTGATGAACTAAAAAACAACCTTTTGAAGGATATTTACTTTCTTACATAATCACATTGAAACTGTAGTGTGTTTGAGCCTCCTTGTGTGAATCAACGTTTCAAAAAATATATAAAATCATAACACCTCCTCAACTATACTCAAAACCATTAACAATTCATTACATAAAGAAACGATAACATTATACAAAAGAGCAAATAATTATAAACATGCGGATTGCTATGTGTCAGGCATAATTTTATGACTTTACATCTATTCACATAGGGTTATGATGATGATTTCATCACAACCCTATGAGAAAATTATTATTATTACTATTATTATTATTTACTAATTGTGTGAATAAGGAGACAAATGCTGATGATGTTAAATAACTATATTAAAAGTATTTTTAATGATTAAGAACAAATTTAATAGTTATATTTTTATTTCTTATGTTTGAAGTGTGTGTTTTTCAGAATACTCCTCTGAGACAAGAAATTGATAATTGTTAATTTTTTAAGAAAATTAAAAAATAACATTTATGCCATATTTACCTTGGATACCTAATCATGCAGCTTATCAGATTTAAAAGTGGAGTCCACAACATAGCACTTATATAATCTGTCTCCTAAAATTCCACCCAGGTTGTTTTACCCCTTAGGAAACATGTGGATGATTAGTTCTTGCCTTCCAGTCACATGTGAAACAACATTCTGCTGGGGAGCTTTCCCAATAGGGCATAGGAGCTCTACCTAAACCTTTTATATTTATATTACCTCAGTCAAACTGCTTTCCACAGCTTTAGTAATAACCCCTGCATCAGGAATAAGAAAATTAGACCTCATACATGACAAATTAAAATATGTAAATAACTTAGATTGAAAAATTTCTACAGACTGCACTGCACCATTTAATACTCTGATACATTTACTACAATAGGGATAGTATCAATGTAATATTGAGAAACTATTTTATTTTTAATTTGGCAACTTTTACTTTAGGATTATGTTGAGAAAAAAATAGCAAGGTGTTATAGTATTTAAAAGATTAAGAGTACAACACCAAATTATGCTGTAGATATTTTTGTTGTTTGCTTATGTTTCTTTTGTTATTATTCTTCCTAATAGTTTAATCATCAACTATGTCAACAATTTGTTTTGTAAATTGATGAAATTAAAAGGTTCAATTTAAAAGTAATATATAAAAAATGCTGTTTCCAATTCAGAACAATCTTGTGAGCAACAACTATGTGCCAATATATTTGTAGGTGATTTCTTCATATATTTATCATCTAGTTTTTTGGTTTTTAAAAAATATTCAAAGCCCCAGTTTATCATCTATTTCTCAAAGGATCCAGAGCCAGTAGGCCTTCCCTAAAATAATGCCTTAAGGGAGTTTTCAGACAGAAAGTAAAAGATACCAGAAAGAAACTTGAAACATAAGAAATCAAGAAAGTTTAATAGAATTGGTAAAATGGATAAATATAATAGAATATTTTTCTCTTCTTGGGTTCTTTAAAATATATTAAATGGTTGAAGGCAAAGATTATAAAATTGTATGATGTGGTTTTCAAGGTAAAAATGTGTAATACATAAGCTAAAAATAAAATAGCATTTAAAAGAGACCCATATAGTGGTAAGATGTTCTTCCACTCTAATTCAGGTTGTAAAATATTGATTCTAAATAGACTGTGTACAGTAAAATGTGAATTTTGTTATGACGAGAGAAAAAATTTTAAGTTTCAATAAAGTCAAAATGACTGTAAATAAATTGAAATGACATAATAAGGCATGTTCAAATAACTCAAAAGAAAGAAAAAAGAGAATGAAAAATAGAAGGAACAGGGGGGTTCTGGTCAAGATAGCGGAGTAGGTAAACACCTCCCCCCATGACCACATTAAAATTACAACTAAATTATGGAACAATCAATCTGGAGAACAATCTGAAGACTAGCTGAACATAACTCCTATAACTATAGATATAAAAAAGGGCCACATCGAGACTGATAAGAGGGATGGACATGTGAAATAGCTGGCATGGCACCTGCGTGTGGCCACTGAGCATTGGAGAGGGATATCTCTGTTGCAGAGGTTACTCCCAGAGAAGTGAGGGGCCCCAAGCCCACAGCACGGCATCCCAGCCCAGGGCCTTAGTTCTGGGAAGATGAGTCCCCACAAAATCTAGCTGTAAAAATCAGTGGAGATTCTGACTATCCAAGTGAGACAGAAGTTGCTGGAAACCCAGACATCCCCTTAAAAGGACTGCACACAGACTCAATGGCTTATATACACTCACCCTGGGCTTCAGCAGAGGGACAGTAAATTGGAAGGCACAAGAGATTTACAAAAAAAGACTGAGTTGTGTGGCTTCAGGGAGACAGCTGGAGGGATAGTCGCCATTATCCTTGTTTTGAGTTCTCCTCATGAGCAGTCTGTAGGTGGGCACCATTTGTCCTGTGTTGAGCCCTCCCTGACATGGCCAAATCTGAATCTGCTTTGGTCTGTAGAACTCTGCTCACTCCACCCTGATGACTCCCTGAGACCCCACCCCAGCCTACTTGAGCATCAGTAAAGGCATTTTTGTGTCTGGACAAACAGCCTAATCCCTAGTCCTCATCAGGAGGCTCCTTCAGCAGCAATCAACAAGCCTTAGCATACATGCCTCTGGAGATACTTCTAGTGACAGGCAACCAACCCTAGTGCAAGCTGCGGTATTTCTTAAATAAACCTCTGTGATCTAAGACTTTTGCGAGTGACCGCAGGCTTGGTACTAGCACCAAATCTGAGTCTGCACTAACCTGGTTAATATCACTGACCTCAATATGATGACTTCCTGGGACCCTGCCTCACTCAACATGCATACTGCCTAAGGCTTTTTCAGATGCTGAGCCTTATGAGCAGCCAGCAGGCAGACTGAGGCCTTGGGATTCCCTAGGCCTATTTCTAAGTTGCCCCAGGCATGATACTGGTGGCAGCCAGCCTCAGTTCACAGCATGGCCTCTCCCATATGCCTTCAGTTTCAGCACAAATAGAGACCAACCACAGCTTTGTAGCTTCCATTGAGTAGCCCCAGGCCAGTCACAAGCAGATGCCGACCTTGGCTTACATGAAAGCCCCTCCCAGAAAAAACACACCTGAAGGCTGGTATGAGAGCAAAATAGAGCACCACCTGATTAGCCCCACAGGTGGAACACACAAAGCGTGGTCTCAACAGATACATGAGCCCACTGGGGTAAATCCAGCTCCATGAGGTCAACCTCCATAGAGCAGCTCATATCCTATAGGCGTTGACAATACACACAGCCAGTCAGCCTGTGATTCAGTCCCACCTACTGACATTCCAACAACAATTGAGGCTTAACTACAATAGGAGAACACACAACACACACAAGAAACACTCCTGGAGCACATGATGCAGGTGATCAGGCAGACGGCATCACTAGGCCACACAGACCAAGACTGGGAGACTTGGCAAATATACCTAAGACACAGAAATGAACACAGAGAGGCAGCCAAAATGAGAAAACAAACAAACAAACAAAAAATATGTTCCAAATAAAAGAATGAGAGAATACTCTAGGGAAAAAAAAAAAATGAATGGAGGCAAGCAACCTACTAGATGCAGAGTTCAAAACTTTGAATGTAAGAATGCTCAACGAACTTAGGGGAAAAGTAGATGATCTCAGTGAGAACTTCAACAAAGAGATAGTAAATATAAAAAAGGACATAGAAAGCACAAAAAAGAACCAGTCAGAAATGAAGAATACAATAACTAAAATGAAAAATGCACTAGAAGAAATCAACAGTAGATTAGATAGAACAGAGGTTCAAATAAATGATTTGGAAGACAACATAGCAAAAAACATCCAATCAGAATAGCAATAACAAAAACAAAGAAATATAAAAAATGAGAAAACTTTAAGGGATCTCTGGGACAACATCAAGCATAACAACATTTACATCATAGGGGTACTAAAATGAGAAGAGAGAGAGTAAGGAGTTGAGAACCTATTTGAAAAAAATATTGACTGAAAAATTCCATAACCTGGAGAAGGAAAAGACATACAAGAGCAGAAAGCACACAGAGTCCCAAATAAGAGCAACCCAACAGGTCCACACCAAAACACGTCATAATTAAAATGCCAAAGGTTAAAGACAAAGAGAGAATCCTAAAAACAGCAAAAGAAAGGCAGTTGTTTATTTATAAGGAAACTCCAATAAGACTGTCAGCTGATTTCTCAACAGAAACTTTTCAGGCTAAAAAGGATTGCCATGAATATTCAAAGTGGTCAAAAGCAAGGACCTATAACCACAACTACTCTACTAAGCAAGACTATCAATTAAAACTGAAGGAGAGATAAAGAACTTCCAAGAAAAAGGGAAAAAAAAAGGAATTCATCGCCATCTTGCCAGTATTCCAAGAAATATTAAAGGGATTTTGTTAAGAAAAAGAAAGAAAAAATATAAATATGAATAATAAATGGCAATAACTATGTGCCTATCAACAATCACTTTAAATATAAATAGGTTAAATGTTCTAATCAAATGACATAAGGTGGCTAAATGGATAAGAAAACAAGACCTATACATATGCTGTCTACAAGAGACCCACTTCATATCAAAAGACACACACAGATGGAAAGTAAAAGGATAGAAAAGATATTTAATGAAAATGGATATGAAAAAAAATTGGGAGTAGCAATAGGTATATCAGATAAAATAGACATTAAAATAGAGGTTATAATAAGAGACAAATAAGGACATTATATAATGATAAAGGGATGAACCCAACAAGAGGACATAACCATAGTAAATATTTATGTACCCACCATAGGTACAACTAAATATATAAAGCAAATATTGGCCAACATAAAGGGAGAGATAGACAATAATACAGTCATTGTAGAGAATTTAACACCCCATTGATTCCATTGGACAGATCTCCTAGACAGAAAATCAACAAGGAAATAGTGGCCCTAAATGACACATTAGACCAGATGGATTTAATTGATATTTTTAGAGCATTTACCCCAAAGCAGCAAAATATACATTCTTCTCAAGTGCATGTGGAACATTTTTCAAGATAGATCACATTTTAGGCCACGGAAATGTCTGAATGGATTTAAGAAGATTGAAATGATATCAAGCATCTTTGACCACAATGGTATGAAACTAGAAATCAATTACAAGAAAAAAAACTGAAAAATACACAAACAAATAAAGGTTAAATTACATGCTACTAAATAATAAATAGGTTAACAAGGAGATTAAAGAAGAAATCAAAAGATACCTGAGACAAATGAAAATTGGAACACGTAATGACTCAAAATCTAGGGGATACAGAGAAAGCAATCTTAACAGGGAAATTCATAGCAATAAAGGTATATCTCAAAAAACAAGAAAAATCTCAATTAAATAACCCAACCTTATACCTAAGAGAAACAGAAAAAGAACAACAAACAAAGCCCAAAGTGAGTAGAAGGAAGGAAATAATAAAGATCAGAAAGTAAATAAATAAGATAGAGTCTAAAAAACAAAAGATCAATGAAATGAAGAGCTGGTTCTTTGAAAAGATAAACAAAATTGATAAACCTTTAACCAGACTCATTAAGACAAAAAGAGAGAGGCCCCAAAAAGTAAAATCAGAAATGAAAGAGGAAAAGTGAAAACTGACTCCAGGGATATACAAAAAATTATAAGAAAATACTATGAGCAATTGTAGGCCAACAATTGGACTATCTGGAAAAAATGAATAAATTCCTAAAAATATACAATCTTCCAAGACTAAGTCAAGTGGAAATAGAAAATCTGAACTGATTACTAGAAACCAAATCAAATCTGTATTCAAAAAACTCCCAACAAACAAAAGTCCTATACTTGATGGCTGCACAGGTTATTTTACCAAACATTTGATAAAGAATCAAACCTATTTTTTCAAACTATTTAAAAAAATTCAGAAGGAGTTAATGCTCCCAAGTTTATTTTATGAGGCCTTCATTACTGTGATTTCAAAATCAGATAAAAACATTACAAAAAAAATTATAGGCTGATACTCCTAATGAACATAGATGCAAAAATCCTCAACAAAATATTAGCAAACCAAATTCAGCAAGACATTAAAAAGATCATACACCATGATCAAGTGAGATTTATTCCTGGGACGTGATATATCATATTAACAAATTTGAAAGGTATAAATCATATTATCACAGCAATAGTTTAGACAAAACATCTGACAAAATTTAGCATTATTTATGATAACAACTCTCAGTGAAGTAGGAATAGAGGAAACATAATAAAGGCCATATATGACAAATCCACAGCTAACATCATGGTAAAAGCATAACTCAGCAGAGAAATGGTAAAAGCAATTTCCTTAAGAACAGGAATAAGATAAGGATGTTCACTTTCACCACTTTTATTCAACATAGTACTGGATGTCCTAGCCATAGCAATCAGGCAAAGAAAAGAAATGCACTGCATCCAAATTGGAAAGAAAGAAGTAAAACTGTCATTATTAGCAAATGACATGATTCTATATATAGAGAACACTAAAGATTACACCAAAAAACAAACAAACAAACAAACAAAAACCCAACTGTTAGAACTATAAATAAATTTAGTAAAGTAGCAGGACACAAAATTAATATTCAGAAGTACACCAATAATAAATTATCAGAAAGAGAATTAAGAAAACAATCCCATTTAGAATTGCATCAAAAAAATACCTAAGAATAAATATAACCAAGGAAGTAAAAGGCCTGTACTTGGAAAACTATGTCATTGAGAAAAGAAATTGAAGGAGATACAAATAAACGGAAGCATATACCATGCTCATGGATAGAAAGAATTAATATTGTTAAAATGTCCACACTATCCAAAGCAAATCGTTAAATTCTATGTAATCCCTATCAAAATATCAATGGCATTTTCCTCAGAACTAGAATAAATAATCCTAAAATTTATATGGAACTATAAAAGACCCTGAATAGCCATTGCAATCTTGAGAAAAAAGAACAAAGTTGGAGGTATCAAATTTCTGATATCAAACTATACTACAAAGGTATGGTAGTCAACACTGTATGGTACTGGCATAAAAACAGACATATAGATTGATGGAACATCATAGAAATCCCAGAAATAAATTCATGCCTATATAGTCATTTAATCTATGAAAAGGGAGGCAAAAATATACAATGGAGTAATGATCTTCCATTCAATAAATCATGTTGAAAAAACAGAACATATATACATACACACCAAAAAAATGAAAAGGACTACCTTCTTACCCCACATACAAGAATGAACTCAAAAAGGATCAAATGTAAGAGACTTAAATGTAAGATCAGAATCCATAAAATTCCTTGAAGAAAATATAGACAGTAAATTCTCTGACATTGCTTTTAGTAATATTTTTCTTATATATCTCCTTGGGCAAGGGAAACAAAAGAAAAAATAAACAAATGGGATTACATCAAACAAAAAACTTTTGCACAGCAAAATAAACCATTAATAAAATGGAAAGCCAATCTACTGAATAGGAGAAGATATTTGCCAATGATATATCTGATAAGGGATTAATATCCAAAATTTATAAAGAAGTAATACAACTTAACAATAATCTAATTCAAGAAAACAATCTAATTAAAAAATGGGAAGGAGACCTTAATTGATATTTCTCTAAAGAGGATATACAGATGGACAATAAACATATATAAGGTGCTCAAGGTCACTAATCATCAGGGAAATGACCTGATGATTAAATTAAATGAGATATCACCTCACACCTGTCAGTATGGCTATCATCAATAAATAAACAACTATTGTTGGCAAGGCTGTGGAAAAAAGAGAACCTTCATCTACTGTTGTTGGACTTGCAAATTGGTACAGCCACTATGGAAAACAGTTTGGAGGTTTCTCAAAATATTAAAAATAGAATTACCTTATGATCCAGCAATTGCACTCTGGGTATTTATGTGAAGAAAACCAAAACACTAATTTGAAAACATATATGCATCCCCATGTTCACAGCAGCACTATTTACAATAGTCAAGATATGGAAGCAACCTAAGTGCCCATCAATAGGAAACTGAATAAAAAAGTAATGGTACATACATACAATGGAATACTACTGAGCAATAAAAAATGAAATATTACCATTTGCAACAACATGGTTGTATCTAGAGGTGAAACAAGTCAGAGAAAGATAAATATCATATGACTTCACTTTTATGTGGAATCTAAAGAACAAAATAAATGAACAAACAAAATGAAGAGAGACTCATAGATACAGAGAACAAACTGGTGATTGCCAGATGGAAGAGGTTTGAGGGGCTGGGTGAAAAAGGTGAAGGAATTAAGAAGTACAAATTGGTAGTTACAAAATAGTCATAGGGATGTGAAGTATAGCATAGGGAATATAGTCAATAGTATTGTAACTTTGTATAGTGCCAGCTGAGTACTAGACTAATAGGAGAATCACTTTGTAAACTATATAAATGTCTAACCACTATGAGGTATACCTGGAACTAATATAAAATAATATTGAATGTCAATTCTATTTGAAAAATAAAAATTAAAAAAAAAAAAAACAGAGGGAACAAATCGGAAACAAAAAAAATCAACCCAACTTCAAACACATGAATATTTATAATAACTGTAAATGGTTTAAACACATCAATTAAAAGACAGAGATTGTAAGAATAGATATAAAAATATGACTATATGGGCTGTCTACAAGAAACTCACTTGAAATAAAATGATATGAGATGAATGAAAGAAAAAAAATGTATTATATTAACACAAATCGAAAGAAAGCAGCAGTAGCACCTATAGTTAACAATACTGTATTGTGTACTTAAAATTTTATGAATAGGCTTGATCTCATATTAAGTGGTCTTACCACAAAGTGTGTGTGTGTGTAAGTGGGGAGAGAGAGAGAGAAAGAGAGAGGAGGCGGATGGGGAGAGAAAGAGAGAGAGAGAGAGAGAGAGAACAGAAAACTTTTGGAGGTGAAGGATATATCTATTACTTTAATTGTGGTGAAGGTTTCATGGGTGTTTGCATATATCTAAACTCATCAAATTGTAGACATAAAATATATGTAATTTTATATGTCTTTTTTTTATTCTAAATCATTTTATCTTTGTTCATGACGAATTTCACATGAGAAATACAAAAAATGTGCATAGGAGGTGCTAGAAGTTGGTGCTGAATTGTAAAAATTTAGAATAAGGGATGATTCCTTAAAAAGCCTTTCAGAGGAGGAGAAATTGGAGAAATCAGTAAAATAGGTGAAATTGGTAGACAGAGAGAGATAAGTGGAGATATGAGAGACCATATAGTCTCATGCAGAGAGGAGAAAGATAAGCCAGAGGCATGATGGTTCTCCAGCTCCCAGCTCTAAGAGACATAGATGCATTGTACCTGTATGTCACAGAAGTTCCTCTAACTATTTGGAATAAAACATCTCTTTCTTTGCAACTAAAAGTACTTTAACTAGTGAATGATAATAAAGAAGACAATCTCTGAGCCCCATTAGCATCTACCCCATTTCTGCACTCATAATACTCAGGTCTACTATAGCACATGCTGCCTTGTAACTTATAGTTTACATTCCTGAATCTCTTACCAGACAATTGAGGACGTTTGTAAGGACAGGATCTGGACCCATTCATACTTGTATAATTAATGTCTAGGCACTAAAAATAATTGTTTAATAAATAAATATATGATGATACTATTTAGAAATAACTCATTTTCTTCTATTCTCTTAACACGAGAAAAGAGGGCAGAAATCAGAACAATACAAAGTCACTCACATAATTGAGAAGTTGAGATAAAATGGGCCTGGGGAGGAAGAAGGAAAAGAATTCTAATAGTCATGGCTTAAGAAAAATTTAAGAAAGGATGCAGGTAAGAAGAAAAGATACCAGCAGATACGGTTTCATTTGTATTCTGCTAAGTAGCACTAGTACTTTCAATTCTTAAATCAAATGATTTATTTTCTACTGAAAGAAAGTGAAGCATTAGTTATGTACATGTAGATACACCTCTCTCTTCTTCACCTAGGACTTTGTAGTTCCAAGATGTCAATTCCATTTTTCTCATTCTGAAACAGAAAACAGTAGAAGGAAGAGAATCTTCACAGAGGGCAAGCACTGGAATTACAACAGCCTACGTACATCGTTTCCTTCCTAAAGGTCTAAATCACCTAGCACTATCAGTAACTCAAGGATAAAAGAGGCTGAAATTCCTATCCACCAACCCTCTTAGGACCCAGGACAACAGGCTTTGGCAGTCAAAGTATGGTTAGTCCTCAGAGTGGTCAATACAATATAGTAGCATTTTATTCCGAAGGCACCTTGACTATTGTGATTTGAAACTCCTTTTGCTCAGCAGAATTTACATTTTTAACAAAGATACTCTGTCTTGATTTCTTTTCTCTCAGGAACATAACATCTGCATTAGCCTCCTTTCACATCCTAAGCAGGTCTCCATAAATATGCATTTTTCATTGAATTTATGATACAACCACACTGAGTGCATTCTTGACATCATGTCAGTTTCTTAGTCATGCATTGACATTATGTTATTTACTATAGAGTCACATTGACAGAATCTTGAGAACACTGTGATAGCATTTTAGTTGCCATCAAAGTAAATAGTGAAAGCATATTTAGATAAAAATCACTTGCAGGAAAAAATACCAAATAAGATCTAGACGTAATTATCATAGTTTTAAAAACAATTTAACAACCTGAACACTCATTAGAAGTTTGTTCTAGTTCAGTGGCAGATGAAGAAACCAAATGTTGTACTTTTTACAAATATAGAAAGAAATTTTGCTTGAAACAAAGACGCAGGATTGAATCCAGAACTTGTTGATAGTTTTTAAATGCAATTCACACCTTAAGTTTTTTGTTAATGATTTTGTCAATAAAATGTCAATCTATAATAAAGTGGACATTTTCAAGTGTAGACTTTAAAAATAGATGTTAGTATAAGCAGTATAGATTATTTCTAAGGTAAAATATATATATATTTTTTAACTTTTAGAGTAGGCCAAGAATCTCCTTAAATCCAATGATTCATTTTAGATAATAAACTTTTCATGCATCTGGTATAAGTATTATCTCTTACATGTATCTGTAATTGCCCTGACAGAATTTAATAAATGTCTCTGGGTACTACTGGCAAGACAGGGGAAGAAGAAAAAATAAAATTATAATAACTATTGGCAAGACAGGGGAATAGGAAAAAATAAAATTATAATAACTAACATTTATATGTATTTTTAGCAAAAATGTTGCTAACTAAACACTTTATGAACATAACCTCATGACAAGAATCCTGTGGTATATGTATAATTATTGTTAACACACTACCAATGAGAAATAGTCTCCCAAAGTCTCTAAATAGTCTCCAAAAGGTGAACCATTTTTAAGAGCACAGAGCTACTAATTAATGGAGTTGGAATTTGAATAAGTCGGACACAATGACCATGTTATAATATCTCTTAAAAGAAGAAAAAGAGAAAAATAGGGGCAGAAGTTTGCATATGGTGAGTGAGGTATAGTTGTGCATATCCACAAATGCTTCCAGTACATGAAGACAGTATTTACCACTAGCCATTCCTACAGGGAGGCTGGTGGAAAGCAAGTGTCTCTTACCTACAGCAATTACTGACAAACCCAGGGAGGGATTTCCACATTATGTCTGGTAAGCTCACGTCTAAAAGCAATCATTGAAGGTCAGCATGTCTAAAAGGAGTGTAAATGGGCTTCTTCACGTACAGCACCACCGAGTCCTTTGAATTTTCAGGATGTTGCTACTAGTACTCTGGAAAATAATTCTATTTCACAATTTATTTAGGTTTAGGATTCAGCATAGTGGGATATCTAATACAGTTTAGTTATAAGCTAACCATGTATTCAGAGATGTTAAAGTCATTTTCATTGACATTTATTTTAGCTATAGCTATTCATGACTTAGTTAAAATTTAACTTTATATTTTGATTCTCTTAAATATACTCTTTGCTAAATGTTACTAGTTTTCATTAATTATGTTACCAAGATGGCAGACACAAAATTGATCAACCCTTATATATAGTGATTCAGACAGGGAGCACATGTTGCTTATCAAAGCTTTGTGGATGGTCTGAAAGCCAGAAAAATGAGGACATGTGGGCAGAGATTCCTCTGGATAAATATCAGAGGTGGCAGCAGCTGGGCTTCCCAGTCGGGTAATTTACACGAATTAATTTCTTTTATTCTAGATATCATTTTTTTTTAATCATTAGCCAAAACATTGTCAAGATTTTCTGTCCATAGTGAAATTTTATCAAAGAGCTTCCATATTTAGTTCAGGAAATCAATTGATTTTTTTCCTTAAAATGTCATTTTGTAAAGAGAGCCACTAAGTGACATTGAAACAATTTTTATGTCCTCAAATTTTTCAAGTCAACAATTAACTAAGTTTCTGATTCCCTTATTTGGCCCTATGATGTGAATTAACTCATTCTCTATTAACTTGGTGATGTCTTAAGACACTTTAATAAAAGAAAAGAAAATTTCCATAGGTACAAAATCACACTCTCAGTTCTGATGTCAAATTGCCCCAAAACATGAATCATTAGATAGCTATTAATGAAAAAAATTATCCAAATTATTTTTTTTAATTAGGCTC
>NW_006434839.1:17408665-17423623 GCF_000325575.1 Pteropus alecto
TTATGAACATAACCTCATGACAAGAATCCTGTGGTATATGTATAATTATTGTTAACACACTACCAATGAGAAATAGTCTCCCAAAGTCTCTAAATAGTCTCCAAAAGGTGAACCATTTTTAAGAGCACAGAGCTACTAATTAATGGAGTTGGAATTTGAATAAGTCGGACACAATGACCATGTTATAATATCTCTTAAAAGAAGAAAAAGAGAAAAATAGGGGCAGAAGTTTGCATATGGTGAGTGAGGTATAGTTGTGCATATCCACAAATGCTTCCAGTACATGAAGACAGTATTTACCACTAGCCATTCCTACAGGGAGGCTGGTGGAAAGCAAGTGTCTCTTACCTACAGCAATTACTGACAAACCCAGGGAGGGATTTCCACATTATGTCTGGTAAGCTCACGTCTAAAAGCAATCATTGAAGGTCAGCATGTTTAAAAGGAGTGTAAATGGGCTTCTTCACGTACAGCACCACCGAGTCCTTTGAATTTTCAGGATGTTGCTACTAGTACTCTGGAAAATAATTCTATTTCACAATTTATTTAGGTTTAGGATTCAGCATAGTGGGATATCTAATACAGTTTAGTTATAAGCTAACCATGTATTCAGAGATGTTAAAGTCATTTTCATTGACATTTATTTTAGCTATAGCTATTCATGACTTAGTTAAAATTTAACTTTATATTTTGATTCTCTTAAATATACTCTTTGCTAAATGTTACTAGTTTTCATTAATTATGTTACCAAGATGGCAGACACAAAATTGATCAACCCTTATATATAGTGATTCAGACAGGGAGCACATGTTGCTTATCAAAGCTTTGTGGATGGTGTGAAAGCCAGAAAAATGAGGACATCTGGGCAGAGATTCCTCTGGATAAATATCAGAGGTGGCAGCAGCTGGGCTTCCCAGTCGGGTAATTTACACGAATTAATTTCTTTTATTCTAGATATCATTTTTTTTTAATCATTAGCCAAAACATTGTCAAGATTTTCTGTCCATAGTGAAATTTTATCAAAGAGCTTCCATATTTAGTTCAGGAAATCAATTGATTTTTTTCCTTAAAATGTCATTTTGTAAAGAGAGCCACTAAGTGACATTGAAACAATTTTTATGTCCTCAAATTTTTCAAGTCAACAATTAACTAAGTTTCTGATTCCCTTATTTGGCCCTATGATGTGAATTAACTCATTCTCTATTAACTTGGTGATGTCTTAAGACACTTTAATAAAAGAAAAGAAAATTTCCATAGGTACAAAATCACACTCTCAGTTCTGATGTCAAATTGCCCCAAAACATGAATCATTAGATAGCTATTAATGAAAAAAATTATCCAAATTATTTTTTTTAATTAGGCTCTTAGGAGTTTCAATAAAATGTGTGTTTCCCAGGGACTTTTAAGTGAATAGATCTGCCTGGCTTGTTCAAATTATTCCTATACATGGGAACTGGATGAGTTTCGCTATAAACAAATATACTGCTAGTTTGTTGCTCTCAGTTTAGAAAAATATTTTGTGTAAGTAATTAATTGAAAGTGAATGTTACCTGAATCCCCAAATTCACATAAATGAAGATAACATGAGTTAAAAATAAGATCTTTCCAAGAAATCTTAAAATTTACATCTAACGTTTAAGGATTCCTCAGAGTCACAATATCTGTAACATTATTCACAACCATCCCATGAGTAAGTAGATGACAAAATGTCTGAATTAACTTGCCGAGGTGATACTCCATGACCAGGAGGATATGGAAGTCACAGCAGCCTAACTCTAAAGGTAATGCTGTAACATTTCCTGATTAACTTTAACAGCACAGAGAAATTATAACAAGATTATTTAGATAAAGAACAAATGCCTCATTTTCTCTTGCTATCTCACTGAGAATCTCGTGGGATGCTCCTTTTCATTTTCACTCGTTCTTATGTTCTGCCGTGTTGCATACTCTTAAAATATGTAACATTTGCTCGAATTATTCAGTATGGTAAAATTCTCCAAGAGAGTGCTTCCTCTATGCCCACGGCTCTTTTTAAACTCACTAAAAGTCTTGAGCAGAGGAAAGGACAGAGAGGAATTTACCCGTGGGACTGTAATGAAATGTCAAGACACATGCATGAGCAAAGATAGAGAAAGGCTAGAATAGGGATAACGGGATGATAAATATCTCTATTTTTCTGATAAGTATCTCTTCTAATAACTTCAACGTAATAAACCTTCTATACATTCGATATTACATTAGGGAAGAATGGCAAATGCTCTAAAATTAATAACTCATCACTTTAAAAAAAATGAAGTGCTGTAGGTATGCATCATAAAGTTGTGCACTCCAGTATTACATGCTGAATGCTCATTCCAAAGATGATGGAAGACAAAGGTAATATTAAGTAGTGCAAAAATGGCAAGAAAAGGAGTAGTATCATTAAAAATATCCAATAATATTTCATTCTCCTAGAGTCCACGATAATGGAATTTTATTGTAAATCTTTATCCATATATAGTATATCTAACTCAGGTTTTAAATCTAAACCCTGGATTTATGTCTACAGAACTGACAAGTCTTACTAACATTTCACACCAGTTTCATCTTAGCTACAAAAACATGATATTATTAAAGACAAGATGTGAAAGTCATTCCAAGAAAGTTGATTTAATCTATGAGCGAAGTTGATTTAGGATAAATAAAAAATGCACAAACCTTGAGATGGGTGAATGTGAAAATATTTTTAAAATCATTTTGCCTTTTGTTTAGAATTAAATGTTCAAAAGTTGATTGGAGGCACATAATTGATTGGTAAAAGCATCATATACTACTTCTCCTCCAGATTTGCAGGTGGCTAACAGAAGCCCAAGACTACTTATCAAAGATTACTCTGGAAGACAGGAGAAAACGCCCTCCTGTCTTTCCTAAGAGGAGATAATTTCAATACCTTGCCATTCTAAACTAGAATGAATAAATATGTTAATAATACATTAATAATATTTTCCTAGTATTTTAAAATGATAAATCTAGTAAACCTCTATCATTTACTGACTTCCTAATATGAATCAGAACTAGTGTATAGGTTTAGTCCAGTTGAGTTTCAGGAAAGGTTTCCTGGAGATTAAGCCTAAACTGAATGCAGCCAGATGAAGAAAAAGACAAAGATGTTCCAAGAGGTGAAGACAGAAAGTGCAAGAGGTTAGAAATGTGACATATTCCTGGCGGTGTCTCCTTACTTCATCATGAATAGTGAGGCTGCTAGTGAGCTGTGGCAAGCGGGTAGGCCAGGGTTAGTTTGCTCTGCTAAACAACTTGAGGCTATAAGGCTTTAAAAGATTTCCAGCTTGACATAAATAACAGATTCAGATTTGTATTAAGAGATCAACTAATTAGGGTGGGGGGACAGTAAAAGCAGAATTAAGGCAGCCATGGAAAGTAGAGTCAGCTTCCATGTGTATAGCCTCACACATGATAAGTATTAAGGATATATTAAACTGTTATACTTCTCCCTTAAATAGCTCAATTCTTAATAGGTCACTAATTTAAATATAGGATACATATTCATACATATATTGCTACTTCTGAGCAGATATTTACCTTTTAGGGATTTGGTGTTCTTTCAAATGGACAGAAAATATGAAATTTTTCTTCCATTTATTTTCAAGACCATGGAGAAAAGAAAAAGTCGAGAAACTCAAGGAACAGTCAATTATCTCAGTGTTAGTTCCTGCCTCCAATAAAAACAAAGCTATAAGTTTATAAGCATTGGGATTCTGGGTGAATGTCTAACAACACTAAAATGATTGAAAACTTCAAATTTTAAATATATGCTAATATTTTATACAATCTGTATATTAAGAATGTATATTTAACACCTGTGTTTGATCTTCCAAGTTATATCTTAAATGATTAGTAGGAAAATGTGTGAAAACTTGATTAATCAGTGTGAGAACCTTATAAGAATTGGCCTTCAAATTATAATACAAAAGTGCTATAGTCACAGGGTATGCTTTTCTTGAATTTCTAAACCTGCTAAGACATTAAGGCATATAGTTTGTTAAGATTCTATTAAACTTTAGTGAAACTTGTGAAACTAACCTTTTGTACACATAACTGTTTTTTTTTTTTTCACTATGAGACCAACATTTCTACTAGCAATCTAAAAATGCAAAGTATCTACAGTGAATTCTTTCTAATTTGTTCTATTCTGACATCACCAGCTTAGCTTATTTAACAAAGGATATCTCCTTTTTCTAAGTTCTTTTCATGTTAATGTAAATAAAAGTTATTATAAGTTACTTTCAGGAAATATAATTGGCTTACAAAAGAATATGAACAAAGTATAAGCTATTTTACCTAGGCCTAATTTTTTAAATATAAAACTAATTATGAAAACTACATCACTTAGATAAATAAATTTAAAATGTACACCTTGAGTTATTTCTATTTTCGATATGTGTATCTATTAGGAGCTCAGCTGGGCTGTGACAGAGAGAGCTGAGTTATCAGATGTAGGAGTAACCAATTAAAGCAACAAACCATAAGTGAAAGAACTAAACCTTTAATAACTTACTGAGGTGAGTAAGCAAGAATAAAATCTGAAGAAACACTGATTCAGCCTGTTCCATTTTCCTCATAGAAGAGGCACACTGGTCAAGGCTCAGGGGGTCAGTGCAGATGCGGGGGGTCACTTCTCTGTGGAGGGAGTGCTGAATAGAAATCTTAGGCCATTTTATGGACTGGGGGATCAAGGAAAGGCTAAAAGTGGGAAAGTGCTGGGACCTGAGTTAGAATGCAGAAAGTGTCTTTAAGGTTCCCCATGTCCCATAAGGAGATCTCAGCAGGTGCTTAAAGAGGATCACTGCCCAAGGCCTCGGACACTGAAACCTAGAAACAAGGGCACCTGAGCTAGTAGTGGAAATATGAAAGCATGACCAGCCAGCAGGACCTGAGTCCTTGACTGCAACTCCCTTTAAAGACTGCAATGACTGTGCACCAAATACGGTGTGTGGAGGGCAGTCTTCTTGTGAGGCTCTCAGGCAAAGCCTTTATAATTGCCTATGGTCGGGCTTGAAAATTACACATATATTTTTAATAAAATTTGGTGTGGAAAATAACCACATCAAATGAAATATCTGCTAGCTTAATACTTCTACACGGCTAATAAAATAGGTCATTTTTCCAGCTTGACTATAAAGCATTAACATATTGGTAACTCTAGGGATATATGGTATATAAGTAAAACACCTATCTATTTGATGGACTGACTTTTTAATTCCCCAGTGAGGATGATATTTTCTTGTGCACAGAAATTAGCTCTTTTGTTCTCCATTTACCATATTTTCACTACCCAAATTCAGGTACAGAATAAATGATCATCAAGGAAGAGATTTAGTGGGATATCAGTGAACATATCTTTATCAGGATTAGATATCCTGTTCTGTCTTCTCATTATGGATATATATCAATAACACAAATAAATGCAACCATCAAACTCCAAAAGTAGCAGCAGAAAAAAGGCAAGAATCCAGAACTTGAAAAGTCATGAAATCAAATCAACAATTTTATTAAATACCTTATAGAGAGTTCTGTGGAAAGACTGCATGAAAGTTGGTGGATGGACCCGGATTTCAATGTCCAAGATTCACTAAATATGTATATGGAGTGAATCTGAATCTCAAAAAAAGTCAAGCAAATAAACACCACTTGGGACTACTGAAAGTCAAGTGAATGCAGTGGACAGCTAGATCCAGACCAGTGAAAGAAGCAAAAGGGAATCAGGTTGGGTGATTAAATGTTTGAGTAGGACAGGATAAGAGTACGCAAAGAAATTCAAGTAGCAAAGTTAGATGGGAACAAGAAAAAAAAAAAGTCAGGTACGCTATGAAAGGACATGCTTATTTCAAGTCATACACTTTGTCCAGCTGGCAGCTCTTTACACACTGCCTTCTAAGACTCACAATATTCCCAGGAAATGACCATTCGATTTTTCTGTTCCAAATGTTTCAGGATTTCTTACATAAAAATTTCTTAAGTATTTACAAACCAAAATCTAAATGTCACCTATAACTGTTCCAAAAAAATTAAAAAATACTAATTCAGTAGAGATCTTCCATTAATTAGCACCAAACACATAGTATAGCCAATTAATTTGAAAAATTGTTCATTAAAATAGCTAAAAATAGCCTGGAAAAGTTATACAAGGTTAATAGAGACAATAATAATTTTTCCTTTTAAATTTTCCATAGGTCTAATAAAAAGCCTTATATAGTTAACTATTTAAAATTATATAAGCAATAGTAATGAAACCTAATTTATTTCTCCTTACTAAATAACAGGAACTGCGCAAGGCATTTGAGACTGCTCACATGAAGAGTCTATACTTTTCTCTCCCCACTAAAACTGAGAGATGATATATTGCAACAGCTCATGGCTCAAGAGACTTTGGAGGCCTTAACTGCTGCAGACAACTTTCTTTGGTGACAGATGATCATATTTATTATCTGTTTCAATCATAGCTATCCTCTGGATGTTTTTTTATCTGCGTTACTCTCTGTGGTTTTGTCAAGATGACGCAAAACTAAGTAATTTAATTAATCTCAATTCATGACTAGTGAATTTATTGTTCTCAATTTATTGTTTACATATTCCTATTTACATTTGACTGCTAAGAAATAACAGTCTAAATGATAGTCTAAATGCTGCTAAGAAATGATAGTCTAGGGATTAAGTGAATAATGAATGTACAGTTTGCTAGGCTTGGGAGCATGTGTAAATGCAGAGGATTTTTTTACCCATCAGTTAACTGATTCAGATCACATAACCTGTTTGTGAAATTAAAAGACACTTAACCTGAGCTTTTAAAATTTAATTTTGACTGTGTTTGTCTTAAATTTAGTTTGCAACTTAGTTCCACTTCCCCTTATTCCTCTACTTTCTTTGCTGTGATAAAAAAATCTCCTTCATAATTTTATATTTTCTTGTTGTCTGCCTTTAGAAGGAACAAACTTTATCTGAAGATGAGAAAAGTGAATCAGAAGCCAGAGTTCATTAATCTTAATTTCAATTGTGTCACTTATATGATATGCATATTGAAAGTCACTTATTTTTTTAATCGATCTATTTATTTGAATATAAATGCCTTAGGATTTGGGAAACGTAACTTTACTAATTTGTATTTTCACCAAGGGATTTTTTCTAAATAAATTCTATTTAAATTGTTTATCAAGCAAGAGGAAAAAATTTAGTATTTCTTGAACCTACATAGTTAAAGAGAACAACTTCCCAAGTGGGCAGCACATAAGGACCCAAATTAACTATATGATTCACTTTATTCATAAGATAGCTCATCTCTAGCTCCTAGGTTATACATTTTACATCAGAGGTCCACTTTATACCAATGGTTTATAGTGTAAATTTTTTTTCTCTCAATCAGGAGAACAAAAAAAAAATACATGGAAAAGTCTATAGCACTCCCTGAGGGCTAATGTTTAGGAGAATCCTTTGTTCTGAGTTGCCTAAAAGGATCTGTCAATAAAAAAGAGGGGTCATCACTTTTAAGGTAATTTCAGTAGTAATTTGAGGAGGCATTTTTCTTTTTTTCTTTCTTTTTTGAAAATGCCTCAGTGGACCTCTTTAAGTATGGTAAGCTAGTGCTACTGCTCCATCATGGTCCAAGCTGTGGTGTGAAAAAAGACATTAAAATAAAGAGAAAGCTAAAATGCTCTGCATAATTAAGAGGAGAAATTTTGAATTTTGGAGAATAGCCCAAGGAGCTTAGCAGAGAAAAAACAAGCCCCTGCAAGAAGCCCCTGCAAAAACAGTAAAAGGAGAAGAATATTCTAAGTGACATGACACGAGAAATACCCTGTGCTGGGTAAAGAAAAGTGCTAATAACAATGGGAAAGATTGATTTAAAAAATGTTTTCTGGCTCTCTTTTATCACCAAACTTCAATAAAAGGCTGCCAGACATGGCAACTTTGGGGACTATACTGTGAAAAATAATGGTTCACTGGGGTACAATTATCCATGGGTACAGAGGCACTAGCAAACTTTTGTTCTGGATAACTTTTCAAGGATATTTGTATAATGCACAGCCTTGGAATATGAAATAATGTCTCCCTCTGTAGTAAAGAGAAGTTTTATTTGCTGTCTAGTATAATAAAGATTATGTTGCCCTCTGGAGCAATGCTGTGCATGTTTTCTTAATGCCCATTGAGAAAGACTGCGGTTTCTTCCTCTCCTGGAACGCACCTCATTCATCGTGTCATCATGATAGTAACTAGACTTTAGGGCAAGGGCAAAAGAAATGGTAATACTCTGGTCACTGATATTACTGTGAATAATAAACTATCATTTGTCTCTGACCCAAGAGTCTCATGTTTTCTACTGACATTCTTGAAACTGCGCTGTTAACCTTGTTAGCTCGCAAGTAAAGTAAAATCTTCTACTCCTCACAGTCCTCATAAGAGTGATGCCCAGCATGAGATGAAGCTGGTCAATGAGAAATAAAAGCAAGAGGCAAATGCTCAAAGTGACATCTAAGAGAAGGAGGCAAATACTGGCTGATCTAGATGAAATGTAATCTCTACTCCATGTTATCCAGAAATCAAAAATATTAGAGAAGACACCAGGGGACTTCTCCATGTAAGTGGTATGGATGCCTATACACTGTATTTGGGTATTGTTTTAAAGCATGGCTTGAATAAATTAGAGGACTGGCAGATACTGAAAAAATCAATTTTAAGCTCAATCTGATGATTTATTTCTCCAGCAGCAATGACTGTTTCAAATATTCACATGGCTGCAAGAAAATATTTTGGCAGAAAACCTTTTTCATGCCAACATATATTGCTTTGAATAAATCATATTTATATCCTGTTTAATTAAAGATAACCTTTCTGAATATTAATATAATTCCATTTGCCATACTCCGTTGTTTAATAGGTTATTATTCTCCAGAATAAATTTTGGGACATTATATAGATGTCACATTAATGACTAAGAGGAACGTTTATAACAATATAAATATTGATCATTTCTTTCTAATTTTAGATGTTTGATATTTGTGGTAAATTTACAAAGGGAATGAACTAAAGTTTACACTTACTACCCTGGTCAAAAAGAGTAACTAAGAAATTAGTATAGAAATAGGAAATAAATTCTCTTCCTTACAAAACAAGTGCCAAGGGGATATTGTGGGTACTGCAAATTAAAAAATTTACCTGCAGTGGAAATTGAAGCCTGGTTGTATAGGTTAATGGTTAAATATACTACTTCATGAATCACTTCTATCTAGTAATAAATAAGGATAGTTAATAAAACATTTAATACTTAAATCTGAGTAATTATATGAATTTAAAATGAACAATACTGTCTTTCCTTAAATATTTTTGTAATTCAGTATATTCATTCATTCAGACTAAAGTCCTATCGGTTTTGAGGTATCTTGGTTTTTAGTAAAATGATTAATGACAACTCTTCTCTTGCCTTTGAAGTGAAAATGTACATTTTCTTAAATCTCAAAGAAAATAATCTATAAAAAAGGCCACATTTTCCTTTTTCAAAGTTCAGCATTTGCTTTTACATTATTGGTAAACGTATAAATTATGTACACAAATATGAATACCTTACTATATATTCTTTACCTTAGTATGCATTTTCACCACTCTTAGCTTGCTTTATCCAATCACACTAAGGAAATATTGGTCATATACATGTACGCAAATGCTACGGAAGACTTTAATGTATAAAAATTTTTTTTCAATGCAGAGTGAATTTCAAATCTATTGCAGGATTACAAGCATAATAGTAATAAAAAAAAAATCTAAATCTCACATTTAAAACATGAATCCTGATGAATATCTAGCCAATATAGGAATGACCCAAAAAGGGTTATAAAATGCTAGTTCCAAGCTAATAGTTATGTAATTTAATTTATTCTATTATTACAAGCCTAGTTCCAAAATTCTTTATATTTCCTTTAGGCAACAGAAGAAAGCTTCCTTCAACCAGTATGGGATTCCACTGAAGTTGGTCAATATGTAACTTACAAAATTCACCTGTTGTTCTAATTATAATTCTAATGTACATATATAATTATACTATGCCAATATAGTTCTATATCCATATATAGAGTTCTAATTATATCTTCTCATTTTATCTTCATGACAGCCTTTTAAAAAGCAGAAGATTAAAGGGAAGGAAGAGGGGGAACTGTGGTTTAGAGAGATGGAGATAATGGGCAGGATTTGAGGGACATAAAAATAAAATTAGAATGAACCATATGAAATTTTTGACATTCTAAAACATTCATGATAGTTATCAATTAATGCTTATGAACATATTAGTTCCTAAAATATTTTCATAACGATCTATTTTCCAAAAGATAAATTCTAGTTAATACGAATGTTTTTTGAGATTTAGAAACATGAAGAATATATTAACAAAGAATAAGATATATTTAATACATTCATGAAGATGATATTGGTAAGAATTCCCTATATCCACCAATATGTTTCTCTGCCCTTCAATCTCCTGAAACACAGCTAGGGGTGAGGAGGACATTAAATACTACTTAAAAAGGTTTTATGAAGACAAAAGGAAAACTGGTCAACTGACACTAATATATATATATTTAAAAGAAATGAATGAACTGGTCACATTGGGTGAACTGGCTTTCAGCTGACTGACCTAGGGCCAAGTTCTGCTTCAGTCAGGCTCTTCTAAGGGAATAACAGCCAGAATTTCATTTGGAGATATCGGGAGTCCAGCCATGACCAGTCTACATAGAAAATTGTCCCTTCCATCTGGTCTCCATTATACTGTGTCAAATGTAATCCTCATTGGTATCACTTTCATTTTTCAATTTTATTTTTCATTATTTCTCACTTCTTATCACCAACATTTCCAGAACTTGCAGGGAAACTGTAACTCTTTATCAAGTGAAAAGAGCCCACCTATTAGGAATGCGGATCTTTGTTTAAAGATTTAAAGTGTTTTGTTTTTAATATTCAAACTTTCCTCATAATTCATTTTCTAGTTGCAGTTTGCCAAGTATTTGCTTCTTAATGGCCCACTTAGTTATTCAGCAGAAATTCTGCTGAATCTTCATTACACTTATTTATTATAGTCATTTGCACATTTCAATACATCCATCTTCAGTCCCTCATCTCTGACATTCATGATAGATACGATACATCCAACAATTCTAAAAGAAATCCTTTTTGGATTCCATAAAGGCAGCATTTTATAAACTTAAATATATTGCATTAATAAAAATATTATTTTGGTTCACCCACTAATTTTCATTTGTATAGTTATATTTTCCCCAAGGTTTTAGGTGTCACATTTAAAAACCATAGTGCTTAACGGTATAATGACACTTCGATATACATAAAAAAATTAAATTCCAAAATGTGGGTCAGGGTTTTTAACATCACAATGATTTTCACAACAGTGGAAAAAAATTAATAGCGTCTTCCCATTTAAAAATAAATTGTGCATTTTCACTTAAAATATATTTCATCAATAAGTATATACATTACATTGATAACTTTAAATATTTACAATATTCTATTTTTGTTTTTTTTTTAGGTGAGGCAACCGTTGGTTGACCTCACAGATTGCAAGGACCTTGTCAGCTTACAATTCCTTTTTCTTAATTTTTTTTATTTTTTTATGCTTACAGCCCTGGTCTTCATAGGTGGTCTCCCATCCAAGTACTAACCAGGCCCGATCTTGCTTAGCTTCCGAGACCAGACAGGATTGGGCTTGTTCAGGGTAGCATGGCCATATATTAAATATTTATGATATTCTTCTAATAGGGTGAAATTTCAAAGCAGAACTTGATATTCAGCAGTTTTAATATAATGTATAATGAAGTAGCTGAAATGCCTATGTAATTTATTTATAAAATCAGAGTAATTAGAGCATTGTTTGCATGAAAACATTGCAGAATTTCTCTCTCAGAATTATTATCAAATTGCACTGGCATGCTTGTGTTTCATTTTTGACAGACTTAACCGACAGTTTTTTAAAAAGTATCCTACATTCATAAAATTTTATGTTCAAGTTAAACAAAATGTTTTATTCATAAATATTTTATATTTTTTATATTTAAATGAAACATCAAATGTCCTTTGAATTGCTTTTTAAGTGCACAACTTCCATCCCCTTCTGAATGTGATAAGTTGCCAGATAATTTTAGAAACAACATAAATGGAGTAGTATCAGGAAAAAGAAAGGAGGTGAGCAGTAGATATTAGTTTTATGTAAGTTTACAGTGAACTCTTCCTGGAATTTTCATAAAGAGACCTGGTTCCACCTAGGGAACTACTGTTGGGTCATTTGTTTATCATAGATGGTTTAAGTCTCTGCTCACCATAACAGAGAGAAAAGGACCAGGGAAAGGAATCCGGACAAGACATGGTCCAAGTGAGGTGTTTACTGAAGAGAGGTGTGAACCGACAGATGTGAGATTCTGGTCAGGCTTCCCTCCAAACCAATATTCTTTAAATAATTTTTTCAATCTTTGTTAATGTGAGCAAGTAGAATACTGATTGTCTACTTATTAAAAACGTATATTTCTTTATATTCGAAATAATGATTGTGGTATATATAGTAAGTGTAATATGACATTTTAACTTACTATATATTTTAAAATATGTTTATGTCTTTGTTTTTACATCATTAATGAAATGGATGGTGCAGTCAAACTCAAGGTGTCGATTAGCAGACATTTACTTGCTTTCTACTCCCCAGGATTGCCAGTTTTATACCAAAACAAAACAAAACAAAACAAAAATCCAGAATAGCTAGTTAAATTTCAAGTACACATAATTTTTAATAGCAATATATCCTAAATACTGCATAGTCTATATTTCCGTATAAGTATGTCCCATTTTCAAAGTATATTTATGCTAAAAATGTATTCATTGTTTATCTGAATTTCAGATTTAATTGATGCCCTGTATTTTATCTGATAATGCTACCACCTACATTTAGGAATCGTGGAGCTCAAGTCAAGTTAAAATACAATAGCCAGACTGTTCTATATCCAGAACCCTTCACAGAATATACATTTTCAAAAGGATGAGCTGCAGGCTAAGTATTCTGGGAAAATAATGCTTCTGGGTAGTAAATGCAGCTGGAGAGTTTAGGCTGTTTTCTATTCCAGACAGATGAAAGAGACTTGCACTAGGAAGGTAGAAGAGCTGAGGAAAAGATAGAATTGTAAGATATGAAAGCGGTAAAATCAACAGGGCAGGCTATTTGTCAAAACTAAAAGAAGTTAAAGCTTTAGGGTATTAATTTAACAAAGATGTTTTCTGGGGAAACTGAGCAGCATCTATCTAGCAACCTGTACCATGCTAGTCCCCCAGGCAATGAGTCTTCGAAGAGCAGACACAGCAGTCTTTTCAAAGGCAAATATGATTTTGTTGCTTCCATGCATAAGGTCCTTTAGTGGCTTCCTATTGCTATTAGGACAAAGATTATTCCTCATCTGGCCCTTGCCTCACACTCCAGCTGCATCTACTACCCTGCTCCCCCTGACATCCTCAAATCTTCCATCTAAACTGGCTCTCTTCATCTCTCAGACCTGGCATTGCTCCTTCTGCAATAGGGCTTTTGAATCTTTTGCTCTTGGTTCTCCAAGTCATGCGACTCTCATTTATCCTTCTAACATGTCACTTTCTGTCAGAAGCCATTTGAGATCTCCCTGGCTATATCAAATCCCTCTATCATGAGCTGTCATCAAACTGGAAACCTCTTCTATCACTTGTCAGTGTTGAATATTTTCATGTTTACCAATTTTTATTATAGTGCATATTATAGATATGTACAGATTATAGATATTATAGATATGTACAGCATATTATAGATATGTATAGATATGAGAATAAGATAATAAAGCCTTATATTCTCAATGACCAGATCCAGTAAATAGTCATCCAAGGCAGTCTCATTTAACTATGTCCTCACCCAGACTCCAGTTATTATTTCCAAGACAATTCCCACTTTCTCTCAAATAATATGTTTGCATAATTATTTAGATTATTTGATTCATGTCTATCTTCCTCATGGACTGTAAAATTCAAGAGGATAGGGACTATATCTGTTTTTAATTATTACCATAGCACAACATCTAATACAATTTTGAGCACAGAGAAGTTTCTCTGGCCTAAAATAAGTGTTAATTGAATCCTTTCATGTATTTTTAAAAATTTTATCTTACCCTTTAAAGTCAACATTTTTCATTTATTTTATTTCCAGTTTTATTATATTTTGTAGCTAGAACAGGAATTACTACCATAGGGCAACATCAGTTAGTACCTCTGAGTGTTCATTAGCATGCCAAATGAATTTACTACTCCTGATTCAACTGTAGTTTCAGGATTTTCCTCAAGGGAAGGTTGATGGATGAATGCCTAACACAACAGCACCTGAAATGCATTGGAGTTAGGCAGAAAGTTTCCTCAAATGCTGACACGGCATACAAAATTTTTGGAGTGGATATTTAAAAAAGATTGAAATCTCACATGATGGAAATTTAATAGAGACAAATGTGAAGTTCTACACGTGGTTAAAAAACATTTCATAATTCCCAAGTGGTAACCATGGTTTGAGAGATCTTATGAAAAAGAATAAAGGGATTTTATTAAATGTGCTTCACTTGAATGTATCAGCTCACTGTTCAATGTCTGTTTGCCTTCAACAGAGGCTTGTACTCAGTAGACATTCATTAAATATTTGATGAATGCAAAAGTGAATGAGTAAACTGTAAGTTCTGGCTGCTACAAAAATTCATTTAAAGCTTAGCTGCATTAATAGAATTGCAGGCAATAGAACAAGGGAGGATACAGCCCTGTTCTGCTCTCGAAAGCCAGACCAGAATAGTGGTAGGTTGTGTCCAGTTCTGAGCAACATACTTTAAGTGGGTGTGTAAAGCCAGATTATTAAAAACGAGGTTGCAA
>NW_006434839.1:17423693-17425704 GCF_000325575.1 Pteropus alecto
AAGAGCCATTTATAAAAAAGGGGTTATATTTGCTATAAGTGGTACCAATGAATAGAATTAGACCAAGCGACTAGAAGAGAAAGTTCAGCTCAAAATGAAGGACGTGCTACAACTAAGACCTATCCAAAAATGCCAGGGAAGTGTTAGAAACTAGTTTTTATTATTATTATTATTTTCTTTTTGAGTGTTTGTTTTGCCTTGTTGAGATGTTCAAGTATAAAGTAGGCAAGCACTGGTTACAAGGCAGAGGGATTAAGAACTCTGTAAAAAGATTATGAACATCAGATAAATTATCAGACTAGAAATCTGTAAGACACCTCCAACACTTCATCTTTAAAAATTTTCTTTAAGATGACATCAAAGGTGAAAAATGTTAAACAACTCATTAAAAATGGCAAATCAAAAAATAAATTATTTTACCAATAATACAAAAAATATTTTAAGGATATAGTACATTAAGGTTCTTAGGTATATCTGGGGAAATGTGATGAACTAGAATACTGTAATGATGCAAATGCATTAGATTTCCATCTGTGGCTTTCTAGAAATAAACCCAGACACTTATGAATAACTTGCTGAATGTTGATATAATTTTACTATTAAAAAGTAATAAAACTTCATATATAAATGTGTAAAGGGACCTTTTCAAGAACTAAGCTAATCCTTTATAAAAGTTCATCAAAGTGTCTCTCTAGCCTCCCACTAAAAACATACAGGTTTGAGGAACCCACTCTCTCAAGAAGTAGGTAGATACATTTTGAGATTTGCTTTAATTATTAAAATTATTTTGTGATAAGTTTAATTTTCTCTCCCCATAATTCCCCCCTTTCATCCTAGTCCTATCCTCCAGATCTTCACAAAAACAATCCAAACCTTCTCACACCTGCAAGTCCTTGAAATAACCAAAAAGAGTAATCAAGTTCCTCATCCTTTCTTTCTCCAAATGAAACATTCTCAGCTCTTTCAGGTGCTTTCTTCTATTCATAATTTCTAGATAATGAGCCAGAAATGTGCTTATTGCCTACCCTTGAATATTCTTCAATTTGATTAAAGGATCTCCAAAAGCGAGCTTTCCAGGGGAGAACGCGGAACCCTACGTGAGGCCAGCATAGAGAAGATAAACCTCAACTCATCCTCACTTTCCCTAAAGCTAGATCAGAGAATATCATTGACTTCTACTGTGCTTATTAGCAACGAAAGCTGAAGTTCTTATTATTTAATATTAATTGTCATGTTAACTAGCACTGGTACTGATTAGCAAATAAAGTTTCTACTTAATAGTATCATTGAAATTCCCACATACTCTTTTTTAGAAATAAATGGGGTATCATTCAATTAGCAAACAATGTGGTAAAAGTGTCATTATTAGTCCCATGTTATGAAGAAATTAAGACACTGATTAAATGACATGTTGAGGCCCATAACCAAGGAGTAACAAAAAAATTAGTCTAGAATCATCCAACGCCTGTGCATTGCACATTTCACTACACCATATGTATACCCTCTTATAAGTGTTTTCCATGATCTTCATCGATAGCACTATTTATAACAAGTAAAATTCTTCATATAACGATATGTAGAGTAATAAATAAGTGGAAACATATACTCTCCATTTCCTGTTTTTTATCCTCCTGTATACATTCTTTTAAATATGTGAACAAAAGGTTTATGGTTAGTTTAGTACTTTTGAACAAGAGGCTTTTCTTAAAATATTTAAAAAAAGGAAACTACCTTTAATTCAAGCTGACAGGTAATTTTTCTTAAGGGTCTAGAATGATGAAAGTAGCATTTTATGCTAAGACTCTTGAGACAGTAAACAAAATAAGAATTATGTGCTTAAACCAAAACTTATGAACTATGGATTCAAAATTTATTATCATGGATCTAAAAGCCATTTAAAAAATTGAAAATGATACAGTTTTCATCAGCTTTTCAGTTTCTTTCCAGCAGTGAACTGAGCAAATCCATTAGAGCTACAAACATATTTCAGCAGAGAGAGTTCAGGTAGGAC
>NW_006434839.1:17425717-17439638 GCF_000325575.1 Pteropus alecto
GGTTGATGCCCAGGAAGCAACAGGAAGATCCTTGAACTGGGATACCTGCAGAAACTTAACATGTGTAATTTGTACATCATTCAGTAGCTCTGGAAAATTCTTACTTTCTTATATTCTTAGAGACATGTATGTAGCTACATCTGCAATTAATTACTTCTGTAATTGCTGTGATATATCATCGGATATCACAAGGGCTATTTAATGAGAATCACTTTTTATCTGATTTCACTGGGAGCTCTGCATAGCCTCTGGTGCATCTTAGGGAAAACCAGATACAAATGTCTCATCTGCAACTGCTAATTATTTCCCATGAGTGAGGACACCCTGGTCTGGCCATGTCAGGGTAATGATCACAGCTTTACAAATGATGCTAATTTTGTAATACAACCAGCAATGCCATTTTACCTTGTCACATTTTACTGGATTCTTTTGCCTCCTGCTCTCAGGAGCCTCATTTGGCTATTTGGCTTGATACATACTCTGCAACCTGAAAAGGTTTTCTTCAATAAAATATTTATTAGGTCGTGTAACAAAATTTTTCCTTATTGTCTTATTCTGTCTTTCAAGGACAAACAAGAAAAAAACTCTCTTCTCCCCATGAGAAGTTTAATCACTTACCTTCCCTCTAAAGACATGGGGCTTGCAGGAAATGCAGTAATATATTTTTCAATTTATTGTGGATTATTATTAAAAAATGGACTTGAAGATTTGTCATTGAATTCAGACAATGCCACATGAAGTCATCTCTCTGAGTTTGAGTTTCTTTACAAGAATTAACACAGTATTTTTCTCTGAAAGGTATTATAACAAAATTAGGCAAAATATGTGAAAACTCCTGGCCCAATTCCCGACATTTAGTAGTTCTCCTAAATGTTTGTTAGACCTTAGCAAATAATTTAATTAATATGATGTGTTGATTGTTTTTCTTAGCTGAATAAATAATTCTTTTGACTGTGTTTTTCAAAGCCCAACCCACCTTGCTGGAGTTCATCAAACAAATAAAAATAATTAACCAGGGTCGCAAGATATATTATGGTAACAGAAGATGGTGAAATCTCTGCAAAGTAAATTAAATGTGAGCTACAAACTATACTTTATATATTGACAGGATCATTAAAAAAGTAACCCAAGAGTATTATTATTGCACAGATTTTATTCTGAATACAGCCTCGAGCTTCATTTCCAAAGTGACATGCTTTACACTCTTTTCTAATTTCATATCAGAAATACTAAAAATCTGTAGTAATCAAAACGGCCTAAGTGAAGAGTGGCTTCTGTAGATCACGGGAATCTTTCAGATTTAAATCTCTGATTTTAAAAAAATAAACTTTCTTAGCTCTTGCCCCCTCCCATGCCCCATTATTTCCTTACCGATAACCCTGCCATCATTAGTTCTTGATGGATATAAAGGGGCATAACCAGATTTCATTTTTGATAAAAAGTTGGCTATATATATCAGATACAGAAATAGAATGATCTTGAGGACAAGATATGTCTGCCTTAGCTTTCTTCAAAGTGATAGGTCCCCTTTATGCCACTAAAGAGAACTGATGGGAAAAGTTTAAGATAACCTTTGTTCACCTGAATTAATAAAATCCCTATTGAGGCAGAACAGTGACTACTTACAAGAAAAGTGAACCTAATAACTATTTTGTATCAATTGGTGCAACTTTTTAACTTTTCTATGATGCATTAAAAATTAGTTTGCAGAAGCTGGTAGCAAGTTTAGTTTTCATGGAAGAATATGGATGGAGGTGATCACTGGGATCAGTTCTATCAATTTTTAGAGAAGTCTGAAAACCACACCTCTTAAGAATGTACCATTTAATGTAAGAGTGTTTAATGTAAGAAAAGCACATTCTTTGCACATTTAAACAACAGAAGGCAAGCGTGGGACTTTTTAGGACACCAGGCACATTTATAAAATACACATATGTACAAGATTGGAGGGCATTTTTTCATTATTTCTATAAACTAACTTTAGGGTAAATTATTCTCTCTCTAAAAAAAATAAGCAATAAAACCAATGAAAATATTCAAGTGTCCAAAAGGACATACGGCAAATGGAATGCCTGCTACAATTTAAATTTATAAGGATCCCAGTCCTAAAGCACACAACTTTTGATATTGGCAAAGGTGACCAAGATACTGAAATGCTAAGGAAACTTAGAATGGGATTAGTTTTGAGACACTCTTCCCTTATAGACCTTGTTATTTCATTACCAGGGTCTTTCCAGCCACTAGGCTGAAAACGCAAATAACCACTAATCCATGTAAACGTTAGTTTTCATTCAAGTTTGAAAGCAATTATTTGCTTTTCTCCATGAAGTGTCTTGTTACTTCTTTTGTTGTATCTTATTCGTAGAGATATATCACTTACTTATCAAATAGCACAATGAAGCCTATACACGATGTTGACACCCGACTGACAACTATTCACAATATATAGTAACATTACTTTGGCAGTGACTCACCATGAATAATGATATTCCTTTGTTTATTCTTAACTTTTTTATTTTATAATACAGCTATGTTAGGTAGTTAGTCAGGCATGAGTGACAGGAGCGAAGGCCCAGTCTGTAACCATAAAAACTTCCCTTGAAGACTGTCCTTAAGCACCTCCCAGAAATACCTCCCTTTTAGTGTTATAAATTATTCTAAAACTTAGAGCACAAAGGCCATAAAAGCTGCTGGCTAAACCAGCTACAAATGCATGCACAGAAAGTACTGCCCGTAACTTCAGCCTCATTATGCCATCATTATAATCTCATGACTATTCCTGGAAGTTCATGAATCTAATTATAACAGACTGAATTCTGGGTAAGCACATGTGCAGTAGGCAAAGTGTTATACAGCAGCCAAAGGTCAGTCAAGGTGAGCTCACATATGGATCCTCTAGTCCCTCCCATCACGCCCCAAATATAAAGAGATCTTCCCATCTCTGAATTGTTACATCTTTACTGGCTGGAAACCCGCCCCTTCCTTTGGGGTGTACTTATCTCTTCACCTCTTGAATTCTACAGGGCTGCAGCCTTCCTTAGAGTGGCCTGTTTCCTTCTAAAATGTACTTTCAATAAATCTTACTTTTTCCAACCTCGCCAACCTGTAATTCTTTACTGCAGTGTCAAGGAAGAACCACAGAACAACACACACGCCACTGTCCACTGTACTCTACAATCCACCTCTCCTCCCTGACATCGCTGGGGCGACGCTGGATTTCACCTCACCTCAGAGGTGACAGCTATACGTGGTCAACTTTTGTTCTCATTCGTTGTAATTCATATATGTATCTCATCCTTAAATGTAACTTGATTGTTATTATTTTGTCTGTAGTTTCCTGTTATGTCTTTTTCTTAAATTTTAGTGCACTTTTTCTTTTTTCTGTAAAACACTTGCAAAATGCCCATAGTGAGGAATATAATTACAGTTCTCTTATATTTAAAAGAAATTAGTTGATGGATATGATTTACTGAAAATTACAATGGGTTTGGATACTGTTTTTATCATTTGTTTTTACATAATACTTTTAGCATTACTGAATTCACTATTACAAGTTTTACTATGAGAATTAATTTGGAACAATTTTCTATTGCAAGGTAAGAATTTGATAGTAAAATCAATGAATTCTGTTCTGTGTCTGTTCACATGTTTCAAAGAGGAATAGAACTCATGTAAAATACCTCTCCAACAAAAAATGCATTTTTATTCTGCTGATACCATAATTTTTGCGATTTTTTTCTTCATTTCCTTCAGAGTCTCAATAATCATTTCTTATTTCATATAACAAAATGTGGTCTATTTTAGCAAATCTTGGTCACATGCAACTAGAAAATTTGAAAGGGAGAAACAAAAACCAGCATTTCATGATAATGTCAATGAGGACAGCAGAACCCAGAAAAATGTATAAATATTTGTAGATATTTTAGTAATAAATCCTCTATAAAATGCCTCTCTGAACAATATAAATTACTGGGAGGAGTTAACATCTCGAAACATTTGTATTAATCACTTAATTTCCTAGAATCTGGAAATGAACCTTATTACACCAATTTGGCGGGCCGGGAAGTATAATTACTAGCATATCAAGATACTTTTCTTGGCTTCCAAATTTTACCTTATTGTTTTTCCTTTATTTTCTCCTTTGTTCATGTATGTTTGTGTTATATATGCACATATTTGCAACCACCAATCCTTTTGACATAAAGAGGAATAAAAATGAATGAATGAACTATCAAATGCAACCTGACGGCCAGCTCAATGTTTAGAATGGATGACTTCAGCTGTCATCTAGACTTGAGAATCACAAATTCACCAGATTTTCTACAGCAAATTGTTCTTTTCTCGTCTCATCGAAAAGCACAGAAGGATTAGGTAGTCCAGGGGTTGGTAAACATTCTCTATAAAGGTACAGATAATAAATATTTTAGGATTTGTAGACATACATTCTTTGTCACATAGTCTCTTTTTTTTTTTAACTTTTAAATCTGCAATACACCATTCTTTGCTGACATTTGTGTAAAAACAGGCCATGGGCCTACTTTCTTCGGCAAGCAGTATGTTGTAAAACGCTGAGGACGGTGCTAAGGTATCTGGGGGCTGCTTCTTTCTCACTCAAGGCTGCCTTGCACTTGCATGGCATTAACTCTCAAGAAGCCCAGTTTCCTGGTGAGATCCTCTCTCTGCTGCTCCTATGGGAGCCTCATCTAAAATTCCCAGTAGCATCTCTCTGAAACACTCTCTGAACAGGACTCAGTAAACTGTGGTCATAAAATGTGCTGAGCTTTGGAGCTGTATAAGACTGATCTAGATTCTGGCTGTGTGACTTCCTGGCAATGTGGCTTTGTTTAAGTTAAAGGGTGAAACGTTCAATTTCCTCCCTAGTAAAGTGGGAACACTAAAACCAATGTTGTGTAGATGAACTGAAATAAGATAACATTGAGAAAGTGACTTCCTAGAGCCTAAAGCTTTGTACTGGCTCAGACCCTGCCGGGTTCATTCTCGGCCCTCCAGGCAGCTGTCCAGCAGCAACAGCAGCAAAAGTGCTGACATCTTGTAAGTCTGCTGCACGGCCCAGGTGATTCCTTTCTCTCCACAGCTAGCCAGCTTGCTGTTACTCTTTCAAATCCTTTCTTTCCACTGAACTCGCTATCAGCAAACATTTATTAAGACACAGCTATTTGTTAAGGCACCTAGTCCAAATGCCAGAGCATGGAACTAAGGAAATCTGTCCATCACAGGATGTTCCAGAAGCCTCCAAGTTTCCTACCCTGGAACCACTTCATCCTCAAGCTAACCCTAGGAAGGCTTGGTTTGAATATGTAAACTTAATGAGATAATGTTAAAATCATGCTCTACATTTTATGTAGAGTGGACCATTTATGCCTTTGCAAGAAATAATATTGTACCATCATATTTATGTAAGAAAAACAAGGTTGTATTTGATTTCAATGTTAAATCTGATATGGTTTTATATCACTTTTAGATTATTCTCTTGAAGCATGGTCATAAAATGTTACAAGGAATGGCACACACTGTGCAGATCAGTGCAACAGCTCCTAGATCTAAAAAAAAACTAATTCTTTTGAAATTTCATTTCCCTTATCGTTATAAAACATTTCATTTCCACCATTGATTATTGGTTCCCAAGCCTACAAAGAAAACTTTCATTCTGAAATCATAGCAGCTACTCTACAACAGTGTTAATAATAAGTGTTAAAGGTTTTAGAAAATATCAGATTCTTCCTTCAGACTCATTATTCAAGACACAATGTGCTGCACAGGTCTCTCCAGTTATGTGCTATCCCGGTGTGCAAAATTCCTCATCATGCCTCTTCATTCTACTACTACATGATCAATTAACAATCACTTCATTTATTGAGCCCTCAGTATTGTTCTAGGTAAGGAGTGTTTAACTCTGACTTACTATTAAATTTCTTATGGTAATCTTTCAATATTATATAGATGACAGGGTCCTAATTCCAGATTTGGACTGGGGTCTAATTATGTCATAGGCATTTAAAAAAAAATTGCAGGTGATTCTGATGTGCATCTACAATTGAGGGCTTCTGTTCTTGGACTTATGAGGACACAGAAGGGCAAATGAGGACACAGAAGGGCAAATGAGGACACAGAAGGGCAAATGAAAGACTCTAATAAGGAATAATCTAATAAGTGTTGTCTTGTGATGAGTTATTAATGTATATTGTAATTTAATCCTCATTGCTAGTCTATCAAGGGTTTTTCTCCTAGTATCAAAAATTATACTTTGAAAGTAAAATAGTTTCCAAGATGACCTCAGACCTCCTACCCAAAAGCCCATGAGATTTCCATCAGATAAAGAAGCCCGCCATCTGGCTGAAGTGATGAAGCAGTCAGCGACTACCAGGACCCCTGTAGCCTGAACCTGCCCAGATATTAGAGGGGTCCAGTGCCCCATCTGCCACACTGGTTCCCCTCAGCTGCAGTACTGAAGGCGAATATCTTGTAGATTCAAGTACACCCAGGGTTTAAGCCAATTCTGCCTGAATAAACCTCATGGATTTAAGAAAGTCTCATTTTCTAAATAATATTTAAAGTGTACTTTCCTCTACTAAACTTAGTATGTCTGGAGGAAGGCTAAAAAAAACTTTGATTACAAAGATTAAATAAGATACTCCACGTAAAAGTTCTAGCAAAAGGGCTTGATGTGGGACAAGTATCCTAATAGGCATAACCTTCTTCCTATTTCACCTTTTCCTGGAAATAAACAAACAAAATAAAACAAAACTGAAACCCTGTTAAATGCCAGCTCATTTGGCTGGCACACTGATGCTTTATTTACTCCTACAGGCTGGTGTTCTTTTCTGTATGTATGACCACAACCTATCACCTTATAACTCCTACTATACATCATGGGCCAGGAACAGCTCCTGTGTGAGTATTAACAGCTATTACTGGGCCCTGTTAGCCACTCACCCTTTGGTACAATAATTAAAAATTCTGACCACTCATTTGCAAGCTATCCTGCAGGAGTATATGCTTTCCCTCAACACTGCCACCTTCTTATTTACTTGCCAAGTTACAACACACTTAAATTTGGGGAAATTTATGAATTGCAAAGCTATGAGAAAAAGAAAAAAATCCTGATTTGTATGTCAACTATAATTCAATTTAAAACATAAAGACAGACACACAGACAAATGTAGATACAGAGAACAAAGTTAGACAGCTTTTTTTTAATGTGATCTATGAAACCTAAGGTATAGAATATTGCAACATGAAGATCTAGCCTGAAGATTTAGCGAAAGATATTATGTCATTTTTAATGACCACAGGAATTTATAGAAGACTTAGCCTCATGTCAACACATTATAGCTGCTAATTAAATATTGTCTACCACCTCCCATTACCTTCACTTTCTATGTACACATTTGTCTCTACATGATTTATTACATATAGTAAATTGTAATAGAGATCCTTAAGGGGAGAATGTTGTCAATTTTAGGATATCCTACTTCATATCATGGTTTTCAGAATGTGAAAAGGCGGGGAGTAAATAGAATTTGGTTTCATAAAATATTTTGAAATGGAAGGTGATATCTACATTTGAGGTAATATTTGAGACAAATTTTCTTCTGAAAACATATATGCACTATCCTTTAAATATATATATTTGTGGGTTTTTTAATCATTACAAGAACACTTACAAGTGGGACTGTTAGCTCTAGGAAGACCAGTCTACAACTTACATATTCTGTTTTCCAATTATCTAGCTGTCTTTTCTTTCCAACCTCCTTTTTAAATGCCTCTGCGTTTGATAAGCTATTTCATCTCTAGACATCAACCTTCTCATCTGTAGAAATGGGCATGATATTGGTTCTGGCTTTATAGTAATATTGTGAGAATTATATAAAAGGCTTTAAGCTCTGAACATAATGACAATAGTAGGTAGCACTATTAGTGATGTTTCCATTGTTTAAACAAAAAATCTTTTAAAAGAACATATGCACTTTCTAAAGTAATGAAAACTAGAAGAAGAAGAAGAAAAATATTTACTGAGACTGGCAATGAGAAATAAAAGCAAATGGTAATAAATAAATAAAGGAAGAAAGAAAGAAATGAATGAATGAATGAATGCCTCTGCGTGTTCTTTCCTTTGGCCTAACTTTTCATTGTTTTTAATATCACTGCTCCATAGGAAATCTACAGTTTAATTCCATCCAAACGTTGCTTCTCTTCTCTAGTCCCCATTACTAAGTTCGGTATTAAGACAAGCAAGAAAACATGTGTCTCTCCTTCCTACATAGTTTGTGAATAATGGCATTTTGGTTGATCGGTTCTGTGATCTGGCTGCCAATATCTAAAGCTCTCCAAATGCCATGACTCAGGCTCAAATGCTTTCATATTTTAAATATATTCAGCTTTTCTATAAGTACGGTGACCTCTTTCTTCCCCCGTTAAAATTATGCTTTAAATCTTACTCCTTTTTCATTTTTTTTCACATATTTATAACTACCATAATCTAGTTTGCTCACATTTAGGCATCTTTCCAGTTTCCATATTATCTTACAAATTGTTCTGGCCATACTATAATGTTCTACAGTATTATTTTATTTCATAACAAAATGTAGTCCTAGCAGGCTTCACAATATTATCATTAAATTTTTCTAACAGTCTCTTTCTTGTTTCAGAAAAAAGCCTTTCTAGTATAATTCATGTCATTTTTTAATTAGGTAAAAATAACACTATCTTATCATAATAATGTACGTAATTGCAAATATTGCCATTTTGTATAACAAAATGGAGTAGAGCTGTTTTCCCATTTAGAAGATACAATAAAATGACAAGATTGTTGTTCTTAGATGCAATAAGCTCCAGAAAAATCAGAGATCACTAGTCATTACAAGTTTGCGTTTTGCTTCTTTAAATCCAAAGGACATAGAAATGTCAAGAACTAGCCAAAATGGTTTCACTATCTCCTTATCCTCCCTCAATAATATGACAAACATATTACTTACCATCTCTTCAACTCTGTTGAGATGGGATTCTTCAATGATCCTGACTATTCTAGATCTCAAGTTGACAGATCACAACTTAGTTGGCTACCATGGTTGAACATAGATTTTTGCCTGCGGCTTATAGTAAAGCAGTTGGGTTTCACCATCTGAAGGCTACGGGATAAAAAAATTGTTCTGTCACCCTTTTTATGTACCCTCAGAACAGAAATCATGGGCTTTTATTGGAATCCTGCTATAATGTTCTTGACTCTTTGGGGACAGCCAAATTTCTTTCTACTCAATAACTGAAGTATAAATATCTGGTGATATAATTATAAACAAAGGTTTTTATTTTATTTTTAAATATTTTTAACAAGAGTTGTTCTCCCTATCTTCCGAAAAGGGGTATGTTAGTTTTCTACTGTTGTATAACAAATTACTGCAAACTTAGAAGCTTAAAGTAATACCCATTTATTATCTCACAGTTCTATATTCAGAAGTCTTGGTGGGTTCAGCTAGTTTCTGTGCTTAGGGTCTCACTAGCTGAAAACAATGTTTCAGGCAGTGTGGGCTCATATGCAGAGGCTCAGGGAAGAATTCACTTCCAAGCTCTTTCAGGTTTTTGGAATAATTCAATTCCTTATAGTGTTAGCACTTTTCCTTTCTGGCTATCTGCCAGAGGCCACTCTCAGCTTCCAGAAGATTACCCAGATTCCTTGCCCTGTGCCAGAGAAAGCCTGCTACTTTTAAAAGATGCATGTGATTGTACATTACATGTTCTTATATATAAAAACCCTTTTTTTAGAAAGGAGTCCAGAGGGGCTGAATCCATGTCAAGTCACCCCTGCCCTCTCAGATCTTCCCTCCAGGGTTTCGACCTGCCCTGGGCCTGGCACATTCCAGTCTGCAGGAGAAGAATCTGAGGATAGAGCAAGGGAGAGGGAAAGCTCCCAGGTGGAAGAAGGTGGGTTGAAAGAGTGGCTTTTGGTCTATTCTCGATCAGCCAATATTCAGCTAAAGCATGAATATTGGACACTTGGACAGTCAGGGCAGGGGTGAGACTGGAACCCCACATGGCCAGCAAGGTCACAGGCATCCTGGTTCCTGGTCAGGTACTCATTCTCCAGGAGGAGGCAGGGCAGTAATTCCCAGACCGTTCAATTTCAGGCAATTTCAGGCCTGGTTATTAGGGAACTTGCCTGCTCTTGTCCTGGGCCTCCTCTGAGACTTGGTTTCTTCATCCCTGCTGGAATTGGTGGCAGTGGAGTCATCATAATAGCCCTTATTAGGCCACGGGCAGAGGGGTTTGCTCAAAAGCAAATGTTGAATTTGTGTGTCCTGAACTTGGGATGACTTGTCAGGAGTCCTCCACACAGCAGGAACTCCACAAATAGCAGACTCCTGGAGCCACCACTGGAATGTAGCACCACCTCCTCCCCATCCTCAGCCCAGGCCAGACAAGAGGGGGAAAAAGCTCTAAAGATTCCACCAAAATCTGTTAGAACTATTGAATTCAGTAAGCTGAAAAACAGAAAAATCAACATCAAAAATCATTTGGTATCCATACACTAATAATGAACTATCTGAAAAATAAACTAAGAAAACCCCATTTACAATAGCATCAAAAAATAAAATACTTAGGATTAAAATTAACCAAGGTGATGAAAGATCTATACACTGAAAACTGTAAAATATATATGAAAGAAATTAAAGGAGACAAATGGAAAGACATTAATTCTTCATGAATTTGTTAAAATGTCCGTAATACCCAGTGTAATACACAAATGCAGTGCAATCCCTATCAAAATCAAATGGTATTTACCACAGAGATATAAAAGAAAATTAAAAAAAAAACAACACTAAGATTCACATAGAATTACAAAAGACCCCGAATATCCAAATAGACCTTTCCCTATATCCCTCTCTGTCTCTGTTTCTCTTTCTCTCTCTACTTCTTATCTATCATTTTTAATTACATGATTATATGAAATTACAGGACTAGAAAAGAACCTTTAAGTTAACTTTCTATTGATAAAAAACCACAATGAGAATAAAAAATCAATAAAGACTGATCTATGCAGGGGAAGGAAAGTCCTAACCAACAGAGATACATAGTATAAGATAACAATAACATGGCAATAATTTAAAATTTACACAACAATCTCATGTATATTATTTCATTTGACTCTCACCACAACCTATGAGGTTATATTATTTTTCCCAATTTACAAGTTAGATTTCATACGGCTTTAGAATAAAAATATTCTAAATGTAGTATGTTTAATAAATCTTCTGGTGCCTTGCATTCATAATCCTAACAATAAATCCCAACTATTGGTAAAAGAAAATAATAGTAAATATTTTTGATAATAGCATTAAATTGTAATAATATCATTAGAGCATTCCAGTTTGAGATTTTCAAGAGGTGGTAATATGGTTGCTTCTTTCTACTGATATGTTTGAATTCACTTTTGTATTATAATTTAAAAGCAATCTATACATTAACCTATATGTTATCTAAAATATTAACATACAGTCACATGGAAAATAAATTATAACCAAGTGAAAAATAAACAAAAAACACATGAGTCAATGACCAAAATATGTTAAGAATCACTATTCTAGAAGCAATTCAATAAAATATAAAAAGTCACAGCTACCATTCAACAGTAGTCTAGAAGTTCTACTCATAGTAGTAAGATATTTGTTTAAGGGTGAGTTTACTCAATGCTGGGAAATAAAACCATCATAATTTTTATATCATCATTTTCTTGAAAAATTAAGAGAATCAACTGAAAATTTACTAAACCTAATAAAAGACCACATTAAAGAACCCCTGAAAAACAAATAAAGGAAAACAGATTTCAACAACTTCTGTTTACAGCTATGGTAGATTTTAGGGGACACATTTACCTTACTACCCAAAACAATAAAAAAAAATGGACAAAATATACTAAATAATGATTTTCAAGACACTAGACAGTAGGTAACAAATAGTGATCCCCGAGAGATGAAGAACTAACTATAAGGCATAGATGTAATTATTCTATAAAGGAAAACAGATTTCAACAACTTCTGTTTACAGCTATGGTAGATTTTAGGGGACACATTTACCTTACTACCCAAAACAATAAAAAAAAATGGACAAAATATACTAAATAATGATTTTCAAGACACTAGACAGTAGGTAACAAATAGTGATCCCCGAGAGATGAAGAACTAACTATAAGGCATAGATGTAATTATTCCTCCTTTCAGACCAAATATCTTTTTCTGGGCTGGGTTCTGCTCTTTCTAAATAGGTGGGCTAGAGAGTTTCTGTTTCTTTGTTTGGCTTTACTTCGTATTTGGGTCTTTGGTTATTTTATTTTGTCACAATTTGATACATAAATCTAATAACTATTCCCAGTTAAGTCACTAATTTTAATGCTTTAAGTTCCTCTTCTATGAGAGGACGTATTTAGCAAATAAAATTAGACTAGTTAATATTTATTATAGAGACTTTTCTCAAATATCAAATGGGCATATGCTTATATGTCGTCTAGCAGTTGACTAACACTTAACGATAGTATATTAGTAAATTGTTTTGGTACTTCTTATAAATTCCCACCTTTCCTTTTTGTATTTGGAAGGGAGCCCAATCTCTCTCTCCTATTACAAAACTCTATTTTAGTAGACCCCTTGTATAAAGTCTGTCTTGCTGTTTAATATATGTCTTTAAACATATGTAAAATATTATATAAAATTTATATTCATAAATATTGTTCCTTAGAGTAAAACTATAATTTACAAATCACTTTAATTTGGAATTCAGCTGAGCAAATTTTGCTTAGCTAATAAATATACTAATATACTAAAAATAGTATAAAACTACTAAAACTAAATTTTATTTTAAGTCCTTAAATGTGTGTTGACTACCTCAGGATAAAAATACCTTAAAGGATAGCTTTATACCTTCAAAGAAAAAACAGAAAAGATGCCAAACTCCTATGATCCCTTAATGAGATTTTAATCACATAAAAATTATTTTTAATGATAAAATAAAAATAAAGAAAAACAAAAGGGTGAGTAGTAAACTTTTATTTTGGCTAAAAAATAATATTTTGTTACTTTTAATTATCCTTAACCACAATTCAATTCTCCTCCTTTTGTACATTTTTTTCCTTTCCAAATGAGGAATTAAAATATTTTTAAAAAATCAGATTCCGACCATATTCGAATCTTGAGTAATCCATCATAATTTTTGATATTTAGTAAATCAACTTGAGTTACACTGAAATGTACATTTGCTGAACTGAAATGGATCCACTTTCTATAAAAAAAAAAAGAATGTGTTTGTGAAACAAATTAATCAAGAATCTCCTTTCTCTTGTCAATCACCGAACACAGTTTTAGCTCTAAAACCGTAAGTCTAGCTCAGTTCTTTTTAAAAAATAGCTTACACTTAAAACTGCTTAGTATTAAACCAAAATAGTAGCAACTATTTACAAATATATTTATCTTTCTATTAAAGCAAATACAAAAAGATATATCTAGAAACATGTTAACAGTTGATGTTACTGAACGAGCTTAAAAGCCATAAAAATGCATTTGTTTAAAAGGGTTCCCTAATTCATACTTTTCATTTTATTTAAAATGAAACAAAAAACGCTTTATACCTAAAATAACATAGTTTGCTAAAGTGTTATAAGAACATGTTAAATATTAAGTATTTACTATATAGTCTCTTTTTTTTTCAGATATGACAAGCTGCAGAGTTCTCAGAAAGTTGGTTTCTTCTTTTAAGAAAAGCAAATTTGGGTCTTGACATAGCTATATTATTCCTGTCTAGAATGATGATTATAGAAATAAAGTTTTCAACTATGATTCTGAAAAGTGACTGCAGATTTACACATTATAAAATTTAGAAAAAAATTTTAAAGGCAGAATGCAGATATTGATAATGA
>NW_006434839.1:17439666-17440156 GCF_000325575.1 Pteropus alecto
ATTTTTAGCATTATTCATAATTACATAGGTTGTTTAACCTACTTAGAAAAATAAAAGGCCTACATAGTATTATGCTCAATAAACACTTTCTACCTATAGCCTCTAGTGTTTCTCTCCATATTGTCCTTGTTAGAGCTGGAGTCTGCCAATATTCATCTTTACTGTAAATATTTAGTCTCCTTGACATTTCAAAGGCACACTGTTCCCACTTGTGATCCAAGTGGTTCTGCCACTGCAAAGGTTAGCTAGCATCACCTAGAATGAACACATATACTGAATATAATATCTCCAGGAAGCCCTGAGATTGAAACTGCTTAAACATCTAAACACAGAGCTCCGTACAGAATTAATCACAATAAGTGCTGTTTGAAAGAATAAATGAATGATTGAACAAAAAAAAAATAATGAGAGAATTTACTTATTCATTTTTAAGGCTGACATCAATCAGGACGCAAAATCACTTAATATGCAAGGAAAATATCTGTTGCAA
>NW_006434839.1:17440254-17440912 GCF_000325575.1 Pteropus alecto
TAAGGCATAGATGTAATTATTCCTCCTTTCAGACCAAATATCTTTTTCTGGGCTGGGTTCTGCTCTTTCTAAATAGGTGGGCTAGAGAGTTTCTGTTTCTTTGTTTGGCTTTACTTCGTATTTGGGTCTTTGGTTATTTTATTTTGTCACAATTTGATACATAAATCTAATAACTATTCCCAGTTAAGTCACTAATTTTAATGCTTTAAGTTCCTCTTCTATGAGAGGACGTATTTAGCAAATAAAATTAGACTAGTTAATATTTATTATAGAGACTTTTCTCAAATATCAAATGGGCATATGCTTATATGTCGTCTAGCAGTTGACTAACACTTAACGATAGTATATTAGTAAATTGTTTTGGTACTTCTTATAAATTCCCACCTTTCCTTTTTGTATTTGGAAGGGAGCCCAATCTCTCTCTCCTATTACAAAACTCTATTTTAGTAGACCCCTTGTATAAAGTCTGTCTTGCTGTTTAATATATGTCTTTAAACATATGTAAAATATTATATAAAATTTATATTCATAAATATTGTTCCTTAGAGTAAAACTATAATTTACAAATCACTTTAATTTGGAATTCAGCTGAGCAAATTTTGCTTAGCTAATAAATATACTAATATACTAAAAATAGTATAAAACTACTAACACTAAA
>NW_006434839.1:17441964-17446636 GCF_000325575.1 Pteropus alecto
GTTATATAACTGTGTTTATCTTCTCTATATCAAACAGCATAATTTCACAAGGCTTATTGCTTGTAATTTATTTGATATCTACATTTCTGTTAACATTGAATAATTATGATCATTACAATTTATGGTATATATAATATGGCATTTCTTGTGAAAACAGTACAACTATCCATTGTGCACAGTTATTCTGTATTAATTCCTATGGAATATATATGTTAACCATTATTCACAGGCTCTAAAATTATAATAGTATATTTTTAATGTAATTATTTCATTTACTGTTTTTAGCATTATTCATAATTACATAGGTTGGTTAACCTACTTAGAAAAATAAAAGGCCTACATTGTATTATGCTCAATAAACACTTTCTACCTATAGCCTCTAGTGTTTCTCTCCATATTGTCCTTGTTAGAGCTGGAGTCTGCCAATATTCATCTTTACTGTAAATATTTAGTCTCCTTGACATTTCAAAGGCACACTGTTCCCACTTGTGATCCAAGTGGTTCTGCCACTGCAAAGGTTAGCTAGCATCACCTAGAATGAACACATATACTGAATATAATATCTCCAGGAAGCCCTGAGATTGAAACTGCTTAAACATCTAAACACAGAGCTCCGTACAGAATTAATCACAATAAGTGCTGTTTGAAAGAATAAATGAATGATTGAACAAAAAAAAAATAATGAGAGAATTTACTTATTCATTTTTAAGGCTGACATCAATCAGGACGCAAAATCACTTAATATGCAAGGAAAATATCTGTTGCCATTCAATCATCGAGATCTATTCTAAAGTAGAAATACAACTTTCTCTAAATAATTATTTCAAATTCACTCCTAAATTATAACACATTTTGGCATTCTTCTGCTCTGAAACCTTTAGTGATTCCTCATTTTATATTACATAAAGTAAAAACTCCTTAGTTTGCATGGGGGATAAACAATTTATTTGAAATTATGTAGAAGGAGTAAGTTACAGACCTAGAGAGAAAGACTGGAAATGCAAGGCATTCTAGATATTCCACTATCTGGTCCTAACATATATTCCTAAGTATTTTTCATTACTTCTCACCCAAAGCCAACTACTCTACTTCTCTAAAGTCTTCTTATAGCTATGCTTTGAGCATCCTCTTTATTACATCACTTCCTAAAGTATCCATTCGTCTGTTAAAAGGAATAATAAAATCTTCTTCAATGGATTATTTCGAAGATTAAATTATATAATATATGTAAACAGAGGAGAGTGTAAGGGACTTAGAAGATGCTCATAAAGGATAGAACAATAGTTCTTAAAATCATTATTGTTAGTGTGGTTTTACTGTTACAAGAATCCATAAAGCTTTCCAACCTCCAGGTCAAAGCAGCTCCTCCTTTCTGTGCTCCCTTTGCAACCTCTAATGTTAGTACAGGTATTTTGATTCTTCTAAATGCATGTCATATGTTCCTTCCTAGAATATAATAAGTGTCTTGAGAAAAGGAGCCATGTTTTGTTATGCTTCTCTTTTTTTTTTTATATTCATAAATATTGTTCCTTAGAGTAAAACTATAATTTACAAATCACTTTAATTTGGAATTCAGCTGAGCAAATTTTGCTTAGCTAATAAATATACTAATATACTAAAAATAGTATAAAACTACTAAAACTAAATTTTATTTTAAGTCCTTAAATGTGTGTTGACTACCTCAGGATAAAAATACCTTAAAGGATAGCTTTATACCTTCAAAGAAAAAACAGAAAAGATGCCAAACTCCTATGATCCCTTAATGAGATTTTAATCACATAAAAATTATTTTTAATGATAAAATAAAAATAAAGAAAAACAAAAGGGTGAGTAGTAAACTTTTATTTTGGCTAAAAAATAATATTTTGTTACTTTTAATTATCCTTAACCACAATTCAATTCTCCTCCTTTTGTACATTTTTTTCCTTTCCAAATGAGGAATTAAAATATTTTTAAAAAATCAGATTCTGACCATATTCGAATCTTGAGTAATCCATCATAATTTTTGATATTTAGTAAATCAACTTGAGTTACACTGAAATGTACATTTGCTGAACTGAAATGGATCCACTTTCTATAAAAAAAAAAAGGGCATTCTATAGAGGGGCTCATAAATGATTATCCATGCACCTCTTTCCTACCCCAAAAAATGTTCATAATCTCCTCAGAAAACTAGCAGGCAAGAAGAGAGAGGACTGAATTTTTTAAAGTATTGAGAGGAAAAAAACTACCAACTTAGTATTCTGTACTCTGTGAAATTATTCTTCAAAAGTGAAGGAGAAATAAAGATTTTCTCTGACAAAGAGAAATTGAGGAAATGTGTTGCCAATTATACTTGTCTTGAACGAAATATTAAAGAAGTTCTTTAGAGAGAAGGAAAATGATATAGGTCAGGAACTCAGATCTACATAAAAAAGGAAGAGTATGAAGGAAGAAAAATGTGAAGGTAAAATAAAAACTTGTTTTTCTTATTCTTAATTGATCTAACATATAATAGTTGCTCAAAATAATACCAACAGGGTATTCAATTATTTCTGCTATGTACATACCTTATGTGTGTACACATACACATATATATGTATACTATGTATGTATACACACATATATGCTTATATATTCTTATGCATAAGTGAAATGGCTGACAGTAATAATACAAGGAATGGCAAAGAGGACTTAAGATTATTTTGTTATAAAACACACTATGAATGAAGTTGTATAGTGTTATTTGAAAGTGGACATGAATTAGTTCTAAATGTATAATGCAAACTTTAGGGCAACCACTAATTAAAAAAAAAAAAGAAAGAAAGGAAAGAAAGAGAGAGAGACAGAAAGAAAGAGAGAGAGAAGAAAGAAAGAAAGAAATAATCAAGAATCTCCTTTCTCTTGTCAATCACCGAACACAGTTTTAGCTCTAAAACCGTAAGTCTAGCTCAGTTCTTTTTAAAAAATAGCTTACACTTAAAACTGCTTAGTATTAAACCAAAATAGTAGCAACTATTTACAAATATATTTATCTTTCTATTAAAGCAAATACAAAAAGATATATCTAGAAACATGTTAACAGTTGATGTTACTGAACGAGCTTAAAAGCCATAAAAATGCATTTGTTTAAAAGGGTTCCCTAATTCATACTTTTCATTTTATTTAAAATGAAACAAAAAACGCTTTATACCTAAAATAACATAGTTTGCTAAAGTGTTATAAGAACATGTTAAATATTAAGTATTTACTATATAGTCTCTTTTTTTTTCAGATATGACAAGCTGCAGAGTTCTCAGAAAGTTGGTTTCTTCTTTTAAGAAAAGCAAATTTGGGTCTTGACATAGCTATATTATTCCTGTCTAGAATGATGATTATAGAAATAAAGTTTTCAACTATGATTCTGAAAAGTGACTGCAGATTTACACATTATAAAATTTAGAAAAGAATTTTAAAGGCAGAATGCAGATATTGATAATGAGGTTATATAACTGTGTTTATCTTCTCTATATCAAACAGCATAATTTCACAAGGCTTATTGCTTGTAATTTATTTGATATCTACATTTCTGTTAACATTGAATAATTATGATCATTACAATTTATGGTATATATAATATGGCATTTCTTGTGAAAACAGTACAACTATCCATTGTGCACAGTTATTCTGTATTAATTCCTATGGAATATATATGTTAACCATTATTCACAGGCTCTAAAATTATAATAGTATATTTTTAATGTAATTATTTCATTTACTGTTTTTAGCATTATTCATAATTACATAGGTTGGTTAACCTACTTAGAAAAATAAAAGGCCTACATTGTATTATGCTCAATAAACACTTTCTACCTATAGCCTCTAGTGTTTCTCTCCATATTGTCCTTGTTAGAGCTGGAGTCTGCCAATATTCATCTTTACTGTAAATATTTAGTCTCCTTGACATTTCAAAGGCACACTGTTCCCACTTGTGATCCAAGTGGTTCTGCCACTGCAAAGGTTAGCTAGCATCACCTAGAATGAACACATATACTGAATATAATATCTCCAGGAAGCCCTGAGATTGAAACTGCTTAAACATCTAAACACAGAGCTCCGTACAGAATTAATCACAATAAGTGCTGTTTGAAAGAATAAATGAATGATTGAACAAAAAAAAAATAATGAGAGAATTTACTTATTCATTTTTAAGGCTGACATCAATCAGGACGCAAAATCACTTAATATGCAAGGAAAATATCTGTTGCCATTCAATCATCGAGATCTATTCTAAAGTAGAAATACAACTTTCTCTAAATAATTATTTCAAATTCACTCCTAAATTATAACACATTTTGGCATTCTTCTGCTCTGAAACCTTTAGTGATTCCTCATTTTATATTACATAAAGTAAAAACTCCTTAGTTTGCATGGGGGATAAACAATTTATTTGAAATTATGTAGAAGGAGTAAGTTACAGACCTAGAGAGAAAGACTGGAAATGCAAGGCATTCTAGATATTCCACTCTCTGGTCCTAACATACATTCCTAAGTATTTTTCATTACTTCTCACCCAAAGCCATCTACTCTACTTCTCTAAAGTCTTCTTATAGCTATGCTTTGAGCATCCTCTTTATTACATCACTTCCTAAAGTATCCATTCGTCTGTTAAAAGGAATAATAAAATCTTCTTCAATGGATTATTTTGAAGATT
>NW_006434839.1:17447669-17477823 GCF_000325575.1 Pteropus alecto
AAAAAAAAAAGAAAGAAAGAAAGAAAGAAAGAAAGAAAGAAAGAAAGAAAGAAAGAAAGAAAGAAAGAAAAAGATAACCAACATTCTAAGACAGGAAAGAAAGTGAAATCTCATAAAATAATTAAGACCACAAAAGGCAGAAAAGAGTGGAAGACAAAAATAGGAAAAATGAACAAGGGCAACCTACAAAAAAGTCATGAATATGGTAGATATTAATAAAACTCAGTAAAAAAAAAAAAAAAAAATTCACCACAAGACAAAAAAGGGAGAGGAGTGAGCAACCCCCTTCATAAATAGAAAGACTCACAGATTAAAGTTATTGTACCTAGGGGAGAGAGGACGCCGGGGGAATGTCTTTTTTTTTTTTTTTTTCCTATTTCCTTTTCATCTGGACGGTACACTCTCCTTCCTCCTCATAGATTTCCTTTAATGGGCTCCTGTTGCCACACTTTCTGAAACCAAGGCAGAGGCAAGGCTCGCTGCATGGGCCAGAATCATATTCTCTGCTAATTACCAGAAACACTGGCTTAAGGAACTAAAGGGACGTTAAAGGAAAGTAAGGCTGAGGCTTCTCCCATTAAGTGTGATAAGAACAGAATCTAACAACAAAAGTGTAGGATACCTGAAGAAGTTTTCTGCCTGAGTCACCAACCACGTGGGCTCTATCTTGCACAAAGGAGCTTCTCCACCACGGTTAGTCTTTCCCCGAACTCCGCTAATTGGACCCGCATCCAGAAAAACACAGCCACCCCCGAGACATTTCTGAAATTGAGGGGTTGGGGAGTAGGGAATAGAGCTTGTGCCTGGGTTCCTGCAGGCAATGAGCGGTGGTGCGCACGCGCACGCGCACGCTCAGTGTTTAGCCGCGTCCGCAGGCGCAGTTCTGCCTTTCCAAAAAGTGCGAAGCTGTGGGGGTTCCCGCGTGATGAAGCCTGCTGCTGTGACCTGGCTCTGGCCGGAAATCCCGAGGGAGCAGCGGGAAGCAGAGAGAGAGCAGGGGAATCGTCTTGACTCACCCATGTGATCTTCAACCCGTTCCCCGAAGCGGTCAAATATACGTATTTTGAGTAGTGTTTGGTTCCTCAAGCCAGAGAGGTCTTGGGGGCATGTGCGTGATAGTGACCGGCTCCAGGTCCTGCGAACGGACCTCAGAAAGTCCACAGGGGTGCTGCGGGGAAATGTGGCGAAAGTGCAATACAATCTTTTGATGAGTAGCCATAGCCTCAATGAAAGAACCAAAACAAACAACAATAAAAACAGCTAATAAGGACAGCATAGCTGGGGAAGGCTGGACGACCTCTACATGGTCTGCGAGGCGTGGTGCTCCTCTTTCTAAGGCTGTTTAGCACCCAGTACCAGGTAGCCCTTTGTTACAGTGTTCTCAGAGACAGTAGCTTTCAGGGAGCCAGTTTTAAGTGAATCTCCCCGCCCCCCAAATAAAATCATATAACAACGAGAATAGTAATAAAACCCCAAGAAAAACAATATCTGTAAGTCTAATAAAACAGTTTAGACATATCTTTAATGTGGCCTAGCTGAAATTAGAATTGAGTTAGAATAAAAATAAAGTTAAATACAACAGCATTCTTTTACATTTGCCCAACAACTTACTATTAGAATATTATTAGAAGGGAAAACAGGCAATAAGAGAAAAACTGTAATATTTCAACTTTGTCTGAAAAAGCTTTTAATAAAATTCAAATCATACCCATGTGCACTCACACATTCATGCACATGTTGAGTTACAAAAGACTAGAAAATACTTCCTTTTTTTGTTTTCTGAGGCTAAGAATAATTGTCACTTGAGATAGGAAAACGTTATTTCATTAAAGTCATGGATTGGAACTTACAATCACTAGTGTCTGCTCAATAGAAATAAAATATGAACTATCTAGAAATAACCTAGAAATATGTAGGAGTATTTGAATTAGAACTTTCCTAAGGCTCATTAAAAAGAAAAAAAAGATTTGATCCCCAATGTAATCACTTCTCAAAATATGAAGAAAAGAAGAAAAGCAACTAGAAGAGAATTTGCCCAATCTCTTCCCATACCAACTGACTTAAATTCAAAGAGAGTATCAACCAGATTTTTATTTTAATGAGATTACATAAAGTACCCCTCAGGAATAAAACAGGTTTTTTTTCTTTGTTTTGTTTTTTTGTTTCGTTTTTTGTGAGGAAAACCTGCTGATGGGACTTTCCATCTGAAAAATGAAATGTTTTCTAATTTCATTAATTTAGATAGAGTCTAATTGAGAAAAGAATCACAAGTATTAAGTAGAATAAAAAAGTTACTTTAGTGAGCTCAACTGTTACCTGTCTATGGTGAATAGTTCTATAGAGCATTTATATTACCGGTCTTGTACATCACTGTTCCATACCTTCTCTATCATCATCCAACAATTCGTTCACTTGTCTCCAGCTCAGCTGATTACTTCCTTTCTACTTCACTGAAAAGATGAAAAGCAACCAGAAGAGAATTTGCTCAAGCTCTATGACCACATTTGCCCACTTGGATAAACCTTGTTTCTCCCCTGTTACTGTGAAACGTTCCAGCTCTAGCATAGGTCAGCTCTTCCTCTTGGGAAATAGATCTTCATCTTCGCCTCTTGCTTTCTCAAGGATATCGCTCAATTAATTATTCCCTCTAAATTGTGAGATAATGCACTAGAAATTCCTCAAAAGTCCCTTTTCTTTAGCAGAACTGCTTTCCATTTGGCCTTTGCCAGTGGCCATCCATCCAGCTGTGGTGATATCCTAATGGAGAGAAATGCCAGCTGGACCTCGGCAACAGTTACGATAGGACAGCTCTTAAGCCACCTATGCTCCAGTGTAAAATAAACTTGAGTCATCTTCTGGAATTAAGGTGAATTTAACCCATTTAAATATCACTAGTTGATGAAAATTTTTCAATAGTTACACTTATATACAAAATTTACTATCTAGTTTTATATTGCATATTAACAAGCAGTTCAGTGCCAGAAGAAAAAATATACAGCTATCCTGCTAGAACCTGGTACAGATCCAAATCTTTGTGACAACAAAGGAAACACTGTTCTGCATTTTGCTGCCTGTGGCCAAATCATATAAGTATCAGTGACACTATGATTAGATTAGGCCCACCTGAGTAATCCAGGATACCCTCTTATATTAAGGTCAGATGATTAGCATCCTTTCATTTATAACTTTAATTCCTCCTTGCCATGATAACATAACAATGTTCTATTCTTAGGTTCCAGGGATTGAGATGTGGATACGTTTGGGGCCCATTATTCTACCTATCACACAGCTTGGTTTTTTAGTTCCTATTCTTACTCCTACACTTGAAAAGTTCAATACAGTTTTCAAAAAGTGACTGCATTAGGCTGATGATGGCTCCAAAAGATATGTCCATGTTCAAATCTTTGGAACATGTGAATGTAACATTACATGAAAAGAATTTCGCAGATGCGATTAAGTTAAGGATTCTGAGATGAAGAGAGAATATTAAACTTTCTGGGTGATCCCTGAATGCTGCCACAATGGTCCTTATAAGAGAGAGGCAGAGGGAGATTATACACACAGAAGATGTGTATATGACCACTCAGGCAGAGCCTGGTGTGATGCAGCACAAGTCAAAGAATGCTGGCAACTTCCAGAAGCTGGAATAGGCAAGGAAAAGATTCTCCCCTAGAACCTGAGAAGAGAGTGCAGCCCTGTAGGTCCCAGGCCTGGCTATCTCGTGTCTGGCTGTGATCCAGGCCAGTGACTAGGAATAGGACCCCAGATTTAAAATGTTACATTAGTGTATTAGGGTCCCTGAGCCTAAAATATGTAAACATAATTCAGTGTATTGTATCACACATGCATGGCTGAATGCCACTATTGTACTCTGATATGTGTGGAGCCCATGTAGCCCCCGGGGGAGCAGAAGAGGAGCATAAGAAAGGGAGAAGAAGCCCAGGAGCAGAAGTGGGCTCCCTGCAATAGAACTGCACTCCCTGCAATAAAAGCACGCTCTCCGCAATAAAGTTGGTGCCTGCCCTTTCATTCTCATATTGGCCCCTTGTGCATTCTTCCAACTGGGCGTCTCACCACTGAAACCTTCCCTTCTCCATCAGTTTGGCACTGAGAAGCCCTGCCAACACCTTGATTTCAGCTCAGTGAAACTGATTTTGGACTTCTAAATTTGAGGCTGCTGAAAGAGTCTCAGGAGATAAATACCATGACTCTTACTTTTTCATTTTTCATCCAAATCCCTAAATGATAAAGAGAATTTGCCATATGGGTGAGAGATGAGACTAAAACCATTGTCCACTATTCTAGTTCTCATCTAGAATTGTGCATTGAAATCACTTACCAAGTTAAAAAAATAATCAAAGGCAAGTTCTACTTCTGAATATTTAGTAAATCCAGTAAGTCTAATAAGTCCTAGACATGAATATTTATTTTATTTTTTATTTTTATTTTTTAATTAGAGTTGATGTTCAATATTATTTTATATTAATTTCAGGTGTTGGGCATAGTAGTTAGATATTTCTATAATTTATAAGGTGATCCCCGAATAAGTCCAGTACCCACCTGGTACCATGCATAGTTATTAAAATACTGACTGTATTCTCTATAGTGTACTTTACATTCCCATGACTATTTTGTAATTACCAATTTATACTTCTTAATCCCTTCACCTTTTTTACCCAGTCCCCCAACCCCAGCCCATCTGACAATCATCAATTTGTTCTCTGTGTTTGAGTCTGTTTCTATTTTGTTTATTTTGTTCTTTAGATTCCACATATAAGTACAGTCATATGGTATTTGTTTTTCTCTGTCTGACTTATTTTACTTAGCATAATACCCTCTAGTTCCACACATATTGTTACAAATGGTAAGTTTTCATTCTTTTTTAGAATTTCCTGGACTTCAGAATAGTGTAGACTCATTTCTCTTGCTCCTTCCACACTAAGCACCTAGCTGGTAAATGTTCTTCTAGCACAGTAGATTCTCATCCTGGGAAGTGATACTCCTTTCCTCTATCTAGAAACATTGGATTGCCCACCTGAGGTGACTTCTTCTTCTCCCTCAGATAGCACCAGCAGGGACCATGGAAGCCCTAGTAACACCATATGTACCTAGTAAACTGCAAAGACTGAAAATTGAATTGTCATTGGGGCCACGGCACACAAAATTAGAGTAAGTCCTAAACAAGATGACTGCCAAAATAAAAGATTTAAGCTTCTCAACATAATAGCCAAAATGTCCAGGATACAATAGAAAGTAACTGTAACACCAAGAACCAGAAAAAGCAAAATTTGAATGAGAAAAAATGCAGTAGAAATTCAAATCAGGCAGACTAGCTTTGCGTATTTGCACCTAATTGCTTATTCTCAAGGACTAGTAATGAATAAGGAATTTGTTGTAGAAGATATATCACTCCACTCAGTACTAATCTGAGAGCAGAAATATGAAGAATTAATAATCAAAGAAAGAAAATTGGAGTGTAGAAAACATTTCAAACTAATTGCAAATGAGTTAAAGTGCAAGTTTTGTCAAAATTTCTGAAATACAAATGTATTGCTGTTAAGTAAAAATGAATGCAGGACAAGCAAGAGAAAGGAACAAACTTAAAGGCTGTAACTTCAAATTTAACAAATGATGATACAGGAAAAGGAAGCTCTTATTTATTTACTTTTTATTAAATTTATTGGGGTTAATAAAACATTGGTTAATAAAATTATGTAGGTTTCAAGTATACAATTCAATAATATGTCATATGTATATTGCATTGTGTGTTCACTACCCAAAGACAAATCTCCTTCCATCACCATGTATTTGACCCCCTTTACCCATATCTACCTCTCCCCTCCCCTTTCCCTCGGATAACCACTAAACTGATGTCTGTGTCTATGAGTTTTTGTTTGTTTGTCTTGTTTGTTTTTTGCCTCAGCTTTATATCTCATGTATGAGTGAAATCATATGATTCTCAACTTTTTCTTCCATGATTGATTTTGCTTAGCATGATAATCTCAAGATCCATCCACGTTATTGAAAATGGCACTATTTCATCTTTTCTTACAGCTGAGTAATATTCCGTTGTATAAATGTACCACATCTTCTTCATCCAATCATTTATCAAAGGGCACTTAGGTTGTTTCCACATCTTGGCCACCATGAATAATGCTGCTATGAATATAGGAGAGCATATATCTTTATGAATAAGTGATTTCAAATTGTTCAGGTAGATACCCAGAAGAGAGATTGCTATGTCATATGGTAATTCAATTCTTATTTTTTTCAGGAACGTCCATACTGTTTTCTATAGTAGCTGTACCAATTTACGTTCCCACCAGCAGTGTATGAGGGTTCCTTTTTCCCCATAACCTCTCCAACACTTGTTATTACTTGGTCTATGATAGCCATTCTAACAAGTATGAGATAGTATCTCATTGTGTTCTTGATTTGCAATTCCCTAATAGCTAGTGAAATTGAGCATCTTTTCATATATCTGTTGGCTATTTATATGTCTTATTGGGAGAAGTGTTTGTATAGGTCCTTTGACAATTTTTTTTTTACTTGGATTTTTAAATTGTTGAGTCGTATGAGCTCTTTATATATTTTGTATATTAACTCTTTATCAGAGGTGTTGCTGCAAATAAATTCTCCCATTCAGTTGGTTGCCTATGTTTTGTTAATAATTTCTTTTGCTGTGCAGAAGCATTTTAGTTTGATGTAGTCCCATTCATTTATTTTTGCTTTTACTTCCTTTGCCTTTGAGGTCAAATTCATAAAGTCCTCTCTAAAACCAAGGTCTGTGAGTTTAGCATCTATGTTTTTCCTTTTTGCAATTTATTGTTTCAGGTCTTATACTAAGGTCTTTGATCCAATTTGCGTTAATTTTGATGTACTGTGACAGATAGCAGTCTAATTTTATTCTTTTGCATGTGGCTTTCCAATTTTTTTAGTGCCATTTATTGAGGAAGCTTTCTTTTCTCCATTGTATGTTTTTGGCTCCTTTGTGAAAAAAATTAGTTGTCCATATACTTGTGGGTTGATTTCTGGGCTTTCCATTCTGGTCCATTGGTCTGTGCTTCTGTTTTTCTGCCAATACCATGCTGTTTTGATTATCATTACTTCCTAGTATAATTTGAAGTCAGGTAGTGTGATACCTCTTACCGTGTTCTTTTTTCTCAGGAATGCTTTGGTTATTTGGGGTCTTTTCTGCTTCCATAGAAATCTGATGATTTTTTGGTTCTATTTCTTTAAAAATGCCATTGGGATTTTAATGGGGATTGTATTAAATTTGTATATGGTTTTATGTAATATGGCCTTTTTAACTATGTTGATTCTTCCAATGAATTCCAATGGAATATCTTTCCATTTCTTTGTGTCTTCTTCAATTTTTTAAAATAATGTCTTGTAGTTTTCAGTGTATAGGTTCTTCACATGCTTTGTTAAAATTTTTCCTGGATATTTTATTCTTTTTGTTGTGATTGCTAATGGAATTATTTTATTCATTTTTTTCCTGAAATTCCAGTTAGAATGTAGAAATGTAATGGATATGTATACATTGATTTAGTATCCTGCAACCTTACTGCATTTGTTTATTATTTCTAATTTTTTTTGGTAAAGTCTTTAGGGATTTTTATATGGAGATCATGTCATCTGCAAAAAGTCATATTTGAATTCTTCATTCCCAATTTAGATGCCTTTTATTTCTTTCTTTACTTACTGCTTTTGCTAGGACTTCTGCTCTTGCATTACTGCTTTTGCTAGGACTTCTAACACTATATTGAATAAGAGTGATGAGAGTGGACATCTTTGTCTTATTCCTTATCTTAGAGAAAAAGGCTTCAATTTTTCACCATTAAGTATATTAACTGAGAGTTTGTCATATGTGGCCTTTATTATGTTGAGGTACTTTTCTTCTGTATTCATTTTATTAAATGTTTTAATCATTAATGGATGCTGTATCTTGTCGAATGCTTTTTCTGCATCTATTAATATGATCATATGATTTTTGTCCTTTCTTTTGTTAATATGGTGTGTCACATTGTTAGATTTGTGTATGTTAGATCATTCTTTCAACCCTGGAATGAGCGCCACTTGATTGTGATGTATTATCTTTTTAATGCATTGTTGTAATCAATTTCCAGTAGTTTGTTTAGGATTTTTGCACTGATATTCACCAGATACATTTGTTGTAATTTTCTTTTTTTGTGTCGTTCTCCCACGTTTTGTTATCAGTGTAATGGCCTCATAAAATGAGTTAAACGGTATTGATTCTTCTTCAAATTTTTGGAACAGTTTGAGAAGAATCGTTAAATATTCTTTGACAGTTTGGTAGAATTCAAGAATGAAAACATGTGGCTGTAGACTTTTACTTTTTGGGAGGTTTTTGATGACTTTCAATTTTTCTTACTGTTGATAGGTCTATTTAGATATTGGAATACATATTTTGCACTTGAAATATTGAGTTTCCCAGAATTATGTAACATGGATAGTAGTGACCCCAAATATACTTAAGTTTGAGGAGGAAAAAGATTTTTCCATAAATTAGATCAGTGGATATTGTGACTTTTAGTAGTTGATATTGAAACACAATGACTCACTCCTTGATTGTTGTTCTTTATTCACAAACACGTGGTCTATAGGCATTAAGATACATGGCACCATAACAACTTGGGTGCTCTCCAGGTATCCATTGTATTCCAGCACCTTTCTCAGCTGATTATCATCTAGATGAACAAGTACACAGTGATTGTGGTCTTTTGTGTGCATTCAGGAGGCAATAGTTCCTGCATAATATCTCCCAAAAGGGGTTTGCCATAGTAGATAAACCTGTAAAATGAGCCCCAAAACACCATTAGGATTATGACAAGTGTTTCTTTAATATGTATTGTTAGTATCATTGAGACCCATAATATAAATATTCTAGATAGAATGCTTCTTAAATCACACAGAGCCAACATGGACATCGGCCTTACATAAAGGAGAATGTTTCAAGGACAAATGGCTTCACTCTTGTAGACATCTGTAAGTACAGCTAAGAGTTGATATTATTCTTCTTTTCTTAGACTTGCAACAAGGTACCAAGGAAATGTTAAAATTTCTTTCTTGTGATTTCCATTTATTGCTTTCCTTTCCATAAGTAACCACTTCTCACTTTTTACATTTGTCATTAATTTTTATTCAGCTTCTCCCCCAACTCATCCCCCAATTTAAGACTGTCAGATTCAGCTGGGGGACTGCAGAAATATGAGTCTGACCATTGCTTCTCCTGTCATTCATTTCCAGTCTAATAGATTAAGGATATGAGTATAGAATAATGACATGCATAGATTAAGAATATGAATCTTTTCTTAACCTACCATTTCAAATTCTCCCTATTTTGCCTTGTAGAAATATTTATTGTTCCACCTGTAATGCACTATCTTGTTTGATTGATCATATCTCTCCCTTTGAGGCTGTAATCATTGTGATGGAAAGGAAAATGTTTTATTTATCTTTGTGAACCAGCATCTAATTCTGTTTTAGTACAGACAAATGATTAAATTAATGAATAAATAAATGAATGAACGAAGCTAGATAAACCAAGCACAAATAGAAGGTAAGAAATTTAAATAAGAAAATGTAAACATAGGAGTGATAGGACTGCTAGAAGCCACCTGCAAGATTAATTGTAATTAATGAGGGGTGGGATGATAAGAAAATAAAGACTAAATGTTAGGTATTATTTTTCTAGGTTGAACACTTGGAAAAACAATATATTTTTTGTTTGCTATATTCTATTCGTTTAACAGGAGCTTACTGATTGCTCATTAATGTACCTGGTTTCTAAATGTGCAGTTCTCCATCCAATGATAAAGAAAAGTTGTTGAAGTGTTAGGAGGTAATGACTAAAAGGAAGACAAAAGGTGCTATTTTCTACCTTCAACTGCATCATTAACTCACTTTGTGAGTTGCACACATTATTTAATTCCTTTTACCTCAGTCAGTGCAGATATAAAATTGGGTAGAAATCTGTAACAGACAGTCCACATGAGTGGTTTGATTAATGATGTCCAAGCAAATTAAATGAGATTACATTTAAAGTGCCTTTTGAGACTGAAATTAACTTAGACTAAACATTTCATAATGTCTCTATCATTACCGGAAATGATTATTTTTTTTTTAAAGCTCCAGGATATTTTAATAAAATAAAGCAAAGTTATAATAGGTAATTTGTTTCCAAGAAAGATGCTCCTCTTCATTTTTCTCTAGGAAGAGAAAATCAGATCTCATGGGCAAATATCCTTGCAGATCTATTATATTTGCAAGCTTGTGTTAGGTATCCCTGTAATTAGAGTTTCCTCCTCTTCTTCTTCCTCTTCCTTTTGGGTTCATTGATCTTAATCTGGACTGGTTTACTGGATTTACCAGGTAGTCCACTTTAAAAAGTCCCATTTCGACACTTCCATTTTACTGATATGGACATTGAGGCATAAAGTGGGTGGATATTCTTAGAATACTATTATGAATTGTACTTAGGAAAAAAAATTGAACAACTTAAGTTTTGTATTATTTTCAAAATCTTTTTTAAAAGATGATGGCTTAGATTTAAAAGAAACAGAAATTATAAACTTTGAACTTTTTATTAAAAATTATTGGAGTGACATTGATTAACAAAATCCAGAAAGTTTTAAGTGTATAATTCAACAGTATATCATATATATATCGCATTGTGAGTTCACTACTCAGAGTTCACCACTTAGATCTCCTGTCACCAAATATTTGACCCCTTTTATCCCTATCTACTGCCCTCTTCCTCTATTTCCCTCTGGTAACCACTAATCCACCGTTCATGTCCATGAGTCTCTGTTTGTCAAGTTCGTTTGTTGCTTTTAGAGTTATTTCCCGCATATGAGTGATATTATGTGTTTTTTGACTTTTTCTGTCTGATTTATTTTGCATAGCATGATTATCTTAGGATCCATCGATGTTGTTGAAAATGGCAGTATTTCATCTTTTCTTATGACTGAGTAGTATTCCATTGTATATATATATGCGCCACCTCTTCTTTATCCAATCATCTATTGCAGGATATTTTGACTTCTTCCTTGTTCTGGCCTCTATGAACATCAGGGTACATATATCTTTGCAGATAAATGTTTTCAGGATTTTTAAGTAAGAGGGATTGCTGGATCTATGGTAATTTAATTCTTAGGTTTTTGAGGAAACTCCATACTGTTTTCCATGTGGTTGTAGCAATTTACAGTCTCACCAGCAGTGTGTGAGGGTTCTTTTTCTCACAACCTCTCCAAAACTTGTTATTACTTGTCCTGTTGATTATAGCCATTCTAACAGGTGTAAGATGGTATCTCATTGTGTTTTTGATTTGCATTTCCCTAATAGCTAGTAAAGTTGAGCATCTTTTCACATGTCTGTTGGCCACTTGTATGTCTTATTGGGAGAAGTGTTTGTTCACGTCCTTTGCCGATTTTTTAATTATATAGATTTAATGCAATCCTCATCAAGATCCCATTGACATTTTTTAAAAATGGAACAAAAATCATCAGATTCATATGAAAGTACAAAAGGCTCTGAATAGCCAAAGCAATTCTGAGAAAAAAGAACAAGGCTGGAAGTATTAGTCTGCTCAACTTCAAATTATACTACAAAACAACAATAATCAAAACAGCATGGTATTGGCAAAAAAACAGGCACACAAACCAATGAAGCAGAATTGAGAGTCCAGAAATAAACCTCTGTTTATATGAGCAAGTAATTTTTGACAAAGGCGCTAACAACACACAATGGAGAAAGGAAAGCCTCTTTAATGAATGGTACTGAGAAAACTGGAAAGCAAAAAGCAAAAGAATGAAACTAGACTATTGTTCATCATCAAACACTAAAATTAACTGAAAATGGATCAACAATCTGGATATAAGACCTGAAATAAATTGCATAGAAGAAAACATATGTACTAAATTCACGGACCTTAGACTTAGAGAGGATTTTATGAATTTGACCTCCAAAGCAAGAAAAGTAAAAGCAAAAATAAATGAATGGGACCATATCAAACTAAAAAGCTTCTGTGCAGCAAAAAACAAAAAACAAAAACAAAAAACAAAAAAAAAAACTGTCAATAAGCAAAGAGATAACCATCTTAATGGGAGAATATGTTTGCAAACAACACCTTTAATAAGAGCCTAATACCCAAAATATACAAAGAACTCATATAACTGAATAATAACAAATAAACTTTGAATTTTTGTGTGAAGCATATTGTTTCCATTATAAGTGACCTTAGAGGGATAACACAAAGACAAATTTCAGTTATGGAAGGGTTTAATAGCATAAAATGATTTATATGAGATAGAAGACCCAGAAGACATAGACGACAATAGTTAATTTTATAAATTTAAAAAGTAGAGAATAATGCAAGGTCATATATATCTATTTTATAGAAAAAAACTAAGAAAGCATTTAATTTCAGCAAGTAAACATTTGGATAAACATTTATACTTAGATATATCATCATTGGATGTGGGACTTTGAACCTATTTTAGAGAGTTGTAGTTAGAAGCAATTCACAGTTCATTGTATTAATCAAAATGAGATAAAAAAAGTAATTGCATGTTTAGAATTAAACGTTGATAACACATTAGTATTTGAAAAATTTACCTGAATTGTATCGGATTTTTGTGCTGATCACATTGAAGGACACGAAGCTATTAAAATAACATTAATTTTAAATGAGGTTTTTGTTCTAATTGGCATTTGTTATGCTAAATGTCTAAATTTTTTTCAGATTTATTTCTATGCCTCATACATCAGTATTCTTCATGATACAGATGGATAGCTATCTGTATAAATTTAACCCACATATGAATTTCAATGAAACTTTTATGTCCAGACAGATCTAAATGTTGTGAAACTGTAATACTTATTCTATGGTCCCAGACCCCAAGAAAAGATTATGTAAGCCTTTGGTTATTTAAAATACTCTAATGTGATTTAGTGAGTATTAAGCAGTAGTGTGATAGCTTAAAGGATGACTGACACCAGAAATATAACTCTAGATTCCACTCTCAGACCAGGAGTTAATGAGGTCAAATTTGATGATAAGGTGTAAAGCAAAAGGGTCAATCTAGTGAAATGTTTGTTTAATTTTATAACTTCCCCAATTTGCTGACACAAACATTTCACATATTATTTGGCTGACACAAACATTTCACATAAAATATTTCACATATTATTTTCACATAAAACATTTCACATAAAACATTTCACATATTATTTTCACAAACATTTCACATATTATTTGGCTGACACAAACATTTCACATAACATCTTAGGTTTATCTTTAATGAAATATTTTAGAAACTTAAGTTTTTATAACTCCTAAATAAATCTCAGTATCCTCTTATGATTCTCAGTAGGTTACTGTATTGTTTTGTATAAAGAACTTTTTTGGTTGGCAAGCAATCAAATTTTGTGTTAATAGTTAAAAATGTTCATAGCAGTCTTACAGCTGACCACAACTTCCATCTTGAAGCCTCCAGCTTCCAGTTTACATGAAAATATAAGAGAAGTTTTCATTGGTCTCTCCTCTTCCTTTCTGGGATATTCCTTTTCTAGCCACACTCTAAGTCTGGAATTTGGCAAAGTCTTCTATGTTCTCTTCTTTCCTCATTTGTGCCTATCAATAGTAAGGATTTTACATGCAGTATATAGCAAATGTATATTATTAATCCAGACATTATCCTCTTATCATATTCTGTTTTCTACTTGCTATCTCTATTGCATATCCTATGGACCTTCTAACCTTTTTATTTTTGTCTCCCCCTAAGGAAAGCCAAATTCAAACAGCTCTGCATGCTCATTTCTGCTCCCTGTTAGAAGTTTAGCAAAAGCTTGGTTCAGAATATTGGAAAGTCTAGACTAATGATAACAGCTGAACACAGAGGCATCTATTATGAAACTGTTTACTTTAAGGAAAAACTTTAATTATTTGGTGATTAAGAAAATATTCTTTGTAGCCATTTACTTGCAAATATGTAGACTTATGGGGAAGAGGGTTCCTTTGTTGGAGAATGTTGCTCAGTGATGCTCAGTGAATCGAGCTATACTAGATCTCAATGCACTACTCAGAGGTTGGCGAGAGGACTGGGTCTCATGCAGTGAGTAAATTTTTCCAATAAACCTTGCTTTACCCTTACACCATATGTCCCCTTTATATGACATCTTCCTTCTCATATACGTTTCTCTCCTAGTAAATGGCACCACTAGTTATCAAATGTTTTAAGCCATGCGCTAACAGTCATTCTATGTTCTTCCTCTCCTTCACTTTCACATGGATTCTATCAATTATCTTGTCCAATCTGCCTCCAAAATATGTCTTAAAGATATCTATCTCCCTATCTACTATCACTGCTCTGTCCACAGCCCATCATTATCTTTAACTATTGCAACATCATTTTAACAGGTCTTTTTGTCTTTCACGGTGTCCTCTCCAATCTATCCCCCCATACAGCAAGCAGCAAAAGTGATCTGCCTCGACATGAACTGGATTATTTCATTTCTCCACTTAAAATCATGGCTCCCAGTATACTTAAAACAACACTCATATTTCTTACCAACATGTATCAGACTTCAACACGAACCCTAACTTTCTAACCTCTTCTCAGACTCTTCTAGTGACCACTGAGCTACAGCAACCTCTGGTTTCTTTCTTTTTTTGGAAAGGCTGCACTCTTTTCGGTACCGTCACTTTTATTTATGCATGCCATTTCCAGCAATAAAAAAGTTGCCTCACAATGGGCACCTGCTCCTGACCACCTAGCTGGCCATTCATCTACTTCATATGCAAAACTTATTTTATCTTCAAAAAGACATTCTATAACAATTCTATGGAAATTAGGTCACCTTAATTTTTATCGTTTTGACATATTTTATCAAATTGTTACTTTTATTTTTTAATTTCTTATAAAATATATTTTATAGTTACTATTTATCGACTTGTTATTTTATTTTATTTTTTTTATTTTTATTATGGTGACATTGGTTAACAAAATCCAGTAAGTTTCAAGTGTACAATTCAATAGTAAGTCATATATATATTGCATTGTGTGTTCACTGCCCACAGTTAGATTTCTTTCTGTCACCACATATTTAACCCCTTTTATCCCATCTATCTTCCCCCTATTGCATTGTGTTATTATTAATCTTCTTTGGAATATTGGTTCCATGTTACCTGATACCATGTCCAGTGTCGACAAGATATGTAATTCTGATAAATGTTTGCTAAATGATTGAAGTATTGGTTTACTGTAATTTTATTTTTTTAAGTGACTATAATTTTCCAGTTTTATCGAGATATAAATTTAACAAATAAATATTGTATAAATTTAGAGTATGCAGCAGGATAATTTAATACATATATACATTAGGAAATGATTACTACAATCAAATTAATTAGCACAGCCATCCCCTACAGTTATTTTTTGTGTGTCTGTAATAAAAATATTTAAGGTCTACTAGCTTAGCAAATTTCAAATATATAATACGATATTATTAACTATAGTCTCCATGATGTACATTAGATCCCCAGAACTTGCTCATCTGATAACTGAAAGTCTGTACCCTTTGACTAACATCTCCACACTTCTCCCACCTCCCATCCCTTGTTAACTACTGTTGTACTCTCTGGTTATAAGAATTTGACTCTAAAATTCTCCATAAGCGAGATTGAGATCACAAAGTATGTGTCTTTCTGTGTCTGGATTATCTCACTCAGAATAATGTCTTCTAGTTTAATCATATTGTTGCAAATGGCAGAATTTCTTTCTTTTTTTTTAATGGTCGAATATTGACTATTATGAATAATGCTGCATAGAACATGGTTCAAGAATCTCTTCAATATCTTGATTTTATTTCTTTTGGATATATACCCAGAAGTAGGATTGTTGAGTCATATGATAGTTCTATTTTTAATTTCTTTTGAAATAGTCACATTATTTTCCATAATGGCTATAACAATTTACATTTTCACCAATAATTTAAAAGGTTTTTTTTTTTTTTCTGTATCTCCTCACCAACACTTGTTATCTCTTGTCTTTCTGACAATAGCTTCCCAAATAGATGTGAAATAATACATCTTTGTGGTTTCGATTTGCATTTTCCTGATGATTAGTGACATTGAGCACCTTTTTATATATCTATTGGATATTTTATGTCTTTTTTGGAAAAAAAAAGTCTATTCAGCTCATTTGCTCATTTTTAAGTTGAGTTATTTGATCATTTGCTATTGAGTTATAGAGTTCCTTAAATTTTTTGGATATTAACCTCAATTAAATATATTGTTTGCAAATATTTTCTTTCATTCTGTAGGTTGCCTTTTCATTTTGTTGATTTTCCTCTGCTGTTTAGAAGCTTTTTAGTTTTTTGTGGTCTCACTTGTCAATTTTTTATTTTGTTTTCTATTCTTTTGGTGTCGTATCTAAAAATTATTGCCAAGTTTAATGTCAATAAACTTCACAAAACAACATGAAATGTACAAACCTTAGCTAATATTTAAAAGCCATAAGATTAATTTCTAATATGTCTTTGAGTGAGAAGTGCTTCATTAGTGTAATTAACATTATTCAAAGCTCTAAAAGAGATAATTTTAAAACTTTAATATCATTATCCCTTATTAGAAGTTTAAACATTTTTAATAGGGTACTAGGTCTTAAGAAACTAAAATTTAAAATTCCATTACTGAGTAAAAAAAATCTGGTTTGATTACATGTTTGCTAGGAAGAGAAGCAGATTTGTGCTAACCTCTTTACCACTCCATCATTTTCTCCATTGATTTTAATGCTTATAATTCTAATTCTCTAAGTGTTGATTCAAAAAGTTATTTTTTCTTCTTTTCAGAATAATAATGTTTCTTTATTTTTCCTTTTCTTTTTACTAGAAACTGTTAACATCTCCTTTTTGTGTATTTCCAATTAAATATTTATCTTGGTCCAGATGCCTTCAAGCATTTTTCTAGTATTGTCTTCTAAAGCCACTTCAAATTATTTCTTGGACAACTTCATTGTTAAAAGTGAGAGACAGACAGACAGACAGACAGAGAGGCAGAGAGAGAGAGAGAGAGAGAGAGAGGGTTTCTTGGACAACTTCATTGTTAAAAGAGACAGACAGACAGACAGACAGACAGAGAAGCAGAGAGAGAGAGAGAGAGAGAGAAAGAGTGGAGACAGAGATAGCGACAGAGAGACAGAAAGAAAATTTTTAGACTAAAATTATAAATTTCTCTCTTATTTTCACTTTACTCCTCTTTTAGATTTTCCCTCTATTTTAGGACTAATAGCAGTTTAGAGATGCCCAGACTGATATTCCTTTGAAAATAATACACATTCATAAGAACCGTCTCATCCAGCTTTATTGAAACAGCTAAATTCGTATTCTATTGCTTCTATATTAAATGTTTAAATCACATATCCTATTTGGCCTTATTCTTCCATGATCTGTCAATTTATTTGCTCTTTCAGGTTATTGCAAAGGTCTTTTCTATACCTACTTGCAGGGTGTATTTAGTTAATGGTGCTCTAATGAGAATGCTTTTGCAGCTCAATTTTAGTTGATATTTTTCACTCATTAAGTTTTGTCAAGATAATGTATTTCAGGGAAAAATATAACAAGAAATATAATGGCTATAATTGCTGATTCTTGTTATCAAGATATGTTATCACAGCATGTGTAAAGATAGAACTCAGTGGTCGTATAAAAACTGTTGAACGCCTTCACAAAGGCATGTCTAATGATATCACACAGGTTATCATAGCAGCCAAGATTCTGTCCAGTGGAAGAACATGGAAAGAAGCCCTTTGGAGGAGAGCATGTCATTAACACAGGCACTTAGCAGGGGTGTTATTAGTATTGTTCTCTTCAAGAGTTGATCAAGACTATGTACTTCAAATTAACTTTGAGAAGATTCCGATATAGAGATTAAATTGTTCTGCAAATAGTAATATGTCTCAGATACAAGAGAGCAGCATTGGACAAGAAGAATTCAATATGACAAAATCAGTCTCACTAAGGTACGACAAGGATGAAGATATAGGAGCATCCACTGTCTATCCCCAGTACCTGGTGAAAAATAGATATTCAATAAATATTTGTTGAGTAGAATAATTAGTCTAAAAGATACATGATAAGTCACACTGGATTTTCTACCATTTTAGTAAAGAGAAAATTGGAAATTTATTTAGAATGCTCATATTCAATATTTCTTTATGGATATAATATTTGAGCAGTACAATATACTTAATAGTTATTGTATAAGAATAATTCAAACATTCTCAATCTAACCATTATTTTTTGATTTAAAGAAAACATCCAGACATATTTATTTGTATCTAGACACATGGACTTTGTGGTTCACTGTCAAGAGTTTGGTGGCCAGAATTAACAGAGCATGGTAGGCTGAATCTTGTATGGACACTACCTTAGTCCAGATGATTTCATTAGAAAAGGTGTACCTAACATGGAACCATGTACTAGAGAAGAGTCATCTTAACCCCATTAAGGAGAAAATATGTCTGGTTATGGTATGATCAACATGAACTAAAATTGAAAACTTATTATTAAAACACAAGGCTTGGGATAAAAGTTTATTGCAAGCTATATTTAAATTCTTCTGAATTTTGTTTTATTAGTGTTTTGTTTTTCCCCTAAAGACTTATTTGAATCTAAAATATTTGGATATTTTATTTAGGATTTGTTTTGCTTTAGGAAACGTTAATGGCTTCTTTCATTATTTTTACTGGAATAGACCAGAAAATCTTATAGCATGAATTTTTAAAGCCATCTTTGGCTTTTTGAGATTTCTTAGTAAAAGGCAGTATTTATTTTATGCTCTAAAAATGGGCTGAGAAATGTTCTCATCTTTACCAAAGTGATTCTTTTGGAGAATACCTCAGCAGTGATTTTAATGTTAATACTGTACTCATCACTTAGCCACAGATGCTATACTTTCTGTAAGGAGAAGCTATAAAAGTTTATAACCAGGATAACTCTGGAGTCAGGGACCAGAGAGAAAGGGTGTCTGGGATTGGTTATGAAGGACAGTGTGAGCAGAGACACAACTAAGCACTGTAGCTGGGGTCCAGAAACTAGAGAGAGCTGATGAAAGAGGAAGAGTAGTTAGGAGATCTGAGAGATTTGACTGGTGGTTGACTTTGAGTTATTTTTAAGTGGTCTTCCTGTAACATTTCTTTTACAGTATTTTTAAGGAACTTATGTACTTGTTTTATGTAGAAAGTGTCGCGTCTTTTATAGCTACTACATCTGAATAATTTTTAAATAAATCCCGAGAAGTCATATTCACTGACAAGACTATGTATTGTAATAAATCCCATAAGGAACCTGGAAAACACAGGTGGTTTATTAATATACACCAGTTATGTGAGTGTATACACAATATAAAGTATATATAAAATACATTTTAATTTAAATGCACATATTACAAGCTTGAAAGTACTAAGTACCATTACTGCTCACAAAGAGATACATATATATAAAAACTTGACCTGAGAGTAAGCTACTTGACAGGAAGAAAAGTGTCCTATCTTAGTATGCCAAGAACCTTAATCTCCTTTTTATAATTAAAGAAAAAAGCTCTTTGCTTTACCAATATTTAAATAATCTCTCACATTTCATTTGTTGTTAATGGCCCAGGGAGCCAGAATATCTCCTTTAGCTTTAAGGTCTCAAAAAGTTCAATAAATTTTTAGATGTTTATGTTTCTAGAGTAAATTTATATCTCTCATTTGAAGATTATGTTGTCATCATACTATAGCACCCTAGTAAAGATTATAGTGACCTTTTTATGTTCTTTTCATTTTTGCTAATTATTTCTCTAAAAATGCCATTCTACTTCTATTATTTCCATCTCATTTTTTCTCAACCCAATTATTTTAACTAGTCTATACTAAATAGGCCTGTTAATAATAAAAAAGAACTAATAAAAACAACTCACACCCATTAGGATGGCTACCATTAAAAATAATAATAAGTGCTGATGAGGTTGTAAAGAAATTGGAATCCTTGTGTACCATTTGGTGGGAATTTATAATGATGCGGCTATAACAAGAAACAGTATAGTAGTTCCTGAAAAAATTGAAAATAGAATTACCATATGAAACAGCAGTTCCACTTCTGGGTATATGTAAAAATTAATGGAAGACAAGGTCTCAAAGATAGTTTTACATTCATGTTCATAGCAGCATAAACATGCAATAGCCAAAAGATGCAATCAATCCATGTCCATTGACAGATGAACAGATAAGCAAAATGTGGTATGTACATACAATGTAATCTTATTCAGTCTTAAAAAAGTTCAGAACATGCTATGACACGGTTAAAATTTGAGGACATTATGCTAAGTGAAGAAAGCCAGTCACAAAGGGAGAAATACTACATGACTCCACTTATATGAGATACCTAAAGTAGTCAACCTCATAAAAACAGAAAGCAGAATGGTGGCTGCCAGAGTCAAAGGGTAGGGGAGAATGAGAATTTGTTTAATGGGTATAAAATTCAAATTTTCAAGATGAAAAGAATTCTGGGGATTGTTTCAAAACAATGTGAATGTGCTTAGAACTACTGAACTGTACACTTAAAAACTGAGATGGTAAATTTTATGTTTTGTGTATTTTACTACAATTTTTTTAAAAAAATAAATAAATAGTAAAATCAAACAATTGACTTAAAATAATTTTAGAAGTTATTGTATATATTCCATCAGTATGCCAAATTTTACATGCTTCTTTTCTTAGTACATAAAATTTTCACTGTGACTAGCACTGTACTATTAATATTTGGTGAATAACTGTAATATAAATTAAAGGTTTCATTTGAAGTTTTTCATTCCTCAGTACTGTAAGTATTCATCAATATAGGGAATCACTTATTTTATAAATTTGTTTTGCCATTTATGTCCAGTAAACATACTTACATGTGCAAATACTTTATTGTTAACACAATGTAACATGGTGTTTGCAGCTGTACTTTTAAAACTTGTAAGAAGAAATATATGGATAAACATACATATAGTTTTTAAAATATTTTTGGATGACATTTACCAACACAAATTTACTAATTTTGATTTCACAAAAATGGTTGTTGTATGCTCTTGGTCTATCTTGTGCAATGTCTACAGTAGTGTGTACAAGTTGTCATGTAGTGTGTACAAGTTGCATGCATGATGTTCTCTTTATAAGTTTGTCAAGAATCAGGAGTGGAAAGCAGAATCTCAAGTTCTGAAATAAATTATTTAAACCTCAAATGAAATGACGCTGGCCAAGTATATAATCATGCATAGGCTCTAAGAAGGGTTGAGTGTTGTGAAAGTTGTAGTTTATTATTGAATAAAGTTTATTAAAACAGAGAAATCATTTTAGATAGTTCAATCGCTTGGGGTATTTCAAAGAAAATAATTTTGTAGTCATTATAAAGCAATATTTGTTAGAAGTTATCTGATAAATATTATTCTCACTCTTTTCTCTTCTCTCTAAATTTTCCTGAACGATATTATTCTTCAGAGAAAGATGTATGTTCTTACTAGTAAAATACAGCACATTATGAAGGAGGAAGAAAAGATACATGCATTAAAATGTGTGTAATTTGCTGTAAACATTAGCATTTAATTAATAATTTGTCACCACAGCTGGATTATATTTATAAAAAAAAAAGCTTATTCTATAAGAATTCTTTTAAAATGTTTAAATAGGCTAAGTTAAATGCATTATATTTTACATCTAGTGAGAAAAAGACCTCACATGTGTGATTTAAATCATCAGCAATCTAAATAACTGTAATTTTCAAATCCAATTGTGGGAAAATGTGTGTGGCTTTGGAACTTAATTATGAAGAAAAGTCTTCATAAAGCTACAGAATTACAAAAGTTATCCTATGTAGACTGTATTTCCAGCTAATGTTTGTAGAGCCAGAGCTCCCCTCTGTGAAGTGGACAAAATGCTGGCAATTTATTTATCGGGAAAATAATCATTAATGTAACTGTCAATAACCTATTTATATTGGTACCATTGTCAGGCTCTGAAAGAAGAAGAAAAAAAAAACACTATGAAGGATAACAAGTTGTTAAGGCTATGGAGACATCACCACTCCCTAATTGCATTTTCATTTTTCTTTTAACAAATTTTTATTGAATACCCATAGTATCTCAAGCACTGTTTTTTGTTGTGGGAATATAAATATGAGGAAAGAAAACAGAATGGAAACAGGGAGGAGAACTGCTTATTTAGTTATTGGGAAGACTGCTGAGGTACAATTTGAACAGAATTTTATTTGGAGTGATGTAAAGTGCCACTTGGACACCTCTAGAAGAGTGTTCCAGAGAGAACAGCCAATTCAAAATCCTGGAGGTAAAGGTGCGCTTGTTATGTTGGAGAAATAGTAAGGGAACTAGTAGGACTAGAACAGTATGAACATTTAGTAGACTGTGTATGGCCTTGTAAACCACAGCAAAGTCTTCGGATTTTACTCAGAATAAAAGGTAAAATTATCAGAATATTTTGAGAAGAGCAGCAAAATAATCTGAAGATTATTTTGGTTCACATCTTGATAACAGATTGTATGGGCTAAGGGCAGAAGAAGAAAAACAAGGTAAGAGATTATTACAATAATCTATCTGGCACAGAATGGTGACTTGGATTAGTGTTTCTGATGAGAAATGGTTAAATTCAGGAATTTATTGAACATAAATCAGTAGTATTCGCTAATATATCAGATGTACAGTATGAGAATAAAAGAGGAGGCAAGGTTTGCTTAAGGAAATAGAAGACTGAATTTTTAATTGTTGAGATGAAGAAGATAAAAAAGGAGCAGATTTGGGGAGGGAGTTGGCTTTGGGCATAATATATTTGTGTTATAGTATTAGATCTATTAATCAAGATTCCAAGTAGGAAGCTGCATATTCAATTCTAGGTTTCAGAGAAACCTAGTGGTCTAATCCAAGATATGCATTTTATAGTTATCAACTTATAGATGTTATCTAAATTATAAGACTGGATTATTCACCTAGGGAATTAACATAAATGCAGAAGGAAAAACATCTAAAACTTGAGCCATTATTCTGACATTTAGGATTAAGAATGTGAAGTGACAATAGGCAATAAGGTAGAAAGGGAACTGAGAGGGTTTGTTTTCAGCGCTGCCTGGTACAGTTGGACATGTTGAGTCTAGTAAAAGGATGCCTGCCTAGAGGGCAAGTGGCAAGTGGAGGCAGAAATCAAACATGTGTCCTACCTGCCAAGCCATAGGTTCTTGCTCAGGGCTTTTGCCTTCGGAAAGGGTGTCTTTTACTAATTTAAATACAGTTGTTTTATAAGCAAGCAGAACCTAACTGTTGCTAAAGTTAAGTGGGTATTTCAAGACAGAAATTTAGCACCCCTGTCACATGCTATGTATTGTTAAGCAAAGCAATGTTTGGCAATTGACCATTACACTTTGATATTCGTAGGCTAATCACGAAAGCCTGATTTGGGAAAATAAAAAAAAAATAGAGGAAATGAAGAAAATTAATACATCCGAATCTTCGGGAAATTTTACTTTAAAGGAGAGCAAAGAAATAACATGACTCCTGAAGGCAGATGTAGGAGTCAAAGAAGAACAGCATAAAATTGTGTATGCTACCAAGCAAGAAAAATTTAATGTAAAGTAGGAAGATAGGAGAAAAATTGCTGTCCTTTAGTGCTCAAGAGAGGATGGACTCTATAAAACATTGGAGTAGTTGGTTTTAGAAACAAAGCTGAATATGTCATCAAAGATAACATGAGGCAGGCTGTAGCTAGATAGGATAGTGTGTATGATTGGGGAAGCTGTGGAAATTATCTTCTGAATGCTTTTATTTTCCCAGAGAATTAAAAAAGCAAGACTCATCAGCTTAGTAAGAGGGATTATGAGTTTGTAGAAGTTTGATTAGAGAGTAAGAGTTGTAAAAATATTTTCCTAAAAAAGCAGAAAGTGAATGTGATAGGTATATTTTAATGACCTATATAAAATTACTGGTCATAAATATAAAATGATACCTGTAATCATGGTTTAGTCCTCAAAGTTATATTTATCTGCCTGATTCAGACAAAAAAAGGTGGGTTGAGATTTAGCCAAGTGAATATAACAAAGGGTGTATGGCAACGGAGTAAGTAGAATGATAGATCTAAGCAACTATGTGGAGGACAAAGTAGATACTCATTGGAGGAGAGACATGAAAAGACTGAAGGTTTCAGTGAGATCGAAGGCTTTTTAGAGATGAAGTATTAGAAGAAATAAAACTTGAAATTTAGGTAGTAGTGGACAGAGACCTGAATGCTGGAAACTGAGATTATATTAAAGGGACGGGTCTCAGAAATTTTCATACTGGGCTCCCCAAGCTTGAAATGGGTATGGAATAAACATGTGGACAGCAGAGGAAAGGAATCTGGCAGGAGGTAGAGACCTGTGTCAGTGTTTAGTTGGGCAATGGAGCTGTGGAGGTAAATGAGACTGAGATCACATTAGGGAACACAACTCTAAGGCATACCCTCACCTCGAGATTTCATTAGGAGAAGAACACTGGGTGATATGTTTTGGATTTATGAAGAAAATGGTACTGAGTCACGGAATCAAGTTTTGCCAAATGCTTTATATGAAAAAATCAAGGCAGAAAATTTTCTATTAGATTAAAATACAAGGAAGTTTTCTAGAGACAGTGAAGTGGTTGGGGCAACAATTGGTTTGGAGTTGTCTGAGTCATGAAAGAGAAGTAGGGAAGAAGAGACAAGGAACACAAAACAGCTCAGGGAGTTTGGCTGTGAAAATGTGAACAAAGATGGCAAGGAAATTGGCATGAGTTGGGGTTTAGAGAAGTTTTTCTTTACAGATTAAAAAAGTTGGATCTTTAAAATACTGAAATCATGTAATAAGTAAGAAAGAATCAGAAAAGAAAAAAGCTAATAGAGAGAAAGGAGTCCCCAAGAAAAAGGAGGTTCACATGCCTATTGCAGTACTGAGTGAAGTTCGAGTGCCTTGCTCTTGAGTCAAGCTCTTGAGTCTGTACTCTCTAACACATGACATCAAACCTAAGCAGGGAAGGAGAGACCATTAAAGTGCTTACATGCAGAGAGACCACATATTATTTCAAAAATATCCATTGAGTAGATGTGAGTTTAGAATCAAATGAGAAACTTCAGAAAAACTTAAAAACAACATCAACAACTATTTGTCTTGTGGTTGTTAAATTGATTAACTAAATGTACACCAACATATATTAACAGATGTGGACATTGCTCAAGGCAGTACACTTTTGTTTTATTTCTCCACTAGCAATAATTTGAATTTATTCCCAAAAGGGGACAATCATGTATCATAGATCCTGGTGCTTTTGTCAGAATGATATGTGTATTATCTCTGTCTTCCTAAATCTTACACAAGTCTTATTCTATTATGCACAGCTGCTAAATCATTATTCTCTGCATGAATAATTGTTGCAGATGTTCATATTGATTAATGGGGAACAGCTATATTTATGGTTGTTTCCGCATGGGAACTATAAAACTATGACTGCTCTTAAGATAAAGAGCTTTGTGTAGTGATACTAGAATATGAGGCTCATGGTTGACAGCCATTGTTTACTACTTTAAACAGAGTTCTCTCCTAATCCTGCTCTCTCCCACCCACTGATGTGAGCATCATTACACACACAAGAGATATTTTATAGGAGGGATATTTTCACATTTCTTTTAGACATGCCAAATATTACAGATAAAATTTGCTTGCTCTTAATCTCAAATTCGATAGCATCAACAGAAGTGATCACCATCAAGTAATTGTTTGGGAGCCTATTTCTTGACTGTTCCATTTGTTGACTATATCCTGTTTGTTTTTTATATTATATTTTTAAATTAATTGACTAGAGAATAAAACTTTAGAAGAAAGATTCAACAGGTAAATAAATTGGGTCAATGAGGCAGCATAAAATGCTCAACAGAACAGATTGTTTTTTATTTTGTCAGTTTGTTTGTTCAATGAATCCAGTCTGACTTTTAACAGTTGAAAGGTGACCAACTGTCCTAGTTTGCCTGGGACTGAGATTATTCCAGGGATATAGGACTTTCAGATTAAAACGGTATTCCTGGACAAACTAGGGTAATCTGATCACCCTAAATCTAGTTGAGTTGGACTGATTTCTTAACTCTCATGTACTTCATAAATTTTCTCATGTGTTAAGTGAATTAAGTTGGTCAAGTGCCTATCACATTATATGTCACATAGCTTGTACATAATGAGTGACAGTTCCTTTTCTATTCCTTCCCCTGATTTCAAACCATGTTTACTCCTCAAGGGTAGAAAGCAGATATTTTCCTTTTTTGAATCATTCTTCATTGTCTACAGCATGCTGATGTATAGCCCCAAATAATAATTGGAACCAAGATACCTAGTAGCTGCTGCTTGATAAACAGCTATTGACTAAATGAAATCCTAAGATTGGTTTTGAGATATCTAACAATCAGGGAATTTCCATATTATTATTATAAAGACAAAAGGAAATAAAAACTCCTTACTGTTTTTTTCACCAATGTAGTTTTCTCTAAGACTGTGTTTCTTAACATTTTTTCATTGTTCTTTTAAAGAGAAAAGTTAAAAGTAAATAAAATTATCTCTAATGACAAAAATTAAATACCAAAGAATGAAATTTTTTTTTTCAAATACGGTTGGGCCACAAACTATTTTAATACTGAAGATTTTTTGTTCTCTCCGCAAGAACCATTTTTGCCCCGTTGGAATAATGTTGATTTTGTTAAGTAAAATCATATAAGTAATTTGAAACTGAACTTTATGTTTATTAAATCCAAGAGATGAGTTCTTCAACTATATGATAGTATTTTAAGAATGGTAATTCAAACACTCTGGAAGATTATTGATCACATACTATATGTATCTTATTGAATTAAATCCCAGAGTGAGATACTTCAGTACCCTTTAACTTATATTCTAGGGTGGAAGACGCTATGAATACACAAAGCAATTTGCTCAAGAGAAGGTGGGAACAAGTCTTAGTGGTACAAACACAAACCTTAGGGGCCATAGTTACTATTAACTGTGTGTCCTTTTGAGCCTCTTTTCTCCATCTTGACCATAAGACTAACAACCACTCTCCAATTTACAGCAAATTTATATTTAAAGGAGAATTAAAGCAGAAATGAGACAATATGGGTAAAAACACTTTGAAACACTTTGTCAAGCACTGTACAAGCATATGCTGTTGTACAGGCCAGAAATATGATCTTGTTTTAGAACAGAGCAAGAGCAGCGGAAGAAGGAACTGTCAAAGCACTGAAACTTGGGAAAGAAAAGAGAGACGTAAGCTGTGATGGCCCTTGATCTTCCAGAAGGTCCCAGAGCTGGAGAGCTGTGAGCAAAGGTGCTTGTCTTCATGCCAGTTAGAAGGACGCAGGGACCTGTAAAGATCCCAGGATACAGCCTTAAATACTTTGTAAATAAGGCAGCCTGGAAGAAACTGGATTCATCTCTCCTCCTCATGGGAGAGAGAGGAAATCTGTTGAGAATATCACATTGGGAGGTACTTAAGAATACCTAAAGTGACACTTATAAACAAGGAATAAATAATTTAGTCCAACTATGTTTTGATGGAACACAGTATTAGTAAAAAAGTGGTTTCACAGTGTTAATTAGGATCTGAAAAAATAGAGGTTATTTTAGCCTACGTGTTGCTGGCATTAAGGTCTATAGCAGAAACAGCAGCTGCTTTGGTCTGTGGGGATCCCTTTAAGGCACAAAATTGCAGCTGGAATCCCAGTGAATATTTCCAACCCAGCAGTTTAATTGTTTAATCCAAACCTGATCATGAGAGCCTGGCCCATTGCCTTTGATCAAGCAACCATCGCTTGGCAGCGATCACTTGACTTTGCTGCCTGTTGGGCACCTTCCTGTGTTATTTACTTTCTACATCATGGGCTTGTTTGCTGGAATATTTGCTATTCAACATAATCTCTAAATATGATGTCCTTGCCTCAAATAAGGATATCTACAAATTTGGCTAACAGCATTTTCAGTTTAGAGATCAAGAGTCTGTGAAAAAGGAGGAGACAAATAATTGTCGTCACTGGGTAGCAAATGAAAACATTTAGACAAAGCTAAAAATTCTGCAGGCACCATGTAAATGTACTGAGAAAAGCTGGCCAGGTAATAATGCAAGTTACTGCACCTGAGTAGTTAAAAATTTGATGACTTAGGAAATATTCCATCTCTTTCTCTCTCTCTTTCAGAAATATTAGCATCCATAACCCTTGCTTGCTTATAACTATTAAAAAAAGAGAGAGAGAGAGAGAAGAAGGTATTTATTGATGGATGCAGAGCCTTAGGTCTTGCAAAGCTAGGCTTAAAAGAAGAAAAACCAAAAAACAGAAAATGCTTTAAGTGTAATAAATATATTCCTGTATAATAGAAAGTACATAAGTACAAAGTGAAGTAGCATAGTGGTTAAAAGTAGGACTCTGGAACTAAACTCTTTGGGTTTATGAGCTGTGTGAATTTGCTCAGTTACTCAACCTCTCCAACCTCCTTTCCACATCTATAAAATAGGGATAATAAATAGTACCTATCACATCATCATAGGTTGTTGTGAGAAAAGTATCTATTTAACAGAATTGTTGTAAGGATTAAATTGGCTGATATACATAAAGCTCTTAGATGAGTGCATGGTACAGAGTAATAAGTATTAATTCTAATAACTAATCATAAATTTTAAGTGTATAGATTTTCTGACATTCTTACCATGTCAAATATGGTCAAGAAACGTCATTTTAAGGATAAGCAAGAATATTTTTAACAATATCCTAAAACTTTTAACTCCTTTAAGCTGTTATATGGTACTATATTTTTGTTTGGGTATAAGGGAACTCCCTCTTATTTGATTATCACATTTTCGGAAAGACTGAGTTTTTACCAATAGTATTATAATTTTCATAAGTTTAATTTTTAAGACACATTAGCTCCTGCTCTGATTGGTAGATTCTTATACCATTCTCACTTATTGTTGAAATGTTAAATATCAACCTATATTAGGACCAGTTCTCCAAAGGTGTATGTATTTACACCTAAAATATATATATATATATCTAATATATATATATATATAGAGAGAGAGAGAGGGAGGTGGATACAAGAGGTTAATTTATTTTAAGAAAATGGCTCACATGATTGTAGAGGTTAGCAAGTGCAAATGCAAAGTCTTCAAGGTAGGCCAGCAGGCTGGAGACCCAGGGAAGCATTGCAGTTTAAGTGTGAAGACAGCCTACTGAGAGAATTCTCTCTTGATCAGAGGAGGTCTGTCTTTTCCTTAAGTCCTTCAACTGATTGGATGAAGCTCACTCACATAATGGAGAGCAATCTGCTTTACTCAGAGTCTCCTGATTTATGTGTTAATCCCATCCAAAAAGAATTCCTTCACAAAACTGTGAAGTTTGACCAAATATTTAGGTACTGTGGCCTAGCCAATTGACACATAAAATTAATTATCTCTCTCCTAGTACCTCATATTGAAGCATATTGTTGTGAAAGAACAAGGTATAAGATATGTAACTTTTGATCATATTTGAAAAATATAATTTATACATGCAAACTAATTAGAAAAAAATGCATAATGATATAAATAAATGCCATATTTAAGCCATAAATGTATTTAAGCCATAAATACAATAGGAATTAATAGAAAACACTTTTTATTTTTTTCTTTTATTATTTTGGGAAAATTATCTAAAGAGAGAAGATACTGCTTCTTGCTTAAAGGTATGGAATACTCTACAACTGAAATAGCATTGTTTTTTGTAAAATTTAATTTCAGTCCATCCTATAATATTAAAAAAAAGTTTAGTGAATAAGTTCTTCTGAAATCAAAGGAAAATGAACTAATTAACAAAGTTAAATAATGCTGGTAGGAGACATTCTTGGTTTCTGTCCTGAACTTCCCAGTTAGTGTGAAATTAGAAACAAGACCACTCCTCTTCACCACACAGGGGAAGATATATAGATTTCACTTAAAATATTGCCCCTGGGGATTCATTATTTAAATACATACCTACTTACTTAGTTATCTACTTACCTACTTACCTACATATATACATAAAAG
>NW_006434839.1:17477888-17497661 GCF_000325575.1 Pteropus alecto
AAACACATATAAGAATAAATTAAAATTTAAAATTATATTAAAATTTTACTTAATAATAAAAATATTTTTTATAAAGAAAAAATGAAAACAACCAAAATTTTTACCAAAACAAGAATGGCTATATAAGCTATATACTAATAAACAGGACTGCTACTTATAAAAGTTAAAAAATAGATTTCTCCAAGATATATGATGTAATGAAAGAAGCAGTTTGCATATATACAGTAACATACAATTTATATTAAATAAGCATCACATAAAATAGTACTATAGTACAATCCAGTTTTCAGCCTATTTTTTGTGGGGGAATAAAGTTATTTTGTAACATGCATTGCCTATTTATTTACCTATTATCTGTGGCCTCTTTCTTGCTGCAATGACAAAGTTGAGTAATTGTGACAGAGACGACATGTCCTATAAATGATGCTGCAAATGACCTCTATATGTATCTCTCAGTGTTCACAAATGAGTGTTTCTCTGTAGTATATATCAGTTTCTAGAAATGATTCTGCCCTATAATATGGTCTCAATGAATATTTAATGACTAAATAAATTATTAGTCCTTAACTTTGATTAATTTTAACTTATCTTTAAATGAGATAAAGTCTAACCAAGCTTGGTGGTGGGAGACCGAGAGGGTATACTTCTACACCAGTCATTTAAATTTGATCTACTATTACTAATTATTGTATAAATCTTCTCTTCACATTTAAAAAAATACCTAGAATTATATTTTTAAAACTCTTTTTAGTAAAATATAGGAGCACAACATATTTTTAATACTAGGGTATTATATTGGCTAACAACATAAGCTCTGAAACCAGATCCCTGGATGCAGATCCTAGACCCACTATGTACTAGCTAAGTAGCATGAATAAGTTTAATTAACTCTCAGTTTTTCAATTAATTATCTATAAAATAAGAATAATAATGACATTTACCACAGGATTGTCATGAGAATTAAAAGAGATAATACATGTAGTATACTTAGAGTCTGGCATATAGCACATGATTAACTGGCATATAGTTATTGTGATAGTGATAATGTTAACCATCAATTGTATTGCTTTCAAATGGAGAAGGAAAACTGAAATAATGTTTGATGGAAAAAAAATAAGTAAAATAAACTTAATTGTAAGACTGAATTTTAATTATTCAGATGGACTATAGATAACATTACTCCTTTAATTGATAAAAAGGAAAAAAATTCTGTATGATTACCTCTCAGCACAAGCTATCAGAGCTATCAAAGTGACACATCGTATTTTAGGAAAGAAAAACTGAAGCAATTAATGTTCAAAGAAGACAAATAATTCTCTTTTTACTTCTAAACTTGTCCACAAAATCAGTGAAGATGTGATATAGAGTGGTCATCACTGATTGATGGAATCTTTGCCCGAGACTTAGAAATATTCAAAGTGAAAAAGTAAATAACTGATCATATAGAAAAAGTGCTACTCAACATCATTTTGTCAATATAAACAACAGTATATTTCATGAATCATTCTAAAGTTTTCAAACTTAGAATTGAGTTTATAATTGTAAAATAAATTATCTAATACTTTCCACTGATTGAATTTATTCCAGGTCTTGGTCATGACTTATATTTATGACTTGACAAATCATCTCAAACAAAAACACTTGGATACAGTGTAACTACTTTGTTACAACTGTGCTTACCTTTTATTTCATCCAGAATTTTTATTGATAGGCACAATTATACTGTCTCACTACCTTTGTGGCTCCTGTAGTTGTACCATTTATCTTCTTCCTGCTTATTTATATATTTATTTTTACTTTGAAATCATTTTCTATATTGACTGATAAAAATTTAGGTTTTCTAAAATATTTTTGCATAGTCTTTATTATATCAGGATTTACTTCCTCTGTTAGAACTCGGTTTAATATTTAAAAGGCCCACTGGCAAGATTAGATTTGTATTGAAATGTGCTTATTTTGAACTGAAATAATGGTCATCTCATTACATTAACATCCACGTGGCTGAACAACAGCATTGGAGACATTGTGGTTCTTACTAGGGAATGTGCAACTAAACACATTTTAAAAATTCAGTTTCTTTGAATGGATGTGAACTTCAGGCACAGTGTGTATGCTACATGCTATGAATGGCAAACGTATATGTTTTAAAAATAGGCTTGAGCTTTTAAATCCAAAATTAGCATTCAGAAGCAAGTGTTCCATTTTGAATTGTTCATGTCTATGAGCTATTGAAGAAGAAGGAAGAAAGAAGAGCATAAAATTGGATAAATATTAATAGAGTTAGAATTTGATCTTGTTTTGCAATATTCAAAATATGGAAATTGTATAGTAGTAGAAAAATTAGAGAAATGTGTGGTAAATAATTAACCTAGTTCCTTGGGGCCTGGAAGATGATCTCTAAGCTGTTTGAATGTTATGCTGAATGAGTGTCTTTGTTTATCTGAGGTCTTTGGGCCATGTCAGATAGTTTAACAGCGTAATTTAAGGCAAGGGCTTAAAGACTGCAGTAAGCCATGTAGGTGGCCAATCATATTTAGGGGATAAAGCCACCCCAAAACTCTGGAATCCCAAGTTCTGGCATACTTGATTGGTTAGCAATAGTCCATATGCATTGTCATACACAATTCGTGGAAATTTAGTATTGTCCATTACCTCAGTGAGAGAAGACAATTGGAAGTTTCACATGTGGAACTTTCTTGGAATTGGCCCCGTGTATCTCTTCCACTGGCTTATTTTAGTCTGTATCCTTTCATTGCAGTAAATTGTAACCATGAGTATATCAGCTTTCAGTGATCTCCTTGAGTCCCTCTAAAAAATTCTAAAACCTGAAGGTAATCATGGAGCCCCCAGACTTGCAATTGGTGTCAGAAGTAAGGGTGACCTTGGGGACTATTCTCTAACTTTAGAGATTGTTTGTGTGTGGTTTTTCAGTCTTTTCTCACTGCTTAGAATCTTCAGGACTGTTCTGAAGTTCAAAACAATTTGCTTTTCTATTTCCTACTATTATATCTATTGCAGATATAGATATTTATTGATGATTTGTTATTTTGGTAAGTGCTATTTAGTATGCCTCAATATGTGATCAAACCTAATGGATACTGAAGTTTTTTGTTGTGTTTTATTTTGTTTTTCTCTTGTAAAAGAAATTTAAAATTAAAGGCTTGGTTTAAATTACCTGAATTGGAATTTTAAAATTGCTTCAGTTAATTAGTGTGAAGTCTTTTTCATAATTGTTTTAGTTTTCTTATTGTTAGTTTATCAAAATATCCTTTTCTACATGTTTCTTGCACAAAAAAATTGCATTTAGCCTCCTGTATTGACTATTTCCATATTAACAGATACTTAGAAACAAAACCCCATTGTTTTCTTTCTATAAAACAGATTTTTCTTTCATAGACACATAACATGGCTTAGATGGCTCAAAAATAAAAGCTCCTCATCGTAAAAAGAACTGACTTCATGCTAAGTAGATTTTATTCCCTCACATTAGGCTTCTGGCAACTAAAACAAACACTTCATTGATTTTATGTCGTTTTCTCCCAGACTAGGAAACAATGAGCGAATAACAATGCAAGTAGCCTTAAAAGTTAGTTTTCTAACAAGAAATATTGGTTATAAAACAAGTGCACTCATTTCTTATCAACTAACCCATTTCTAGACTTACATAGTTTTCTTAAATAATTAAAATTTGGATACTTTAAAAGTTACTTTTATGCATTAATAATTATAAATATTTTTTGATGCTGTGCTTTTCTGAATTCAGTATATTGAATATAACAGTCATTTATGCTTCAAATTGTGTACATATGTGTGTGTGTATTAGTTTCCTGTGGCTACTGTTACAAATTACCACAAATTTTGTGGCTTTAATAAACAGGAAGTCATTGTCTTATCATTCTGAAGACCAGGAGTCTGAAAAGCTGTACTCTGGCCCCACCCTCACATCCCCAAGGCTGTCAGGGAGAATCCATTCCTCTCTCTTCCAACTTCTGGTGGCTGTATCACTTTAAACTTTTCTTCCATGAGCATATTAACTTCCCTTCTTTGTATATATAAACTCTGTCTTTGCTTGTCTCTTATAAAAACACATGTGATTGCTTGTCTCTTATAAAGACATATGTGATTATCTGGGGCTCACCCAGATAATCCAGAATAATTTATCTATCTCAGATCCTTAAATTCATCCTATTTCTAAAGATCTTTTTTTTTTTTCCATATGAGGTAACAGTTTGCAGGGATTAGGAACCTGATTTTTTTTTTTTTTTCTAGGAAAGGGCATTTTCAGCCTACTATACATAACTTTGTGTGATCTTTGGAATCCCAAATCTATGTTAAACTAATAGCATTAATCATTATTTCTGTGTCTATTAGGCGACAAAGTCATTTTAAATCATGGCTTGGCTTTGTGCTTATTCTGTTATGTTTTCTATGTAACCAGAAATATTTCAAGTATCTATTAAGTAAATAAAATATAAATTTTATTAGGAATATTTTGGGGGATCAGAGATCTTCATTACTCAAGGAAGAAAAAAAAAAGACCTTGCTAACATTTCCCTTAAAAGTCCTAAATAACAGTCAAAAGAAATAATAGGTTTTGAACTTAAGAAATTATCTAAATTTTACTAAATACTCTTTTATCTTAAGAAGTTTTATTTTCCCTGTTCTTATACTTACTTTAGAAAAATTAAAATTAATCTACTACTTGGTACTTCAAATTACTATTTTAAATAACATACAGCCCTGATGACACCTTGATTTTAGCTCAGTGAGACCCCTTTCAGACTTCTAACCTTCAGAACTATAAGATAATAAATTTGTGTTCTCTCAAGGTCAAAAAAAAAATTAAATGATTAATTCTAACGGCCCATGGTAAAATCTTAGTTGTGTGATAATGTATGATTTTAAAAGCATTAATAGAACATATACATTCATTTATTCTTATATGTCCACTAATGAAGAACTCTACTAGTCATATACAAAAGCCAAAATGTACTAAGAAAAGAGTACATTTTACATAAGAGAAAGGAGATTTATTTTCTATCATTAAGAACTGAAAATTTTGTTGTTTTGAGATTACACCTTAATGGTTGAAAAAGTTTGCATTCTTGCTTGTAGAACCAATGAAGTGTGAGACTAGAAAAAAGGATAGAACTATACAATAAAATGCAATGAGAAATGAGAACAATTAAGAATAAGATGATATGGATTGTTCTTTGTCAATTTACTTCTCTACAGTAGACTAAATTGTTGGCTAGGTTTTCACACATGAAGATACTGTAAATATTTATAAATCTATAATGGTAACTGGCATGAGTACTTACGTGTGGGTTGAGTTTGTTGATGATGTGCAGAATTGCCTCAGAGGGTGGCTGTGCCCCTTAGTGCTCAACTGAAATACTAAACAGAAAAAGTGACATTGCAATCTTTGTCAATCATTGTTGACAAAAGTGGGTTTATTAAGAAATTTTATGTGACTAGTTATGAAGGGTAACACTTGCTTTCATGGCCATTTTGAATGATTTGCAAAGGAAAACCTAACTTTATATCTAGATACTTTTGTCTGTCAAATATTTTGCTTATGTAAAAATATATCAGGCTAGAGTGGAGTTGTTTTAAAAAATCAAAATTTAAGTGAAGCATTAGAAGCACTGTCTAAAAAACATTACAATGGAAAAAGAGAGAGAGAACAAAAAGAAATAACTTGAAAATTTGGGGAATAAAAGTCATTTGTATTCTTCTGCTCTTATAATTGTTCTCCAGAATTTTTACCCTAAGAGATGAGTTTAGTAAAATTATCTACAAATAATTTCCAATTTTAGTATCATAAGATGACCAAAAGTTCTAAGGAAACTTCTTGTACCATAACAACCATACCTTATATCCAACAGACTCCTTTTGTTCATTTATAAAAAGGTGGGAGAGAACTCAAGAAAAACTCCTATTATAAAAAAAAAAGAGAAAGAAAAAGAAAAAAAACTTTGTAATTAAAAGTGAAGACCAACAAAATGAGAAAAGCAAATACTATTTATTTAGAGCTTGCAAGGGAGTCAGCCACCATCACTTGTGTTTCAGTAAGCAGAGGAACAAGAAAGCTTTATAGTGGAAAAAAAGAGATGGTTTTAGGTATGCTGTGATTGGAAGCTGTTGGCATGGAGGGTATAGGCAAGCTAACTAGAAGTATGCCATTCTATGTTACTGATTAGGAGTACATATTCATCTTTCTCTTGTTGGTCCTAATTTGGAAACATGAAAAATTAGAGAAGTGTCAGTTATTAATCAAGTCCAAGACATTTGCAGCTAATTGTTACAGAAGTTATTATTTATCTTGCTGATTATCACTAGAAATATCAATCTGGCTTTCTGCAAATCTAATTTATAACCGCTTGGCTTCCTGGATTATTTATTCTAGATGAGAGGTTGATTTCCTGGGAAGGTTGCTGCAGGTTATGGGTCAAAGTTCTATTTTTATAAATGGTTTGGACATTGTTTGTTTTTATATTTGGTCACTCAAAACAAAATAAGTCATGGCCAGGCCCATGGTTAACGAAGGCTGACCTGAAGGCCAGGAGATGGGCTTCGGTGGTACCTTAGGTTTCAGAAACTGGGAGGCTGGAACACAGAAGCAGGAATCCAGGGCATTGGAGAGCTTGGTCAAAGCAACCAGTAGCTAGAAGAATGAGAGTTGCTCTAAAGTTGGATTCCTGATAAGGATTCTGAACTTTGAAGAAAACAGAAGGTAAAGAAGGTGATATTTACTTAATTCCTTCTCTGAACTGAAAGCGCCAAATGGTCTTAGGTTGAGGATACCCTCAAATTACTAACGAAATAGAAAAAAAAAAAATTCTATTCTAAGTTATCCTGCAGAACTCCTATAAAATAAGACTGAGAAATAAATCAACAAAACAGACTATCAAACATGCTACTACAAAGTGAACTACAATGAAAAGAATTAATAGAATTGAAAAGCAACAAGTTAATCCCCCAGGGATTGCAGAAATTGCAATAATTCATTAAAAATGTAGAATATCTACATATACAATTTAAAAAAATAAAGGATTCACTCAAACATAAGCAGATGTCAAAAAACTATCAAAGTAAACAGACGTATAGAAAAATAATTTATTTCCTGAAATGAAAAGTAGAATTGTGAAATAAGAAACTCACTAGACAGATTAATTCTCAGATTAAACATAATTAAAAAGAGAATTAGTGAATAGGAAGCTATATAAAAGAAGATATTAAAAGACATGGAGGATAGATAATCTTTTAGTTAGATTAAAAAATGGCGTAGATGATAAAAGCTTCGCTCATCCCCTCTTGTGACCACAACAAAGTTGAGATGGAAACAAGGAGCAAACAGCAATCAGAGTCACCTGGGATCTAGATGAACAGAAGCACTACAACAAAGAAGAGAAATAATTAATCAACCTGCACCAATAGAAGGTAGGAGAGGGAAGAGACATGAGGCTGCCTGGTCTGCAGCAGCTGAGCAAGACAAAGGCTATGGCAGTGACAGCTGCAGATGCCTCTTAAAGGGGCCATGTCTGTGAGTGGACTTTCACAGTGACGGACCTGCTCCCTTTGAGCACCAGAGCTGGATTTGCTACTTGGGGGACACCAGGGACTTACGGGGGACACTGAGTTGTCAGAGCGAGTGCTGGAGGTGAGGCTTTCTCCCAGGCGGAAGTGCCAGAGGTATCCATTCTTCCTCTGTTGAGCCCTCCCCACTCTCTGTATGCAGTACAGTGTTGCCATATCTGAGATATTATCAAACCGGATAACAGAGGTTGCTCTGCTCAGAGAATTCCCTGAAACTCTGCCTCTCCCAATTTATGGCCCCACCAAAGCCAGTCAGTTGTGTCCTCTGGGAGTCTTGTGCTACTTGCTAAGCAGTACCAAGACTCACACTAGTGGCAGCTGATCTTGGTTTCAGACATGGCTTTGAGGAAAGTATAAGCACAGCATTGGTGGATTGCTTGCTGAATCTTCACAGATGACCCCAGAGGGGTACAGGCTGGTACTAAACTTGGCCTGCAGTTGAACCCTTCTCAGGACGGTGCTGCACAAAGCCATGCTAATAAGACCAGGAGACTTAGGAGCTTTGATTAGCACATAGAAACAGACACAGAAGGGCAGTCAAAATGGGAAGACAAAAAAGCAGAAATCATATGAAAGAAGAGAACATAGATCAAGGAAAAATGGAGTCAAGCAATCTCACAGATGCAGAGTTCAAAACACTGGTTATAAAGATTCTCAATGAAATTAAGGGAAGTGTAGATGAACTCAGTGAGAATTCTAACAAAAAGTTAAAAATCACAAAAATGGAAATGGAAATTATAAAAAGGAACCAGTCAGAAATGAAGAATATATTATCTGAGAAAAAGAGTATATTAGAGAGAATCGACAAAATGCAGAAAGAAGAGAATCGAAACACCGATATAGAGGGTTGAGAAGCCAAGGGCAACCAACCAGAGCAGCGAGAAAAAAACAACCAAGAATATAATCATAATTTAAGGAGCCTATGGGGCAAAACTAAGAGTAACAACATCCATGTCATGGGAGTACCTGAAGAGGGAGAACAAGAAGTTGAATATATATTTGAAGAAATAATGATGGAAAACTTTCCTAATCTGATGAAGAAAATAGACATTCAACTTCAGCAAGCTCAGACAGTCTCCCCACCCAAAATGAACCCAAAGAGACCCACACCAAAACACCTCATAATTAAAATGCCAAAGGTTAAGTATAAAGAGAGAATCTTAAAATCAGCCAGAGAAAAGCAGTGAGTTACCTACAAGGGAGCTCCCATAAGACTGGCAGCTGATTTCTCAAAAGAAACTATACAGGACAGAAGGGCTTGGCACAAAACATTTAATGTGTTGAAAACTCAGGATCTACAACCAAGAATACTTTATCCAAGAAAGCTATCATTTAGAGTCAAAGGACAAATAAAGAGCTTCCCAGACAAAAATAAGCTAAAAGAATTCATCAACACCAAGCCAGTATTATAAGAACTATTGGAGGGACTTCTTTAAGAAGAAAAAACATGAATCAACAACATGAATAAAGAATGGTAATAACTACATATTTATCAACAAGCACCTCAAATGCAAAAGAATTAAGTGCTCCAACCTAAAAGTAGGGAAGCTGAATGGATGAGAAAACAAGACTTCTACATATGCTACCTACAAGAAACTTTTTTCAAGTTAAAAGACACAGGCTGAAAGGAAAGGGATGGAAAAAGACATTGCCTCGATGGACCTAGAGGGTATTGAGCTGAATGAATTAAGTCAGATAAAGAAAGAAAGATACCACATGATTTCATGTACATGTGGAATCTAAGGAACAAAATAACAACAACAAAAACAGAAAGAAACTCATAGATGCAAAGAATATTTGAGGGCTACTAGATGGGAGTGGGGGTTGGGGGGATGGTGAAAAAGGGCAAAGGGATTAAGATGTACAAAAATAGTTATGGAGATATAAAGTGTAGCATAAGGAAAATAGTCAAGAATGCTGTAAAAAATACATAAGGGGGAAGAGGGTTACTTGATTTAGTGGGGTGACTACTTCATGAGTTATATAGATCTCTAATCACTACGCTGTACAAGTGAAACTAATATATTATTGTATGCCAACTATAATTGAAAAAACTCATTGAATTGGACAATGCAAATATGAGCAACTAATTAGCTATTATACTTTAATAAAGATGGAGAATAATAAATAAAGACATGAAGGATAAACATAAAGGATAGAGTGAGAATGCCTGAATACATCTCAAGAGAACTAAAGAGAAGAGCATATAGCTAATGGATAAAATTCTATATAAATTTCTAGAATTGATGACAAGGATGATTCCATACACACTAGAAGCACAGAACATATCTATCATATAAATAAGAAACATATATATTTAATGATACTTTTCTTTCTAAACACAAAGAAAATTATTGAGGAGAAGGGAACTAAAAATGTACACTTAACCTATAAAGAAATGACAGTGAGATTAACAGCAGAACAACATAAAGGCTGAAATCCCTATCTTATTGCTTGATTTTCCCTAATTATTTTTATTATAATTACAGTATTTGCTATATACATATATGAAACTTTATCTGACCCATTAAAGCAATTCTCAGATTTGTAAATAACATTTATTTCTCACAAGTAAGCACATTGTTTTGAAGAACTAGACTTACATTGTATAATATAGATATAGCCTATAAATTAGATTGATGTAGTCTAGGTAGCCTAGAATATTCTGTTAAATAGAGTCGATATTATAGAAATTAAATAAATTAATAAAATGTTGATTGAGCAGGTATTTTGTGATGGGATTATTTTAGGCACTGGAATGCATACATGAAAGCCGTGGTTCTTTTTCTTAATTAAAAAAAAGTTTATCAAAGTCATAGTACATTAAAACACAGAAATTCTACATTTTTTATATTTAAAATCTACAAAATTTAAAATTTATATTTTTTATATTCAAAATCTACAAATTTTATATTTCTATATATTATATTCTACATATTTCATTATGTCTTAGATGGCTTGTGAAACTTGTACTTTTAAACTATGTGTATTAAAATTATTGCTATGAATATGTTTTCAAGTGCTACTTAGTAGGTACTTTTTAAATAAACTATGTTATTTTAGTAACTCTTTTTAACAGAAGTAATCTTACTCTAGGAAAGTTTTATTCTTTAAAATAACAATTTCAGTTTGTAGTAATGATCCCAAATCAGAATTTTCAGCTTGATTCTTACATTCAAAATGTAGATATATTTAAAATGTTCAATGTAGGAAAATTAATTTTAAATCTATTTCACCTTTTTTAAAACCTACACAATCTTCCTTCTTAGGTGAAGTGTCTCAAAATGAAATCAAAGTACCCCTAAAATCAAAATACATCAAATTAATATTTATCTACAGGTATTTATGTTAGAGGTTTGCATTCATAATTTAAAATGGCTACTATTCACACCAAAAGAATTTACTAAGCACCTAATATGTGAAAAGCACTGCGGCAAATGCTTTACATACATTATCTCAAGCAATACCAGTGACAATCCTCTGAGACTAGTATTAGCAAAGAGCTGTGTTCCACATTCAATAGAACTGAAGTTTGGGGAGGTTGAATAACACACTCTGTTTCACATTCAATAGAACTGAAGTTTTGGGAGGTTGAATAACACACTCTGAACAACAGATCTGTTGACAGTAAAGATTTGAACTTTACGATCTGTAACTAAAGTCAATACTCATAAGAGCTACAATGTGGTGTTATGCATGATGCATTTATCTGTATTCCTTTCTGAGTCGTTAGGGGTTAGACACCTACCACATACAAAAACTAGCATTCCATAGACTGTTTCCAAATGGTAAGCACCAAAGCATTACCATTTTTTTTCAATTTATTTCCACTTTAAAACCTATATTAAAAAATACATATGCTATTTTTATTGCGGATAAAATGATCAGATTTTAAATGTCTTGAGACCAGAGATTGTGTTTATATTCATTTATTTTGCCCTAGAAACTATCACAAGCTTTGCCACATAATAAGTGATAGGAACTCTATCCTTAAATACGTTCAATATTCGCTAGCTACCCATTCCATGTACGTTGTATGCAAGGCTAAAGGTTGGTAATAGCTCTCAGACATACAGTTGTCCATTTAATACCAGCTCTATTGCAAGACAAGTTTCACACAATGTGCAGTGCTTTTAAGTAACTCACTGTAATTTTCAATTATAATTGTAAACTGATAAAAGCATGTCTGGAAAATGAATTTATGTAATTTCTTATAAGAGAGGATTTGAAGCAGCATTTTATGGTTGTGTTCACTTGAGAATGTTTTCCTCTAGCTCTATTTTTCTGGGCAAAGGATCAGAAAATTAAACATTCTAACAAAAAAGCTTGAAGTGGAAGAGGTAAAGGGACATAAGCCAAATTACATATCTCCCTCAATTTGGAAGACAAATATTTTTTGAAATGAAGCGATGTCACTTTTCATTTTTTTTTTTTTAATTTAAACAGGTTTTCTTATTTTCTCTTGGAATTGAATGCTTAGTTCTGTGTAAAGTTTTGAAACTTCAGAACTATAGACCTCGCAAAAGAATATTTTCTGTACTTTAAAACATACTAATGATTATTGCTAGGGAGAGAAAAGTTTTGCGTTACTGCCTTCATCTGTCCTTTTATGTTCTTCTCTCTATTCCTTTCCATTCTTTCTAATTGTTTTTTCAAGTGACTTCCTTTATGAAATCATGTTATGCCTTCTTTTGTTTGTTTGTGGGGGTGTGTGTGGTGTGTGTGCGTATTCCTCTCACTGCTCATCTATTCTTTGCTTTATTCTTTTTATTTGCTCTTTTTTCTCTTCAGGTTCTCTTGATGTATTAGTTTCCAATTGCTGCTGCCCAACCATAAAAAAATAATAATAATAAAATAAAAAATAAAAAAATAAATAAACAGAACTTCAATAGTTCTTCTCTCACTCTCTCAAGTGTATTTTACTTACACAAATTGTACAAGTTAAACAAAGTGTAAACACTTTGTCTTTAAAGAAAAAGGCAAAAACCTTGACTATACTTTCCGTTATTTTGCTAAAATTGTAAAGTTAATAATGCAATATTACAGAATTGACCATCTGATTTATAAAAAGGTTAAAATAAAGTCTGAAAATAATATTTCATTGGCTCATGTGCTCTGTTTATTTTAATCTTCTCTTTCCAAGGGAAGATGTACTCCATCTTCTCCCACATCTATATTGTATACTCCTGTGGCTTCAGTGGAATATTTACTACCTGGTAATTATTTTGTGCTAATTATTTTGTGCTGAGAATAGGCCCAATTTTGATTGTGACCAGTTAAGTATCCTCTTTCTTTTGTTCAATACCCCAAATAAATATTTAAGACTTCACTCTATTTATCTCAGTTCTTTTGCGAAGACCAAGACTGGTTTAATAATCAGTTTTTCTTTGTTAAATAGGATAGTCAAGCCTTTGAGCACTTTAGAAAAATTCATATTTCCTAAAGAACCAATTTTATTTTGTGGTAATAAATGTGTATAATATCACTTAAGAGCTCTTTGTTCATGTCAAATTGAGGATCAGAGAATTTTTCTTTGGCTTATATTCTTTCTTATATATTTTTGTCTGTTTGTTTGTGTTTGTCCTTTTATAAATAGGATGATCTTTTAAATGAAGAACTAACAGTGTCTCTTGAGGATTATATTGCTTTCATTTTTAGAGAAAAACAAAAATGTTTTTGGTAGTTTATTGATCTAAAGCTTTGGGTAAAGTTTGACTACATAAACATGAACAGCCTGATAAATTCTGGTAAGGAGCTAGTTTCTCAATATTTTCATTTAGATATTTCCATTGAAGTTCTAGAATTCTTTTATATAACTTTTAAATAAAAGCATTTTCATGCAAAATAGCAAAGGATGAGCTACAATTGAACAATGTTGTCAACATTTCTAGTAAATTGTAAACAATGAACAGTTAACAGAGACAAAGAATCAAGGAAAATATCTCCCAATAATTTCTAAACTTTTTTTTTTTTTTTAGCTTACAATTCTGAGTTCTCATCTTCATCTAGATGCAAAATGACTTCATCCATTTCTGTCCTTATTGATAATAGTCAATCAAGTGTCCAGAATGCTGGTTGCATTAAATTAGAAAAGTAATACTCTTAGATAATCCTTAAATTGCACAAATACAATCTTAAGAAGAATATTTGATTATATTAGCACAGCCATATGGTGTGTCTGAATTTGAGAATATCCTATGTTTTAATTTGCACCTGATAATTTTGAAAAGAGCTTTGGAAACCTGGTCTTTAGAGCCAGACAAATTTAATATTCATTTCCAACTTTGCCACCTATTAACTGTTTGAAAACCAATGGTTTTCGATATTTTTCAGTAATAAAATATTGAGAAAGAGTTGAATGACATCGTCAAAATGAGAAGATAAGAGCTTTCAACATCTTTTTCCAAAGAACACCAATGTTAACAATCAATCATAGATAAGAGTGCCTTTTTGGAAGTCTGAGAGTCTAGCAGCAAATATCTAACACGTCATTGGAGAAAAGAAAAATTCAAGATTGGAGGCATTGAAGATTGTAAAAGGAACTTTACCTGTGTCATCTCTCCCCTAAGGCATGTAGCTCAGTGTCAAATCTTCTCAGCCTATATTTTTTTTTTGCATGACAGAAAGTGAGAGGACATTAGTGAGCCTTCAGTTTGCTAGTTATGCAGGATCCTGCCAAAGAGAACCACTTCTTTTTCACCTCATATGTAATGTTGAGGTATGCTGCACAAATAGCGGAAGTGGGGGCTTGGGAAAATAGCAACAGGGCCTCTCAGAAGGCATCAAATGGACGTGGACACTCCTAACTGCTTTGGAAACTCTATCAGAAAGCTTGTTGAGGAGACACTGGAAAAACCTCATGAGTGGATCCCTCCAACTGGCCCACGGGCACTTCTAACACTTTGTGTACTCCATCCACATACCTTCTTCAGTGGCCAGCACCCTGTGCATGCTTTCAAGATTGGTGAAAGCCTTTGCAGATAGCTAGTGAGCATGCTCAGAAAACTGGCCTGATCCTGTGAGAGAAAGCACACAAATTTGAGTATACGGCACCACACTAAGGAAAGCAAATGAAGGGCTTTCAGCAATGACTTCGCTTTGAAGGACTGAGATAAGGAATATAATCTTAAGAATTCCACTCTCCCACAAGTTTCCAGTCAAGAATGCTAAGTAGATAAATGCTGTGCTCACCTCCTCTCACAACCTCTTCAAAATTATAACTAAACTACAGGACAAACATCATTGAGAGTCATCAAAGACTAGTTAAACAGAAGTCCTATAACTAAAGACTCACAAAAGAAAGACTGGTAGGAGGGGTTGGAATATAGAATGAGCTGTGGTTAAAAATCAGGAGGAATATTTGGATGCAGAGAACCACGCAGAAGAACAGGGGCTCCCAGCACCACATCGGGTTCCCCAGCCCAGGGAACTTCTTTTGCCATGAAAAGAAGTCTCCATAACTTCTGGTTGTGAAAACCAGCAGAAATCATAGCTGAGAGAGATGAAGTGCTACTGGAGTCCCAAACTTTCCTCACTGATGAATTCAGTCACTCAGCTCCAGTGCTGATGCAGCAGCTCAAAAGATGCCAGGGACATATGTGGAAGAAATGAATTATCTGAGTTTAGAGTGAAGGTTGGAAGAGAAGGATTCTCCCAGACAGAAGTGCTGACAAAGCCACTGTTCTTTTGTTGAGCCCTCCCACCGACCAGTCTATAAGCATAAGCAGGTGCTATGTCTGAGTCTTCATCAACCTGGCTACCACCATTTGCTTCACCTTGGTGATTCCTTGATACCCAACCCTGCCCAATGTGTGGGCCTATTCAAGATGCTTCCAGTGGCTTTTTCATACAGTCTATCATGATGCTCATGCTATGGGCTTTCCTAAAACTGCAAAAGTTCACAAAAAGAAGTATCTAGCCTTGCCATGCCCTGTACCTCTTTCTAAGCAGCTCCAAATCTAGAAATAGAGGCAGCCCTCCTCAGTTCACAGCTTAGCCTCTCCTAGGCACAAGTTGCAATCATCTGCAGATTACTTTGTAGCTCATATCAAATGGCCCTGAGCAAGGCACAGGCAGCGGCTGACCTTGACCTGCACCAGATCCCCAGAATCAACACACATGGTGGCAGGCTTCAAACCATAGCAGAGCACATCCACAAACGATACACAAAAGGCAGACTCAGCAGGCAGCAGAGCTTTGCAAAAACTAAATCTATTCCATAGAGTCAGTCCCTGCACAACATCTTCTCCACTGTAATCATGGTCAATTCCCATAATCAATTAGCCTGAAGGCCAATTCCTCCCATTGAAGTGCCAACTGAAATAATGCTTAAATATAAGAAGAAGGCACGCACAGCCCATTCAAGGGACACACTTGTAACACCCAGCTCAGATGACCAGGGAAACTACATCACTAGATCCCAAAAGACACTTACTACATAAGAACACTCTACCAAGACTGGAAGACATAGCAGCTCTATCTAATACAGAAAATAAACAGAGAAGTAACTAAAATTAGAAAACAAAACAAAAAAATGTGTCCCAAATAAAAGATCTGAAAAAAGCTCCAGAAAAAAAACTAAACAAAGTGGAGACAAGCACTCCACCAGATGCAGAGTTCAAAAGACTCAGTGAGAACTTCCACAAAAAATAGAAAACTAAAAATTGAGATAGAAAACAAGAAAGAACCAGTCAAAAATGAAGAACACAATAACTGTAAAAAATATATATATTAGAGAGAATCAACAGTAAATTAGATGAAGCAGAGAACCGAATTAGTGATTTGGAAGATAGGGTAGTGGGATACACCCTATTATAACAGCAAAAAGATAAAAGAAATTTAATAGAATTAGGAAAACAATACACAAACAAAACCAAAAGTTTTACACAGAGACAGAAATTATATAAAAGAATCAAACAGAAATTCTGAAGCTGAAGAATACAATGAATGAAATGTTGGGAAAAATGCATAGAATACATCAATAACAAACTTGATTATGCAGAGGAAAGAATCTGTGAAGTAGAAGATAGGTCATTTAAATTATCTAGTCTGAGGAAAACAGAGAAAAACAGAATAATAAAGAGTGCAAAAGCCTATGTGAATTATTGGACATCATTAAGAAAAACAATTTGCATATTACTGGAGTCAGGGAGAGAGATGAAAGGATTAAAGAGGCAAAAAGCTTATTTAAAGAAACAATTACTGAGAGCCTCCCAAATCTGAGGAGAAATTTGATTATCCAAATTCATGAAGCTTATCGGTCTCCCAGAAATTTTAATCCACAAAAATCTTCTCCAGGACATAATATAACAAAATTGTCTAAAATCAAAGACAAAGAAAGAATTTTAAAAGCAGCAAGAAAAAATAAAAAAATTCACATACAACAGAATCTCCATAGGCTATCAGTAGATTTTGAAGCAAACACCTTTCATTCCAGGAGAGAGTGTGGTAATATAATCAGATTGCTGAAAGCAAAAACTGCTCCCCAAATATACTTTACCTGACAAAGCTGTCCTTTAGAAATGGAGAGATAGACTTCCACACAGACAAAAGGTGAGGAGTTCATCACCACTATAACTGCCTTACGAAAATGCTAAAAGTTCTTCAAGTTGAGATTAAAATGTGCTTATTATTAAGTTGAAAATCTTCCCCCAAAGGCCTGCGTGTCCTGCATAAGGAGGACATGGCAGAGTGAGAGATGTCCCCAGATCTCTCTCCTCGAAATAACGATAAACTGAACACCTGAAACTCAACAAAAACACCCAAACTGCACATCAGCATGTCTGAACGTGGGATCTGCGCATAAGATTTACCGAAGGTCAAAACCCTGGGTGTTGGGCAGTGGACTGGGAGAAACAAAGAAGCTGCCTCTTGCAGCCACCAGAGCTTTCTGTAGGAGGAGGAGGAGGGGAGAAAGTGCAGTGAGTATTCCTGCCTGGGAGAGCTGTGAGCTCTATGTGGCCAACGGCAGGGCCCAGTCATCAGGGCAGAAAGCAGAGAAGCAGCCAGCAGAAAATAATAATTGATTTTAACCAGATACGGTTGCTGATCCCCCAACTCCCAACCATGAGGGCTTCTCCCCTCATACTCCAGGACCAAACATTGCGGAGCCCCAGCGGAATCTGAGCAAATGCTACCGAAACTGTTGCTAATGCTGATAGGAACAGAGACTGAAGATAGCAAGCATGATTAAATATCTACGAGAAAATAAAAAGGCGTTATTAAGGCTTTCTATAAAGCAGAGATCCAAGAGGCTAGACACCACCTACTTGAAACCAAAAGAAAAGCACCCTCCTTGCAGCAGGCTAAAGGGTGACCTTTATATAATAAATCTTTCTGGAAAAAAGCAGAATACATTTCCATTAATGCCCAGGTGGAGAAATAGTCCATTAAACACAATGAACAACCAAGATGACAAGACTTCTCAGAAAGAAAGAGAAAATAAGCTTCCAAATATAGAAATATGCAACTTAAATGACAGGGAATTCAGGACGGTATTTTGGAAAAAACTCAGTGAATTCCAAAACGAGTCATATCAAAAATTTCAGGAAATAAAAAGACATCTAGATGAGCAGAACAAGAATATTGAATCCTTCAAAAGAACAGAATAGATCTTCTGGAAATAAAAAAACAAACACTGCAAGAGTTGAAAAATGAAAGAGCATGCTTGGGAAATAGAGTCGACCAAATGGAGGAAAGGATCAGTGATATTGAAGACAGAAATCTAGAAATAAATCAGAAGGAAGAAAAGAGAAATCGAAGAATAAAAATAATGAAAGAGAAATTCAAAAACCAGCTCATACCCTCAGGGGAGAAAACATAAAAATAATGGGAATTATTGAATGCGATAAAAAAGAGCACAGACTAGAAAGCATTTTCAAACAAATAGTTGATGAGAATTTTCTAAATCTAAGGAATGAGCAGAAGCTTGATAATTGTCAATAGAACACCCAATTATCTCAACTTAAAGAGCCTTCACCAAGACACATTGTATTAAAATTTCCAGAAATCAATAACAAAGACAGAATAATCAGGGAAGCTAGGGAAAAGAATATGGTAACCTACAAAAGAAAACTCATTAGATTATTGTCAGACTTCTCATCACATACCTTGCAAACCAGAAAGGAGTGGAATCAAATATTCAAACTATTAAGTGAAAGGAACTGCCAGCCTAGAATAATGTATCCAGCTAAGCTCTCCTTTAGATATGAAGAAGAAATTAAGACCTTTTTAGACAAACAAAAATTGAGGAAATTCTCCGCTATGAGGCCTGCCCTACAGGAAATACTGAAAGGGGTCAGCTCACCTAAAACAAAATGTAAAAAAAAAAAAAACATAATAATAGTAAAGTGACTATCAAGCAAATAGAAGCAGAGGAGTGCAACCTTCACTAAGAAGAGGGCATTATAAGCTTAAATAATAATAAGAGAATTGTTATAACAAGATAGAACGTTTAGCATACATAGGGACAAATTGAGATAACAATGACTGTAAAAGGGAGGGTTCGAATATTCAAATTCTCAAAAGGGAACGGAGATAAGGCACACGCAGAAGAAAATGGACAACTGTATATATATAACTATCTTTTTCGTATTCGTAATGGTAACCACACACCAAAGATTCAGAACTGAAGTATATAAAATAAAACAAGAAGAACCAGAGGCAAAACCCACAAAAGCCAACCAAAATAAATAAAGAAAAACACAAGGACAAGGAAGCAATGGAAACACTGAGCTACCAGAAAGCAACAGATAAAATGGGTATAAGAAGACCTCATATTTCAATAATCACATCACTTGTAAATGGACTGAACTCACCAATAAAAAGGCACAGAGTTGGAGAATGGATCAAAAAACAAAACCTAACCATATGCTGCCTCCAGGAGACACATCGCAGCTCCAAAGACAAATATAGACTCAAAGTGAAAGGATGGAACATGATATCTCAAGCAAATGGTATTCAGAGAAAAGCAGGAGTAGTGGTACTAATATCAGATGAAATAGACTTCAAAATAAAGAAGGTAAAGAAAGATACTGAGAAACACTTTATAATGATAAAGGAAATCAGTCACCAAGAAGAGATCACACTTATTAATATCTATTCTCCCAATCAGGGAGGCCTAAAATATTAAAGCAATTACTAACAGAACTAAAGGCAGAAACAGACCAAAACCAC
>NW_006434839.1:17500694-17511512 GCF_000325575.1 Pteropus alecto
CATGAATATAAAAAACATAACTCTTAACTTTTAGGAGCTCTGTGTTTTGTACCAGCCAGATATTTTCTTCCCGATGGTTTTTAAAAATACGAGAAAAAAAAGACGGAGGAAAAAATTTTAAATCATTTCTTCAATTAATTAAGAAAATAAAATAAAATAAAAAATAAAATATTGCATAAAAAATAAAATAAAATATGCTTATTAAGTAACATGAAAACATATTAACTATGAAAGACTATTGTAAAGTTAAATATATTTAAATTTAGTATACTTACTACTGTAATGTGGTTTGTTAATCTTTTAACTCTAGTATAAACGTAAAAGCATAAAGTATTACAAATAGCTAGAGTTAAAATGTGATAATGCATTCACAATACAAGATGTAATTGAGACATTAAAAACAGAAAATGTGGGAAAAAATTTTATTAAATAAAGTTTTAAAGAATTTTATTAAATAAAGTTTTTGTATGCAGCTGAAGTTGTTATCAGCTTAAAATAGACTGTCCTATCTATAAGATATTTTATGGAAACTCATGGTAACCATATTACAAAGCTATAGTCATTATAACAATATGGTATCAACATAAAAACAGACACATAGTTCAATGGACTGTAATACAGAACCCAGAAATAAATCCATGTATATATATGATCAACAAATATATGACAAGGGTGCTAAGAATACTCAATGTGGAAAGGATAGTTTCTTCAATAAATGGTGTTGAGAAAACTGGATAATCAAATGAAAAAAAAAAAATTGGACCTCTATCTTACACCAATCACAAAAAGTAACTTAGAGTGTATTAAAAACTTAAATGTGTGATCCAAATAGTAAAACTAGTGGAAGAAAATATTGGGAAAAAGGTACTTGACATTGGTCTTGGCAGTGATTTTTTGTACTTGACACCAAAATGCAAGCAATAAAGCAAAAATAAACAATCGGAACTACACTAAACTAAAAAGCTTCTGCACAGCAAAAGGAACAATCAGCAAAGTAAAAAATAAATAGAAGATTTTCAAAATTGTGCATGTCAAATGTCCACAATTATTTTAAGTAACTGACATGTAGAAAATTATTTTCTAGCTGACCACCATAAAAATAGTTTATATAGCAACGACAGCCTTATTAGTTGGATTTCTGAATATATGTTTGTGAAATTCCAGACTCGTGACACAGTATCAATAATAGAAACTAGCTATTAAACCACTAAACACTGAAAACATTAGTGATTATTTAAATAGCAAGACTCGGTTTATGTTTATATAGTGGAGCCATATAATAAATCAAGCAATCTTCTTTCTTTTTTTCCCCTTAATTCTGGTTTTCCTGTGAGTGTTAATGGTTTCTAATCAAGCAATCTTCTTTCAATGAGAACTAGTCTTATTCTCAATTTCTTTATTAACTCCTTATATTTAGGAATTATGATTTTCAGTTCCAGAGTTTTGAGAGTGTGTTCTTTGGTCCTTAAGGGTTCTTATTATGATTAAATTACTTTTTATTGCTTCCTTCCATTAATTATGTCTCTATAATAGCCACATGTTCTAGTTCAGTTTGATTTCTATCTTGCCAGCAACTCTGCTCCCATTGAGGGCTTGTGATCTTTCTCTGCTTATTTATTTTCATGAATAAACTTCTGTCACTATTTGGCAGTTGAGACTATTTAGAATTTTTCTGGCAGTGGCAGCTCAATAGCCATTGGATAGTGTGGCCTAGTAGAAATCAAATTGGCAAGCTGGACCTCTCTTTACGTCATTTTGGAGAACAGAGAAAAGTTAGGAAAGTTTGTTTTCATATGCAAAGAGGAATGGATTAACTTTAGCCCAAGTAATTCTTAAACTTAAACATGTGTCAGAAACACCTGAAGGACTTGTTAAAACTAAAACACAAATTGTTGGGTTTCAACTCCTGATTACTTGATTCATTAGGTAAGAGATAGACCCCCAACCCTAGATCTGCATTTTTAACAAGTTCCCAGGGAATGTAGATGCTGCTGGTCAAGAATCACAAATTGAGAAAACTTGCCTTAGCCCTACCCTGAAACATATTTTTGATGCTGCCTGAAAGAACGGCTGTAGATAATTCTGAGAACTGCATACGCCATGTAGTGACTAGATTCTCTTTTTTTACCAGACTACTCAGGCACTCCTGAACTCTTTTAAAACTAGGCTTTGCCTTTTGGACTCCCATGTTCCTCTCTGCAGTGTTCAGTTTTAACAAGAATCCTGCTACATTGGTTTAGCCAGAATCTCCCGTCCTCCATATCTGATCACCCTGAACATCTAATCAAGGTTCCTCACCCTCCACCATCCCACAGGTGATATCTGATCACCCTGGCCTGCCTTCAGCAAGAATCCTATTATGCCGGTTTAGTCAGAATCTCCTCTTGTCTCTGATGTTTCCTCAGTAATTTTGCATCCACTGACCCCCAACCTGTTCCCCAGCTATAAACTTTCCACTTTTCCTTGTATTCATAGTTGAGCACAATTTTTGTCTCCCATTTCAAGAATTCATTGTGTTAATCCCTGTAACTATCGCGATGATCTTCCCTTGAATAAAGTCTTTCTTATTATCTTTAACAATTCTCACTGAATATTATTTTTTCATTAATAACGTGAATAATATATTTTTTAACAGTAGTCAGAGTCTATTCTCTCTATTCTTAAAGATAAATCTGTTCTACCAGTTGATCTACTCCCCAGTACATACACTCTTTGAAATATGTAACTCACATCTGTCTCATAAATCACTTGCCAAGTAGCCAGATTTTATTTTTTTGGTAAGTATCACACTTTATACCTGAACCTTCTTCAACAGTTTTCAAAATAACAGCTTTATTCAGCTCTCTAACAGCTTCCAAAAGTTGGCTCTAACATGATTTGTTTCCTGAGGAATCCCAGCAGGAAATCATGATAAAGAGAAGAATTAGGAATATTTGCTCAGATTATTCAGATCTTTCTTTTCTCAGAATCGAGCTCCATATGTTTTCTATCATGACATGCTAATTTTCTGTAAGAACTCCTTCTTCTTCCTTCTTCCAGTGGTTTTAACTGGGACAATTTTGCCTGTCCAGAGACTTTTGACACAGTATATTTTGTGAGCTGTTATTAGAATCTAGAAATGAGGCCGAGGATGCTGCTAAACACCCTGCAATGCACAGAACAGCCCCCACAATGAAGAATTACCTCATTTCAAGATGTCAATAATGTTAAGTGTGAAAAATCTTGCTTCAGAGAAGCGGTTGGCAAACTATAATCGCTGGGGCAAGTCCAGTTTCATAACTGGTTTTGTAAGTAATGTTTTATTGAATCACAGCTATTTTCATTTGCCTACATAAAGTCTATGCTACAATAGCAAAGTTGAGATATTTTGACAGAGACATATGATCCACAGCCTAAAATCTTGTCTTTTACAGAAAAAAGTTTGTTAACTGGAAGTGATCCCTTGACAAACATAAAAATCTTTATCATAATCACTTAGGAAATGCAAATTCTGGGAACTGACTTTAGATCTAATGATTTGGAATTTTTGGTGGTGGAACCCAGCAACCTGTATTTTAACAAGTCCTCTAAGTGATTCTAATTTAGGCCGAACTTTGAGATTACTTCCATAGAGTATTATATTCTATAAAATATTACCCAGATTAGCTTATCATTTATAATGTGATAATTGTTTTATTTCTTATTGGTATACTTAGCTATTCAATAAATATATATTGTTAGTTGATCTTGTAACAAGGCAGAGCTAAGACTAATAAGATCTACAATTTATCTTTTCAAACTCCAAGTCTATGCTGCTTTATAATAGAGCGAAGTCTTTTAGCCATCTGTGGGTCTAGTAACTACTTCTCATTACAATACAGATTAATGTGTCCCACTTTGTACTTAATAAATTAGAATCTCCATTGATGTGATTTGGGTTACTATGCTTCAAAGAAGCATTCCAAATAATTTGACATCAGCCAGAACAAGAAAGAATAGAATTAAACAAGACTTTTTGATTTCTAGGGACAAAAGAGTGAAAAGTGGAAGTCAAAACTTTTGTTTATTTGTTTTTTAATATAGAAATCTGAGACTAACATTGCAGTTAATCAACTACTCTACTAAATGGAGAATTCTGAGTTTTCAAAGCACAAGCACTCCACAAAATATCGTTGTACTAATAGAGATGAAAATTTACTAAATTTGGCTTAAAACAATGAGAATATTCATCATGTGCTTTAAGCTGCACTCTGGAGGTACATGACTCAGTATTGATTATCAATGTTATCAAGGACCCAGGCTCATTCAGCAATTCTCTCTTTGCCATCCCCAGGATGATGGCTTACCCACCATCTCTATCTAATTCTATTATGGCTGCTGCAGCTTTAGGAAGCTTGCCTCCTTCACGTGACAGTAACATCCAAAATTAGAAGCAAAGGGTTGCTGAAAAGAGATTTTTTTCTTTCACACCTCTTTCATTGTGGAGCAGTTCTCAGCAGATGTCCATTATGTACTATTGACTGAAATCAAGTCCTGTGCCCACTCTAAGAGCAGTTACTGACAAAATGTGATGGGAAAATATGATTGGAGTAAAATATGATTTATCCTTTTAGACTGGGTATATTAACACTCAAATCAAATCAGAGATTGGCTCCCAGGCAAGCAGGCAACAAGCAGGGCCTAATACAACAATGACCACTAATAAGCTATTGAAAGTAATTTATTTTCTAATGATTGAAAATGTGTTTTAGAATAGTATAGTTCTTAAGGTCACCTACATGTTCACAATTTTCATGAGATCTCTCTCAGAGACAGAACCATAAGCCTGGACAATTTTATGCAAGTTTTATTTCTCTTGGCTCAAGATCTTCACCTTCACCTCCCTCATTTCACTCCAAAACTTGTAAATGTCATCATTTAGTTCAGAAGGCTGTCTTCAGATATTTAACTTATCAGAAAACCAGATTAAGAAAGTTAGGATTTTTTTTAATGTCAATAAACATATTTTATTACATGCAAGTTTCAGAACATGCTTAAATATCTCCAAGTTTTATGAGAGTGTTTTACATATCATTTATTCAAGAATATGAAATAGTTTCATTCTTGGGAACAAGTGATTTTTATACTGGGGTCTCCCAACTTTTGATAATGATTTTAATCATTTGATTATAAAATTGCAAAACTGATATAGTTCAATATTCCATATCAAAAATGTTAAAATTATGTTAATTATTTTACTTCATATCATGTTAAAACTTAAATTTTAATATTTTTCTTGAAATTCCACTAATGACCAGTTGCTGAGAACCCAAGTTTCAATACTTTTTCCTAACATGGGAATGAGTTATATTAAGTGACACAGGCTTTGTTCTTTTATAACCAGTGTGACATATCTGTGATAGAGATGACCTGCAATGAAGATACAATAAAAATGATTTTATTAGAACTATAAAATGGCTTTTTCTTTTTACAAAGCTGCTTAGAGACATTTCTGATTACATATATGTAGAGGTTTTTTTTTTTATTTATTAAAACCTGAAATATATGTATATACTCTTTTTTTTCATTTATTGGTGACAAGTTTTCATTTAAGAAATGTAAATTTTTAATCCAGGCCTCTTAAAAACAAAATGTTACCTTTGTAACCAAGAAACAAGTTTCTCCTTTCTCATTGAAGAATGTAATTCATAATTTAATTCCCCAGGAACTTACTATGGGTAATAAGAGATTTACAGTGATTTGACACTGTGTCTTAGCTATGTTGTTGCCAATTGTATTTCATGTTTGGGAGAGTTTCTACTCTATAAATTGATAAACATTAGAATTCTGTGTATAATTTTATAGAAGCTGATAATTATCTTTATCTTTCTAACTTGTTTTGCATGTTTAAGGTTTTATAAACTTGAAACAATATAAGTGTTAATATGTCATTTGCTAATTATGAACTGGCTAAGAATCTTACTGTTTTTAATACTTTATTTATAGGATTTCCTATTCCCTGATTCTCTAACAACAAGAATTAATGAGTATGAACAAGTGATCAAACATTATCTGTGCTACAATAAGAAGCTGAACATAGTTTCTGCTGCCATAAATTTTCCTGTCCATATGGGAAAGGTACAATATTGGCACTTAAACTTGCAAGTCCATCTGCACAGAACCTAATTTTCCTAGATGAGGCAAAGCTTTCTAAATCAAGCCATCTGTTTGTATGCCTTAAAAAAAACCTGTAAATAAAATAAAGCAATATGTGCATGTGAAAATAGAGATCAGAGTTAGCTTGACATTTATTTAAGGCAATAAAGAGCCAATTATCATCACATATTGATTATTGTCAAAAGTATTATTTTTTGATACTTTGGACTAATAATTGTTTCCTGTAACCTGTAAAGACTAGTTACTACATATATTAATTGTCAAAATCCAAAGTTCATGAAGTTAGAAAGGACCCCAAATTTTTACCAGCATGACCAGGTACTCTTTATTCTTGGCCATTGAAGAACTGTACTTATTGCTTTTATCACTGTATTTTATAAAAATATTTCAGAAAAAATTAACAGAGTACATGTTAAATAAGAAAATATAAGAAAGGGATATAAATGAATTACTTTGGGGAAAGTTGTGTCAAAAAACTTAATACCTGCCTGTTATAAAGTAGCTTTAATATATTGTGATAAGCAGAATTCTAAGATGGCTCCCATGACTTTGCCCATAGATGTTAATCCTGTATTTATGTTACCTTATGTGCCAAAATTGATTTTGCTGATATAATAAAGGTTAACTAGCCAGTTGACTTTAAAACAGGAACATAAATCCAGATGGGCTTAATTTGGTCATAAGAACTCTTTAAAAGAAGAGAGTTTTCTCCAGCTAGTAGCAGAAAAATAAGTCAGAGAAATGTGCTCAGGCTAGCCTGAAAGAAAGTAAACATGCAGTTTTTGAATTGTTTATGGTGCTACATGGCAAGGAACTGTAGGTGGAATCTAGGAAAAGAGAACTGTACCTGGCCAACAGCTAGTAAAATAATGGAGACCTCTGTCAGCACTATAAAAGAGTCACAAACTTTTAAAATACTTTGTCCTTCTCCTTTTAATACTCATGGATTGTTATGATACGTGAATGCCAAATACTCTAAAAGTGGCCTGACTTCGTACAGTTTTTCTGTTGTTTACATATTTGTTAGGAAGATATAAGAATAGCCAATATTTCTAGGATAGCAATGGTGATGTCACTAGGTACACATTTTATATACATATATATATATATATAGTTTATTATCACAGCAATGTGAAATAAATTGATATGCATTTAGTTATGTGGATAATAACTTATATATTGTAATATTTAGGTATAAATACTAGTTCACACTCAGTATATTTTACAAATGTAATTTTTTCCTTAATTTATTAATTTTTAAATATACATTATCAGCAGGTATAATAAATTTTTACAAATAAGTACAATTAATCATAATAATATTTAAAATACTCAAGTTCAAAGGCATATGGACCCCCATACTCGCTTTAGATTGGATTTCCCAGTATATAGGGTTCTCTTGAACTCAAAATTTTCTTGCCACATTCCAAGTTGAGAGCTCACCTTTTTTAATTTCACATTTTCCCTCAGGCCTCTTCAGTTCTTCTTAGACTCCTGTGGATATTCTCCTTTTTCCCTTGACTAGAATTTGGGGATATTTAAAACAAAAAGACTCTAAGGGATTAGTTGCTATTTAAGCACTACTGTATATTGGGATATAATGTGCAGGGCAGAGGACAAACCCAGGAGGAGTCTTTGGTAAGGTAGATAGATTGGGAAGAGTGTTGTTGTTGTTGTTGTTGTTGTTGTTGTTGTTGTTGTTTTTAAAGGAGAAGTAAATTATCTGTTTCTTCTCATCTTCCTACCCAAGTGGACATCAGAGCCAGGATTAAGTGCATTCTAGGCTTATTTAAATAGTACCTCTATCCAAAAAATGCATACCTATCTATTTATCATTATCTAAACTTTATATAACAAAACACTTTTATTCCATAGTTAAAAAATAAAGTCTATAAAAAGGTCTTTAAATTTTAATATTTAAATAATGTGCATCATCAGAATAATTAATATACCAGATCTGTTCCCCTTTTGAAAGAGAAAATGTGCTGAAAGTCACCATAGTGTTGAGTTGAGAAATGTAAATTTCATTAAAGATAATAAAGGAGTCAAAAGGAAATATCAATGACTCAGAACAGAGTTTTTCACCTCGAGCAATTTTTCTAATAGCTGCACTATTTATCTTAATTTGTGTGAAAAGGAAAGTTGAATATTGAAGGTAAATAGAAGCTATACCTGGGCACTTCGGTATGCAAGATATGCATCTGGGCAGCTTGAAGGAAAGTATAGTTCACAACTAACCCACCTTCCACTACAAATCTGTCTTCAAACCAACTCTGAATAGTAGGTCACAGAGAAACAACTTCTGTAAAGTCTTCTCAAACAATATTGGCGAAGTGTAAGGCTCACACTTAGTGAGAAATGTAAAACATCATTTTGTTCCAAGAGATTCAGTGTTAAAGACTGGGAGTGTGACTGTTTGGCAACACTCCTGTTAATCAGCTCTTGTGCTAAGATTGGTTAGGAGAAAGGTATTGGTGAGACCTGGCATGATGTAGAAGGAGAGAGGTGTGTAATGGCTTTCCCCAGGTTTAACATATTTTGGATGTTTGATCTTTCCATGGAAAATTAAGATACAGAGAAGATGGCTGGGCTAGTGCTGCCTTGTGGTTTAGAGGACCTCAACAACAAGTTTCCTGAAGTTATAATCTATTTTCCAGAACTAAAAAATGTGAAAAGATTGATCTGGAACTGGAACACCCTCACTGAAATCTGTAAAAATGAGGATGCTTATAGGATCCTTCAAATAATTTCACACAAGAGCCCAAGAGAGCAAACTCACATAGAAGGCATCGAAGATCTTATCCAGACGGATGGTGACAACTGAGAAGGGAATTTAAGAACAAGTATAGAGCTATTTGTTCCTTTTCCCAACATCCCTCCCATCTCTTTCTCATTCTAACACAGTAAAGCAAGTAAGTAGGCTTTTAATAGAAAGTATAAAGCAGGTATCTGAAAAATAAGAACCCTTCCCTGTATTCAGTCAGGATAAGTCAAGACTTCCAAAAGGGAGAAAGTAGTTGGATTGCAAATAGTTTGAGCTTGGAATATTAAAATAAATAATTTTTAAAATGATAAAAAGAAAACTCATGTTATTTACTAAAATGACAGAAAATAGCACTTCAGTGCAGTGCAATTTAAGGTAGTGACAAGAGAAAATAAAATGATTTCTTATTTATACTCATTGGGTTGTCTAATTAAAAATACAACACAACAAAACAAAATAAGTGTCACTTAAAACTTATAAGCTAGGTATATTTATCAAAGCCTTCTAGATATAACCAGCCAACCTATGAAATAGTCTAGATATCCAACTGCCAATAATCAATTTGTATTTACCTCACTAATGTATAAAAGTACTTTGTATCATCTAATAAAAAACACATTTTAGATTTAAAAATGATTTTATGTTAAATGTTTTCTATTGAGTTCTCAACTAAGTAGGAAATGTAATTTCACAAAGTTTCTTTTTTTGTAGCATTCTGTTCATTTGAAGTTTGAGGATACTGAACAAATGCAGATGATAATGATTCTTAGTATTTTTTTCCAATGATTCAGTTACAGCAAAGATGAAGCTTTTTGACTGTTGTGGTTAGTTTTCATGAAATCTATTAAGAAAAAAAAAAGAAAAATTTAATATCAAGGTAACATTAGTATCTAAATAAATTGCTTTGTTGATTAAAAAATGTTTTTGAGGTAACTCCATCAACTACATTAAATCAAGAGTACATATTAAAACCACTAATATGTAAATATTATTTCAGTAAATTTATTATCTCTTTGAAAATAGTCTGTATTTTCTTGCCATATGTTTACTTTTACATCTTAATCATTCCTGCACACAAATTCAACAATTCCATTTTTGTGCAAAATGTTTTAACCTTAAATTATGTTTTGATATGGAGCCATGGAACAACTGATTCTAAATTTTCCTCATGTGGTATTAGCACATCTACTAATTATAACAGTAAACGATGATATGAGTGACTGCTGAGTGTATTTGTGATACATGGGAGTGCAAAAATATCTTTGTCTTAGTGATTTAAATTTTATAATCGACAAAGTTGGAGAACAAGATCTCTAAAAGTTATACACTCTGTTTTAAAATCAAAACAGTTTTCAAAGTTAAGAGAAAAAAATATCAGAAACACCAAATAGACAACAGATCATTAATCATAAGATTATGGGATTTCATTTTCTTTTAGAAGCAAATTGTATCTGTCTTCCTAGCTAGTCATTGAATTTTTCATTTTATTAAGTGAAGAAAAGCCACTAATGTTTCATAATCAGATAAAGGTAAATATTAAGTCTTTAAAAACTTCTTCAAATACTTTGGATGGCACATCTCTCATATTTTCAGTATATACATGATGAGCTATAGAAATGTTCATTATATTACTGACATCATCAACAAAACTGAACCCACAATAAATATTTTTCTTTAGAAAAAGATTATTTTATGAGTAGTACATTGTGGAGGCAACATTATAATGAAAACCAAGAATGACAGTAAAGAGGAAATACTTTCTAACACATATGACTTTGAATATTTCCTATCCTAGATTCAGAAAATTTCAAAAATATGTATGTTTTAGGTGATATGCCTAAATATAAAGGCATTATAATATAAATATATCAATTTTATTTTTATATTTATATAGTGTATTATGTTAATTTATAATTATA
>NW_006434839.1:17511564-17542968 GCF_000325575.1 Pteropus alecto
ATATAGTGTATTATTGACTATTGCATAGTGAAAAGAGGGAGTCAAGAAATAGGGTTAGAAGTTTTTTCAAATAAAATAATGATTTTGGATTAGTCACATATTCAATTTTAATGTCAAGTACTTAATCTGCAAAATAGAAATAATAATACTGGCCTTCTTGATATATTGGGAGTATTAAATTAAATTAAATAATATAGATGATGGCAATTAAGAGCACTTGAAATACAGAATGATACCAATAAACTTATTTATATCAGAACATCATTATATATATACAGTAATATTAGCTTTATTTGTTAGACTCCAGTTTTATTAAAGTTTAATAGTTGTTAATATATACAATGTTTCTTAAAATAAACACCTAATTTCATTCTTTATGATTGTAGAATACAAGTTATTCTAAAGGCTACTTTGTAGTTTGAAGTTGAATCCTTAAATCAGACAAGAACAAAATTCCTTTACTGTATTGAAAGGGCTTAAATAAAGTCCAATTTATGCAAACAGCAGTATACTTCTTTCACAACCAGTAATGTAGCTGTAGCAAACAACTTTTCTTCCCCTACTGATTTTACATGAAAGGGCACAGCATGAGGCAACCTTCCCACCTAGAGGCTGCCCTAATTCATTCTAGGTCATAGAAGCATAAGGGATCACTGCAATATGTATCTCCAATGGAAAGAATGATCTGGATCTGCCAGCTATTCACCATTGTTCCGGTGGCCCATAGAAATGGTATGACTCAATCCAAAGTGAAGGCTATTATACCATATGTCTAAATCATTCTGACACAGAATTTATTTTCCAAATTTAATTCTCTGAATATGTTTTGATCTTTTACATATAGCAGCACTTGTGACTATAGATGATTTAGATGAAGTTTATGACAAGACCCCTGCCCATAAGGAGCACAAAACAAAATATGACTAGAAATTGATATCTATTTTAATCAAATGGATTAGGCAATCAATGTTCTAGGCCATCAGAGAAAACAGAAATTAGTGTTGATTCCAATAACCTCAGAAAGCCCTCTTCAAGTAAGGTTGATTAGAGTTAAATCTTGAAGAATGGCTATGATTTAGATATGTAAAGAAGACTAAGAAAATAATTTGAAGGAAGAGTAGAATGCAGTGAGAGACTATCGTGTTGAAGGTGAGTTCTGGGTTCTGTTATGAAACATTCTGGCTAATGCAGAGACTTTATGTTGGGTAAGAATGATGATTGATGAATTGGAAGGAAATACAGGTAGGATTTTGAAAACATAACTTTACAGGAAATAACAATAAGTTATAGTATTTTGAAATATAAAATTACTCGGTGAATCCAATGCTTAGGATATTATTCTAATGACATAATTTGGAGTAGAAGGATATTAGAAGGAAGAACTTGTGAAGTCATTGCCATAATCTAGATGTAATGTGATATAAAATTGAAAGTAACATTAAAAAGAAAACAATTATTGAGATAGATAAAGGAGAAGATACACATTAAATAAACTGAAAAAATAAAGAACTAAGATGCAGAGAGTTTGATTAATCTAGTTAGATATTAAAATTGAGAATCCAGATAGCCTGGCATCCAGCACTAGATTTTTTTCCATTAAATAATAAAATATACTATGATGATGTCATGGTAACAGGAGAAACTCATTCAAATTTTTTATGTGGTTGACCCTTGAATAGTGTGGGTTTCAACTGCATGAGTCCACTTACATGCATATTTTTTTCAATAAATACATACTATACTGCAAATGTATTTTTGTTTCCTTATGAGTTTCTTTACATTTTTTTCCTCTAGCTTACTTTATTATAAGAATATACTATATAACATATGTGCTAATTGACTGTGTTATCAGTAAGGCTTCTGGTCAACAGTAGGCTATTAGTTGTTAAGGTTTTGGGGAGTCAACTGTTATATGTAGATTTTCAATTGCATGAAGAGGGAGTCGTCACCCCTAACCCCCACATTGTTCAAGGGTTAACTGTATTTATAATTTGTTGTCATTAATACTACTTGTCTTTCCTTCACTCGACCTGTTTGTTCTTTTTCCATCTAGAAATATTAAGAAATTTTTATTAAAAGTGCTACTGAGTCATGGGTAATGTTGATGATAAGTAGAATTTTTTAGCAATCTCAAATACAAATATGTTTCTTCATAGGGTATTTGTATCAATGGTATATAAAGCATTTGTACACTATCTGTCACATAAAGTCCCCCATAATGGTAGCAAATATTATTATCATGGAGTATTGATATTCAAATATTTACATCTGTAAAAAAAAGTACTAAATAAAGCCTATGTCAATTTCCATTAAAATATTCATTATTTGCTTTTTATCACTTTCTTTAACATGCTTTTGTTCTTCTTTCTTCTTGAAACATTTTTTCCCATTCTCCCCTCCAGTCTCCTCTACCTGACTAACTCTTGCTTGTCCCTCAAGACTCAGTTAGGCTTTGCTTCTTTTGCAGTCATTTTCCTGACCCCAGTATGATGGATTGGGGTCCCATTTCCTCATAGTGTCCTCTAATCTTTCTTTTATAACAAATATTATACATATATACTTTTATGGATTACATTCTCCAAATTGTGTATGTATTTTCCACCACTGTATTCCAAGCACCTAGCATAGTACTATCATCGCTGGGGCCAATTGGAGTTCAGTGTCCCCCAAGGAGGAGGGAGAAGAATAACAATGGCGCAAAAGTGTAGTTAGCATTTTCCCTCGGTTCTTCCTCATTGGCACAGTGAAGAATCATAGGTCAGTGAGATTTAGAAAAGATTTATTAAAAGTATATTTTAGAAAGACAAAGCATGCCCCAAGGAGGCACATGGTTTCAGTGATGAGAGCTGCAACAGAGTGCCGTAATAACAACCACAACAACAAGAGGGCAAAAAGGGCCACAAAAATCACAAAAGCCCACACAAAAGGCCACAAAAGGGCAAAAAGGACCCAGAAGTGAGAATGTTTGCATTATATCTGGTCCATGATGGGTGGTTCCAAAGGCATTCCTAGGTGAATGGCAAGTGATATCATTTTGACTGACACCTTTGCCTAGTGTGCATGTGCTTACCCAGAATTCAGTCTCTTATAATTAGATTCAAGAACTTTCATGCATAAACATGGTATTATATTGAAGCTTAAATTGTAGGCAGATTAGGGTAGTACCTTCTGCACAGGTGTCTATAGCCAGCTAAGACTATGGCTGTCCTGTATTTTGTCTCTGGGGATGCAGGAGGAATTTTCTAATTACCAACAAATTGGGTGTTCTTTGGGTATTCTCTGGGCTGGGTCCCTATTCCTTTGCTCTCCCTTTGCTCATGTCTGACTAGCTACCTAACAGTACCTGTACTCAGAGGTATAAAATAAATATGTGTTGAATGAATAATAGGCTAAAGAAATCAAGATGAAGTCTTGCTATTTGGCTCTCAGCATACTATAGCTGGTCTTTGGTAAACAGGGCATTCTTTCTAAGTGTTCACGAGGCAACAGAGTTAGTAGTTTTGTGTTTTGTGCCCCACAGCACCTTGTTCTATTGCACCTACATTGCTTACCATAAGATTTGGTAATTCCTCATTTACATTGTGTGAGCAGGACACCACTGATGTCTGAAAAGGCAGCCTTTTGTCTTGTACTATAGTGGGGGCAACTGCCACTATCCAGCGGGTTATTTATGTTACTTCTCTAAACTTGTTTTTTCAATCATAAAATGGGAATAGTGATAATATGCACTTCCTAGGATTTTAGTGAAGGTTAAATAATCCAAATTAAATGAGAAACATCAAGTAGATATGTATAGTATACATCTTGGCAGGTAGTAGTTTTAAAAATGTGAGACGGTAGAGAAAACCTTTTTGAATTTCTGAAAGATTAGAGCTTTCTCAACAAAGATGTAAGTTAGAGTCTTGGAAGTTAAAAGGTAATTAGATGGCCCCGAGAACTCCAGAAAGATTTATATTTCCAGAGGTGTTTCTTTACATTTCAAAGGAGAAAAAACCTTGAACAATAAAACATGTTAAAGATTATAAACCCAGAAATGTTTGTCTGATCTCTCTGGAGAAGTTTATTTATATTATATAGGTTAAGAATCTCTTTTCAAAGATAATTTGTTTACATTAGGGAAATAGGTTTCTTTCTTTTTCCTCAGGTGGCAGCTGGACATCCGCTACATAATCTAGATTCTTAATCTCAAAGTTCCTCCCTCATGGTGTAAGCAAACACTTTTTAGTCAGAATCAGGATTATTTGACTTTCATCACATCATTCCAGAAGGAGGAAAAATTGGGACATGGACATTATGTAAATAAGTAATAATAAATATCTCTCTGATTCAGAAATCGTGTACTTGTATACAAGATGATATAAACAAATAATGATATTCAAAATTATCAGTCATGTATTTGGACTAGATTATACGGCATTGAAAATATACATGAAAATTGACTAAAGCAATGGAAGACATTGATACTGTAGAGGCGATGGCTTTCAAGTCCTTTCCCCAGAAAAGACTTACTTACTTATTTCTTTTCTGAAGCCAGCAATGAGAGTACTAGGCCTGTAGATAAAGAAGAAAGGATCCCAAGTAAGAAGGTGAAAGCACACAGAGAGGAAGCTTGGGAAAATCTGGCTTGTATCATGGAGATGAAGATGTTATGGTCCACGGAATGTAAACAGCCCGGGTCAGAACAGCATTTGGATTACCACAGAGCATCTTCGAAGTTAAAGCAATCAATTAATCTCTCAGCTTCAACTTTCTTGTCTCTAACAAGTAACCATGTTGGAACAGATGGTTTGACAGTGATTTTCAAATCCTGGCTGAAGAGGAACTGCGTTAGAATCACCTACAAAATAGGGCTTCCGTGTCTTTGTTCTGAAATCTTGATTCTTAAAAGTCTTTTTATTTTTACCCAGCTTCTGGGGTAATTCTGATGTGAAGCCAAGATCTGGAGGTTTTAATGCTGGTAATAAGAGCATTTCAAGGTTGCATGACTCTTCCTTGACTCATTTTAGGAAAAATAATGAATATTTCTTCTTTCTCTGCTCAATTATGCAGCATTGATTGTAGTGCTTTCTTGATGCATGGTCTTTCTCTGAAATAAGTTAAGTCTGTCTCTCCACAGTCCCTATTAATTATAGTTCCTAGTTCAATCACTGACAGTTTATGTAATTAGAACAACTCAAACAAAAAAAGATTTTTTTATTTGATGAAAAGTACTCACAGCTCTTCTATAAGGGTGGATGATGGATGTCAGACGCAGAGATCTGAGAAATTTCCTGCATCCAGCATGATTTCTGCTTAAATCCTCTAAGCAAAAAGCTTTCTTCCATTGGTCTACCACTGACCTCTGTTTCAAATTTTGCACCTTAAAACACAAATAAGAAAATATAATGTAACAGAAGCTTTCTGAACATATATCAAGGCATGCCGGTAAAAACAAAAACAAAAACAGAAAAAAAACATGTGTTGGAATACTCAAGAACTGTAATGAAATCTAGGAGATCTAGGAGAGTCTGAAAAATAAGAAGCTACTTGTAGACCAGAGCCTGGAAAAATATGACCTTTGAGCCAAATCTAGGCTGCTATTTTTATAAATATAGTTTTATTCGAAATACAGCCACACCAGTGTGTTTACCAATGTCTATGGATGCTTTCATATTACAACAGCGGAATTGAGTAGTTACAATAGAGGGGTAGTAAACATGTGGCCTGCAAAATCTAAAATATGTACTGTCTAACCCTTTATAGGAGGGGTCCCTAACCCCCAGCCATGGACCGTACCAGTCCATGGCCTGCTAGGAACCAGGCCACAAAGCAAGAGGTGAACGGCGGGCCAGACAGTGAAGCTTCATCTGTATTTGTAGCCACTCCCCAGAGCTAGCATTGCCACCTCAGCTCCACTTCAGATCATCAGGCATTAGAACATAGAAGCACCGGTCCCTGGTGCCAAAAAGATTGGGGACCACTGCTTTATAGAAAAAAATTTGCCAACTCCTGCTATAGACTTTCTTTTGCCTATAACTTATTTTTGTTTCACAAGAAGTCTGTGGGCGACAAATGTCCATAGCTGATATCAGAACTGTTTGGTCTTTCTTAGCCCAGCAGCAGAGGGAGTAACACGAAAGTGCAGATGAGAAAAGATGTCATTGGTAAAAATGCCTGGATTACAAATAATAATTATGGACTGACTAATGGGATATTTAATGAACAAAGTCACAGAAAGAAATGAAAGAGCTGCAATGAAAACAGCATTCTTAGACATTTGAAACAATCAAAAATTATTCAAAAAAGGCAATTAATTGTAATTTCTTTCAAAGAAACAGAAGTGTTCAAATATCTGGTGGGTGATGGTCTCACAAAGTAAACAAAGAAACAAACAACCTGAGAAGCTAGCAGATTGTTCATAACAAAATACCAAATGATCTGGAAAGCAATGCAGTGTCCTAAATCAATAGTAATGTGTATTTTTGTGTTGTAGTTTTTCATTAGTAAAATAGAGATGGTGATTTATTTGGTAAAGCCAAGAACATCCTACATATTTTCTGATGGGATTTGCTACTGATTTTGTAAAAGCTGTTTTGAGAGAAAGCCTTGTCAACTTTTTGGTAAACATTTTTTATTAATCTGTACATTTCAATATTCCTAGAAATGCTGAGATTCACTCTTCTTCAGTTTCAAAAAGACACAAAGTATCCTCCTGATGCGGGTTCTCAACAATCCCTAGCAACAGATAGCATTTAAAATCAATCCTATTTCAATTTTCATCATTTCAGAACAAACAAGCGACAGACTGTCTCATCTGTTTTGAGATTGTAGATTATGATGTAAAATGTACCAATGTAATCAATTTAAATTTATTTATTTATTTTTTATTTTGGCTTTTACTGTTACTTCTTATTTTATTTTATTAATATTATTGGAGTAACATTAGTTAATAAAATCAAACAGGCTTCAAGTATACAATTCAATAATACATCATATGTATATTGCATCATGTGTTCACCACCCAAAGTTAAATTTCCTTGTGTCACCATATTTTAACCCCCTTTACTCTTACTTACCTCCCTCCTCCCCCACTTCCCTCTAGTAATTACTAACCACTATCCGTGTCTACATGTCTCTGATTGTCATGTTTGTTGCTTTCAGTTTTATAACCCACATATGAGTGAATTCATATGAGTCTTAACCTTTCTGCCTGACTTATAATGCTTCACATGATAATCTCAAGATCTATCCATGCTGTCACAAATGGAAGTATTTCATCTTTTCTTAAGACTCAGTAATATTCCATTGTATGTATGTACCACATCTTCTTTATTCAATCATCTATTGTAGGACATTTTGGTTGTTTCCATTTCTTGGCCAATGTGACTAATGTTGCTATGAACACTAGGATATCTATATCTTTTCAGATAAATGTTTTCAAATCTTGGGTGGTAAATACCCAGAAAGGGGATTGCTGGGTCATATGGTAATTCTATTCTTAGTTTTTTGAGGAACTTCTATACTGTTTTCCATAGTGGCTGTACCAATTTGCAGTCCTACCAGCAGTGTATGAGGGGTCATTTTTCCCATAACCTCTCCCATAGTTGATATTACTTATCCTGTTAATGACAGCTATTCTAACAGGTGTCAGATGGTATCTCATTGTGGTTTTGATTTGCATTTCCTTAATAGCTAGTGATGACGAGTATCCTTTCGTATGTTTCTTGGCCATTTGTATGTCTTCTTGGGAGAAGTGTCTGTACATGACCTCTGCCCATTTTTTAATTAGATTGTTTGCTTTTTTATTGTTGAGTTGTATAAGTTCTTTATATTAAGCCCTTATCAGAGGACTTGTTTGCAAATATCTTCTCCCATTTGTATGGTTGCCTGTTTGTCTCGTTGAGGATTTCTTTTGCTGTGCAGAAGATTTATAGTTTGATGCAGTCTCATTTGTTTAGTCCCTCCCACCTCCCCCGGCTCTTTGGCTTTTAATTCCCTTGCTTTTGCAGTTAAATTCATAAAATCCTCTCTAAATCCAAGGTCCATGAGTGTAGTATCTATGTATTCTTCTATGCAATTTATTGTTTCCGGTCTTGTATTCAGGTCTTTGATCCAATTTGAGCTAATTTTGGTGTATGGTGGTAGCAGTCTAGCTTCATTCTTTTGCATGTGGCTTTCCAATTTTTAGCACCATTTATTGAAGAAGCTTTCCTTACTACATGTATTTTGTTTGGCTCTTGTTGAAAATTATTTGCCAATATGCATGGGGTTATTTCTGGGCTCTTGATTCTGTTCCATTGGTCTGTGTGTCTGTTTTTCTGCCAGTATCATGCTGTTTTGATTATTGTCTCTTTGTAGTATAATTTGAATTCAGGCAGAGTGATACCTTCAGTCTTGTTCTTTTTTCTCAGGATTGCTTTGGCTATTCGAGGTCTTTTGTGCTTCCATACAAATCTGCTAATTTTTTGTTCTATTTATTTAAAGAATACTGTTGGGATTTTGATGCGAGTTGCGCTAAATCTGTATAATGCTTTAGATAATAAGTTCATTTTAACTATGTTGATTCTTCCAATTCAAGAACACGAGCTATCTTTCCATTTCTTTGTGTCTTCTTCAATTTCTTTTAATAATGTCATATTTTTCAGTATATAGGTCATTTACATGTTTCATTAGGTTTATACCTAGATACTTTATTCTTTTTATTACAATTGCTAAATAAATTGATTTTTCATTTATTTTTCTGAAAATTCATTGTTAGTGTATAGGAGTGCTATGGATTTTTGAACATTGATTTGGTATCCTGAAATTACTGTATTTTTTTTACTGTTTCTAATAGTTTGTTAGTGGAGTCTTTAGGGTTTTCTCTATAGAGAATCATGTCATCTGCAAAAAGTGATGATTTGACTTCTTCCTTCCCAATTTGGATGCCTTTATTTTTTCTCTCCTCTGATTGCTCTAGCCAAGATTTCCAATACTATATCAAATAATAACGGTGATGGAGGACAGACTTGTCTTGTTCCTGATTTTAGAGGGAAGGTTTTTAGTTTTTCACCATTAAATAGGACATTAGTTGAGGATTTGTTGTACATGGCCTCTAATATGTTGAAATATTTTTCTTCTATACCCATTTTATTAAGTATTTTAATTATAAATGGATGCTGTATTTTGTCAAATGCTTTTTCTGTAGCTATAGATATGATCATATGATTTTAATGCTTTATTTTGGTTATGTGGTGTATCACATTAATCAATTTGTGTTATGTTTAACCATCCCTGTGCCCTGGGATGAAACCCACTTGATGGCGGTATATAATCTTTTTAATGTGTTGTTGTATTCAATTTGCTAGTATTTTGTTTAGGATTTGTGCATCTATGTTCATAAGAGATATTAGTATATAGATTTTTGTTGCGTGTGTGTTATCTTTACCAGGTTTTGTATAAGGGTAACGATTGCCTCATAAAATAAGTTAAAACCTATTGCCTCTTCTTCAATTTTTGGGAAAAGTTTGAGAAGAACAGGTATTAAACCTTTTAATATTTGGTAGAATTTACTGGTGAAGCCACCTGGTCTTGAAATTTTATTTTGGGGGAGGTTTTTGATTACTGTTTCAATTTCCATACTATTGACTGCTCTATTTAGATTTTTCAGTGTTTTTGTGATTCAGTATAGGAAGATTGTATATTTCTAAGAACTTATCCATTTCTTCTAAGTTATTGAATTTGGTGGCATATAAGTCTTCATAGTATTCTTGTATGATACTTTGTATTTTAGTGTTATCTGTTGTAATATCTCCTTTTTCATTTCTAATTTTGTTTATTTCTGTCCTTTCTCTTTGTTTTCTTAGGTTAGCCAGGGGTTTATCAATTTTATTGATCTTTTCAAAGAACCATCTCTTTGTTTATTAATTTTTTCTATTATTTCTTTTGTTCTCAATTTTATTTAATTCTGCTCTAATTTTTATTTTTTCCTTCCCCCTGCTGACTTTGGGTTTTATTTGTTCTTTTTCTAAATTTTTAAGATGTAATGTTAGGTTATTAATTTGGGATCTTTCTTGTTTCTTGAGATAGGCCTGTAATGATATGAACTTTCCTCCTAGTGCTACTTTTCCTGTGTCCCAAAAGTTTTCATATGTTGTACTTTCATTCTCATTTCTTTCTATGTATCTTTTGACCTCCCCTTTTATTTCTTCTAATACCCAGTAGTTCTTTAGTAGCATGTTGTTTAATCTCCACATATTTGTGGTTCTTCTTGCTTTCATTTTATAGCTGATCTCCAGTTTCAAAGCATTATGGTTGGAGAATATGCTTGGTATGATTTCAAGCTTCTTAAATTTGTTGAGGCTAGTTTTATGTCCAAACATATGGTCTAGTCTGGAGAATGTCCCATGTTCACTAGAGAAGAATGTATAATCTGGTTATAGGTTCTGTAAATGTCGAGTATGTCCAGTTGATCTAATGTGTCATTTAGGTTTGATATTTTCTTATTGATTTTCTGTTTGGGTGATCTATCCATAGCTGACAGCAACCTAGTTAGGTCCCCTACTATAACTGTTTTTGTCAATTTCTCCCTTTCATTCTGTTAGTAGTTGCCTCACATGTTTTGATGCTCCCTCATTGGGAGCATATACATTGATAAGTGTTATGTCTTCCGGATGTATCGTCCCCTTTTTCGTTATGAAGTGTCCATCTTCGTCCCTTGTATCTTATTTTATCTTGAAGTCTACAACTACACCCACTTTTCTCTGGATGTCATTTGCTTTGAGTATCGTTTTCCACACTTTCATTTTGAGTCTATATTTGTCCTTGCAGCTGAGATGTGTCTCTTGAAGGCAGCATATAATTGGGTTTTGCTTTTTGATCCAATTTACTACTCTAGACTTTTCTTTGGTGAGTTCAGGCCACTTACATTTAGGGTGATTAATGAAATATGAGATTTTCCTATCACCATTTTATCTTTTATTTTCTGGTAACTCAATGTCATCATTGTTTCTTTGTTCCTGTGTTTTTGTCTGTTATTTTAATTTGGTGGTGTTCTATGGTTTTTCCCTCTTTTATCTCTTGTTTTATGTTATGTGTCTCAGTTCTGTATTTTTTCATATAGTTACTATTAAGTTTATGTGAAGGATAATTACACACACACACACAAACACACACACACACACACAGAGTAATCCTTTTTCTTCTGCATGCATCTTATCTCCATTCCCCTTTGCAGATTCAGATCTCCTTTTCTGTTGGTCTTCTTCTCTTTTTAAAGTGTTTGGTATTTTTTTACCTTTAACCATTATAACCATTATGTAATATTTAAGCTTATAATATTTGGTTCTTAATAAGAGTTATACTTTCCTGTTTTAGTCTGCCTATTAATCATTTTGCTCAGAAGTATTTTTTTGTCCTTTCGTTTCAGGTAAAATGACCCTCTTCAATATTTACTATAATACAGGCCTTGTGGTGAAAAATTCTCCTAGCTTTTGTATATCTAAAAAGGTCTTTATTTTTCCTTTATATCTTTAGATCAAATATATTTTGCTGGATAAATTATTCTTAGCTGGTAATTTCTTTCTTTCAGTAACTTGAATATTTGGTTCCACTCCCTCCTGGCTTGTAAAGTTTGTGCTGAAAAGTCCAATGATGATCTAAAGGGTTTTCTTTTATAAGTTACCATCTTCTTTTCCCTGGCTGCCTTGAAAGACTGCCTTTCTTTGTTATTAATTTTTTACAGTTTTAATATAAAGTGCTATGGAGAAAGCCTTTTGAGATTGAGATAATTAGGTGTTCTGTTTGCTTATTATCCTCAAAGATCCAGTTCTTTCCATAGATTTGGGAAGTTCTCATTGACTACTTATTTGAATAGGCTCTTTTTCTTCTCCCTCTCTTCTCCTTCTAGTCCCATTATTCTTCTATTGTTCTTTCTGATGGATTCAGATAGTTCATGAGGAGTTCTTTCTTTTTCTTTCTTTCTTTCTTTTTTACTTTCAAGTCTCTCTCTTCTTCTATCTGTATGATTTCCAAATTTCTGTTTTGATGTCACTAATTCTTTCCTCCATCAGGTCAGCTGTATTTCCTAAACTTAGTGTTTCATTCTTCATCTCTTTTAATGAGCTCTTCATCTCCAGAAGTTTTAGCATTGCAATTTTCTTGGTAAAGTATTCCTGTTGTTTGTTAATTTTGTTTCTAAGTTCTTTGAACTGTTGATCAGAATTTTCTTGCATCTCATTGAGCTTTTTTAGAAGGGCAATGTTGAATTATCTGTCATTTAAATTGTACGTTTCTATATCTTTAAGATTATTTTCTGGAGATTTTTCATTTTCTTTCTAAGTTGCCTTGTCACCTTAGATGTTCATGCTATTTGATGGCTCATTTCTCTGCTTAGGCATTAATCGGAATGTATTCTATAGTGACCTCTCTTTAGCAGTTTGATAAGAAGAGATTTTTCATTTGATTTCCGGTAGGTAGCGCCCAAGCCTCTTGCACTACCCAAGCCTCCTGGATCTCTGCTTTGAGGTTAAAAAATGCCCTTTATTCTCTGGGGAGGTTTGTATCTCTTCTGTGACGAGGTAGCCTGGACCCCAGGTCTCCACCGCCATGGGGTAATGTGAAGGGAAATGAAGGGATCCGAGACTCTGAAAAAACACTGAAGTCCTAGTACTTCTTTGACAGTCATGTGCAATGCTTTGCTGCTCCTTTCCAAGTCAGCCTGACTAGGCATGAGTGAGGTTGATCTGGAGAGGCCAGCGATGTGTGTGGCAGTTTCTCTTCTGGTAATGCTAGCCTTAGAGTTTCAACTGCCTTGCTCTCATGTCTCTGCCCCTGTCACTGGGACTGACTGCATTGTGTGTTTCAGTTCTGGTTGCTGCAGAACCTGGGGCTTGGTGCCAGCTCTGGAAGCGAATAGAGCTTGCACCTGGGGCTTGGTGCCAGCTCTGGGAGCGTATGGAGGCCGATAGGAGGCAGCCAGGCTCTTAACTTAGCTTTCTGCTTGGCAATGGCGGTTGCTAAGACACAGCTGTTGCCCCTCCGCATTCAGTCTTTGCCTTGATCTCTGCCTGGTCACTGGCCTACACCTCATGGAATATGCTAATCACTCAGGTAGGACTGTTTAAGATTCTAAAGAGTTAAAAAAAAAACCTCCGTGTAATTTTCCTCACTCCCATTCTGCAGGGAGCTTAGGAATGCGTTGTTTCACAGCATCTAGTTTTCTCTCTCCCTTTCCGCTTTCCCTTCTTGCATGATTTGCCCTTCAGATGCTCTGATGTGCAGATCTCTCAGATATGTTTGTGTTTTTTGTTGAATTGTAGCTATTCAGTAATTTCAAGGAGAGAAATCACAGGGATCCCTCACGCCTCCGTTCTTCTGACATCACTCTCCCAAAACTCTCAATGCTTTTTGTTTTTCTTACTCCATATGACCCTGGACTGATCTCAGATGTTTTCTGCAGCTCTAACTTGTGTTTTCTAATCTGTCAGTTATGGTGGCTTTCTTGTTTTGATAAAAATGGAAATTAATTTTTCATGTCCCATTTTGATTTTTTTATTATATTTAAGAGGTGAAGGAAAAATGCTAATTTCTTCCTACTTCAAATTCTCTTTCCTTTGGCTTCCAGATAATTGTGTCTTCCTTCTTTCTCTCTTTCCTTTGTGGCTAGCTCTTCAACTTCTTTGTAGGATCATCTTTCTTTACCTATCCAGGTAACTGCTGGAGTTATTCCGAGCCTTTTTCTTTCCTCATTACATATTCTCTTCCTGGGCATTAATATTGTTTGGACTTAAATGTGGGAGCACTGACAAATTTATAGCTTCAAGTAAGTATTTCCCTGGATTTTTCAGACACATTGAGGACGATTCAATATAATTAAAACTTATCTCATAATCCTCTCTCTGCATACTAAGCATGATAGACATACTCTAAGGTGACCCTCTGATCTTTGCTTCCTTGTGGCCACACTCTTCTATGATTTTCTCCCCTTGGGTATGATTAAGGCTTGGTTTTAATCAATAGACTACAACAAAAGTGATAGAATGTACATGATCGTGTGTGCATGTTTGTGAGGAAATTTTCTTTCCTTTGCTGCCTTTCAAGAAGAAAAGAGCCATTTTTGTAAGAAACTAAGCTTTACCTTCAACTAACATCCAATACAAATCTGAGGCCTTCGATGTGACATCTCAAGAAAAACTGAATATTGCCAACAACCACTGAGCTTGAAAGCATTGTTTCTTAGTTGAGCCTGGGCTGATACTGCAGCTCCAGCTAACACTCTGATAGGAACTTTGTGAGTCTTTAAAATAGAAGACCCAGCTACACCGTGACCAGATTACTAAAACACAAAAATAATAAATAAAATGTGAAATAACAAATGCGTCTTGTTGAAAGGTACTAAGGTTATGCAATAGATGTTATGCAATAACTGCAGCAATAGATAACTATTATGCCAAATATTTTTTGTCCTACTTCAGTGATCATGCCCTGTTCCAACAATTAGACAAGCCAGAGACCTATAGTTTATCCTCGTGATTTTCTACCTGCTCTTTCTGTATTTATTCTATAATCTAAGTAGGATTTCATCTACCTATTTAATTTCTTTCACTAATAGCTTGGGCCAACCTCAGATCATTTGGTATCTTGATGTCACTTAATATTCAGACTGATGTGTTCAGTACAGTTCTAGTTTAGCTCTTAACATACAAAAGTGGTTATTTCATTCCTCTTCCATATAATTGCAAAATTGTTCTCTTTCTTCAGTAAGAGTAAAATCTGTAATTGCTTAAAGAACTTGAAAACCTGTTTTTTATCACTTCTATAGTCTGAGGTACTTTCTTTGCTTCTGCGACATTGTTCTGCTTTAAATGTGTCTTACTGTATCATTCTCCTTTCTGGTACTCTGTATTCGCCATGTTTTCTACTCACTAGATATAGCTTCCATCCTGGTTTTTTCCATTTAAATACACACATCTATTTAATCTCATTTAAATTGTCACTTCCTCAAGAAAGCCTTGGTCGAATGTTCAGTCTAATAGAAAACTCAGAATTTCAAGTACCTCTTGTCTGTATGATATTTTCAATTGTTATTTTAAACATTTATTTGCATGATTACTTTATTAAAGCTGCTTCCTTGATAAAACATATTAACTGACTCTTCAGGACACTAGTCTACACTATAAAAATGTTATGTAAATAGACATTGAATAAATGAAATGTGAAAATTCTCAAGTGAATTTAATCATGAAATCCTCATTTTGAAGTGAAATAGCTTGCAAGACTAGGGTTCTGGCAAATACATTTTGGGAAATATTGCATAGAATAATAAAATTTTGAGGTTGAGTTGAATTTCTTCATTGAAGAGATGACAGACCTGATACCCAGAGAATTTAAGTAAGTTGGCCTAATTCATAAAACAGTATATTGACTTGTCCTAGACTGAAACTAGAATAAGAATTTCTTGGCTTTTACTCTAGCTTTATTTCCATGATGCTAAGAAATTAAAAATAAATTTATGTAACTTTTTTTGTTTGTGTTTTTTAAATGTTAGTCTTTTTCACACATAATGAATTTTTATGCATTACAAGAAAGTAGGTGAAGCCTCTATGATCATAGTTTAAAATTTTTTAAATATATTTGAGAAGGTAGATGCAGTATGAAAATATTTATTATATGAAAAAATCTTCATTGAAATGCAGATCCAGAATGAAATGCAAATCATTATTAATGAAATGAACCCTCCCCGCAACCGTCAAAGCTTGCCATTCTATCTTAATCATCACTACTGCTTTGTATAAAGAATAGAAAATCAATTAATTTTTCCTGTTTATTTTTACCTTCAGCATGGTGGATGAATCTTGGTTAGTGAAGATTCCCATGAAATTTTTAGAATCAAAGTCCAAAAACACTCTCAAAACATATCCTTATGCAGCGCACGGGATATTTTGTAGCATGTAATCACAAACTAGTTAGAAAAAAATTCTGGTGTCTAAATTATTTATGTTATCAATTTCAGTTTTGTGAAGTCAAATTTGCTTAATTAAATATAGAGATTATTTTAATGTTCTGGAAAATTATTGAGTGGCTGTGTGAAAAATCTTTAGCCTTAACAACAATTCAAGATCATTAGATAACTGTGCCATTCACTGTTTCCATTTGGCTATGCTGACCTGTTCTGAGTTCTGAAACCAACAGGGCATGTTTTCATCAATCTCATTTGACTTATACAAAGTTCCTTATGGATTTAGGAGTAGATGGGATGCCTATAACATCCAAAGGTATCTGGTATTCTGGCTGTATCTACTTTTATTATTGTGTAATTTTATTAGAAAGGAGAACAAATAATTAGAAAAATAAGTTTTTCTAATCTATGTATACACACATGCAAACAAGTCAACATTTATACATATGTATTTATGCATATCGCATATGAATGTGTAATATTATGTAATAAGCATCTGTTTCTCCTGAATTTTGCAGAAATATTTTCATGTGAATGTTGCAATTGCTTTAGGTTTATACATTTTGACTAAAATGCCTGGAAGAACCTTGTTGCTGTCTCCCAAAGAATATGAATAGCAAATACAGGCTGTAGAAAGTGGAGGATATGTGGTCAATATTCACTGAGAATTTTAGGAATATGACTATTATCTTGGATTGTGCCTTGAAGGTGAATTTTGTATAATAAAACAATCAAAAACATAATTACTGGTACCAGATAATAGATAATATTTTGTAATTATGAAATCATGGTAAAATGGAAGATTAAGTGGGATTTCTCTTAGAAAGGTATAAAATGGTTTTTATACTCTACTTGCATTCTATAAGGGGATTTCAAAGTTTTTCCAGTTTGTAAAGGTAGTATGAGTGGTAATTCTACAGCATTTATTTGTACATTTAAAAATATTTTTGTTTTACTTGGAAGAGTAATTTACATTGAAATTGTTTAATAGTGAGCTCGACCAAGCATTGCTACTTACCCATGAATTTCAATAAGGTTTTATGCTGTGGTAAAAAGAAACCAATGGCTTAGGCCACATTGATTCACTAGTAATTCTACCAAACAATTAAGGTGGATATTATAAAAATTCTTTACAATTTCTTCCAGAAAATAGATATGGAAGAATTACTTCTTGACTAATTTTATGAGACCAATATTACCCTTATTCAAAAACCAAACTGAGCTATTAAAAGAAACACTACAGACAGACCAACATCTCTCATGAATACAAATACAACTATCTTTAAAAAAAATATAGCAAATCCAACCCAACAATATATAAAAAAAAATTATGCACCATGACCAAATGGGATTTACTCGAGATATTCAAGGCTGGTTCAGCATTCGAATATCAAATACAACCAAAGTGTCTTTCGATAGATAATTGGATAAGGAAGATGCATCACATATATATATAATAGAAAAAGTCAAGATACACATGATTTCAATCATATGTGGGATATAAAACTGAAAGCAACAAACAAACAAGATGAACAAACAAAAACTCATAAACACTAGTGGTTACCAGAGAGAAAAAGGAGTGTTGGGGAGCTAGGTAAGGGTAAAGGGGGTCAAATATATGGTGACAGAAGGAGAGTAAACTTTGGGTGGACAACGCGATATACAGATGATGTATCATTGAATTGTGTACTTGAAACCTATATAATTTTATTAACCAATGTCACCCCAATAAATTTAATTTAAAAAATCAATTAATGGAAGCTACCATATCAATTGGTTAAAAATGAAAAATTACATAACCAAATCAATAGAAATAGAAAAAGTATCTGACAAAATCACACATCATTCATGATTAAAAACTCTCAGCATACTAAGAATATAAAAAACTTCCTCAGCTTGATAAAGAACATCTACAAAAACCTACAGTTAACATCATACATAATGGTAAGAAGCCAGATGCTTTTCTGCTAAGATCAAAAACAGGACACTTCTTTTTAACATCTTACTGCAAGTCCTTGCTAATGAGATAAGACAAGAAAAGGAAATAAGAGGTATACAAACAGAAATAAAATATAAAACTTTTATTTGTAGATAAAATAATTGTCTTTGTAGGAAATCCCAAAAGTCAAAAATAAGCAAACAAATAAAAATTTCTGGAACTAACAACTGATTACAGTAAGGTTGCAGGATACAAGGTTGATATATAAAAGTCAATTGATTTTCTATATATCAACAATAAACTGTTGGAGTTTGATATTAAAAACAATACATTTACATTAGCACTAAAATAAAATAGGTATAAAACTAACAAAATATGCGTACAATCTATATTAGAAAATTTATAAACTCTGATGAAGGAAATCAAAGAACTAATTAAATGAAAAGGTATTTCATGTTCATGGATAGATAGACTTAATATTGACAAGATATCAGTTCCTGCCAACTGATCTACAGATTCAATCCAATCCTAATTAAAATCTAAGCAAGATATTTTGTGGACATATGATGTGTAAACTTATATGGAGAAGTAAACAACACAGAATAGCCAACACAATATTGAAGAAAAAGAACAAAATTGTAAGACAGACACTATCTGACTTCAAATCTTACTATAGTATGGTATTGCCAAAAAAAATAGACAAATAGATCAATTGAACAGAATATAGAGTCCAGAAATAGAAACACACAATTGTAATCAGCTGATCCTTGAGAAAATAATAAAGGCATAAAATGAAGCAAAGATATTTTCAACAAATGTGCTGAAACAACTGGACATCAACATACAACAAAATTAATCTAGACACAGATTTTATATTCTTCAAAATAATTAACTCAAATTCTTTATAGATCTAAATGTAAAACAAAAAATTATGAAACTCCTATAAGACAAACATAAGAGGAAATCTAGATGACTTGGGGTTTGGTGTTGACTTTTTAAATACTACACTGAAGACATGGTTCATGAATGAAAAAATTAATGAAAGAATCATTGGGCTTCAGTAAAATTAAAGATATCTGCTCTGTCAGCGCACTGTCAAGAGAATGAGAAGACAAACCACAGACTGGGAGAAAATATTTGTAAAAGACATGTTTGATAAATGACAATTAACCAAAATATAAAAAGAACTCCTAAAACTCAACAGTACGAAAACAAAAACCTGATTTTAAAATGAACAAAGGATATGAAGTTACCTCATTATAGATGATATACAAATGATAATCATGTGAAAAGATGATCAACATTATACTTTATCGGGGAAATATAAATTAAAATAACAATAAGATAGCACTACTCACTTATTGGAATGGCTAAAATTTAAAATACCGATGATGCTAAATGCTGACAAATATGTAAAGCAACAGGAACTCTCCTTCATTTCTGATTGGAGTGCAAAATGGTACAACCACTTTAGAAGGTAGTTTGGCTATTTTTTATTGACCTAAATATTCTCTTTCCATATGATTCAGTAACTGTGATCCTTGATATTCACCCAAATGAGCTGAAAACACATGTACACAAGAAAACCTTTACATGGTTTATTCATAATTGGCCAAACTTGTAAGCAACCAAAATGTCCAATAGGTAAATAGAAAATAAACTGTGCTACATCTATAAAATGGAATAATATTCAGTGCTAAAAAGAAATGAGGTATGACACCATAAAAAGACATGCAGAAAACTTAAGTACATATTATTAAGTAAAAGAAGCTATCTGAAAAGAGTACATATTATATGATTCTAACAATATTATATTCGGGAAAATACAAAACTATCTAAAATGATCAATGATTATAAGGAGCTTGGAAGGAGAGTAGAATGAATAGGTGGAGCACAGGAGAATTTTAGGACAGTGAAACTATTCTGTATGTATTCTGTAATCAGAATATTACATGCCGGTATTAGATAAATGCTGGTATACATTTATCAAAACTCATAGAATATACAATACACACCGTGAATGTAAACTATGAATTTTGATGAATAATGATGTGTCAATGTTGTTTCATCTATTTTAACTAATGTACCACACTGGTACAGCATGGTAATGGTTGGGGAGGCTGTGTGTGTGGGGAGGGAGGATGTTGATGGGAACTTTACTTTCTGCTTAATTATGCTGTGAACCTAAAACTGCTCTAAAAAGATACTCTTAATTTATTTTTTTAAAAAAGTAAATCATTTTTTTCTCTGCTAAAGTAGAAGACAAACTGAAACATTTTGATAATCACTTCATGTACATTGTATTTTTTATATATAAAATTGTGTTTTTGGTAATTTAGCCATAACTTGGTATTTCCCTTTATATAAGTTGATTCTGCCCTGTTAATCCATATTCATAAACCTTCATTTGCTAATATTAATTTTGCCTCTTCTACTATATCCAATATATCTCTATTAAAATACAATGTTTACTTGAAACCTAAAATTACCCAGCATAATGAGATAGTGGAATGATCAACTGTGGAGACTGTGCTGTATCTATACTGCTCTTGGGCTAATTTTTGACAGGCCTATTATAATGTTCAAATATCTCAAGGTTTCTGAAAAACCAGGACATATCTTTTTTTTCATGACTGATATCCAGCTTCCATAACTTTTGGCTCAGTTTCCAGAAGTGAACAATTGAATAAGTATCTAATATGTTATTCTAAATATTGACCAAAACATTTAGAATTATTTCTTTCTTGAACAAATTTTGAGACCTTCGTTTTATGAATAAAATAATGATTTTAGAATTGATGGCATTCATGTTAAACATGTTAAGCACAGATGAATATATCTAAAATACTCACTTTATAGAAGTGGGAATTATGAAGTAGGGTCAATTGGAGAGGACAACTTTTCATTCCAAATCTTAGTGTAAGTTGTCACTTCTTTTTAACAGTTGAGCCCGCAGAACAAAATTGAGCAGGTCAGATGTTTATTTTGTGAAACATGATTATAAAAGATGAACCTGACATACATAGGCATGACTTTTTAAGGAAATTTTCTTGCTTTCATATCTAATATAAATTAAGCAAGCCATTCTTGGAGCATACTTTTAATGCAGTAGCCAGTTTGACTTTTGCACTCAATGGCCATTTAGAATAGAATATGCAACCTAGGGATGATTAATAATTTAATAGGTAATACATATATAATAAGAGATATCATAAATAAATTATATCCCCTAAGTGTAAATACATTTCACAGGAAATGAGGGCATTTGGAAGAATATACACCATGTGGAGAGACAATAGTCTATAGAGGTAAAGAGCAGGAACTCTGGAGCCCAACTACTGGATTCAGACTTCTGTTACTTACTAACTTCAGAAGTCACCTAACTTCTCTGTGCTTCAATTTTATTTGTAAACCACACATACTGATGTATTTTGCCTACTTTAAAAGTTAATTATAGAGATGAAATAGGCTAACACTTTCCTGGCACAGCAAGCTGTCATCATGATGATGACATTGATGACAATGATAATAATGATGGTTGTTACTTAGGTCAGTTCACTGATGTATAAGGCACCCTATTCATCACTTACTGTTAGATATGAGGCAGCTGCTTTCAGAAACATGATTGGTATATTTAGAAATGGAGTGAAACTTGATTAATTTAGGCAAGGAGCTAAAGTCTGAATTAATGTGTCTGATAAAGTGCTATTTTATTTCTTTCAATTATCCATTTTTTAAGTATGTACTTTAATTCACATAGGACATACAAATAAATCACTTTCATTCATTCCTTCCTCAAATGTATTTAAAGGAAATATTGATGTAGAGTGAATAATTTTCAGACAGACCAGGTAAATATTTTCTACTCCACTATTTTGACAAGTGTTTTTCAGTTTTCCGAACCTATACCTACATATATAAGTTATTATAGGAAATAAATGAGGAAGCCAGTGTACAACACTTAACCATGTGCTGGTTCCTTTTAAAGTTTGTGGTAATGACCTTTAGTTAAAAAATACAAAATAATAATTTAAATTAGTATGAGACTTTGGGGGAGGTTGAAAGTTTATTTTTATAAAGATACGAAAAATAGAATTAGAATTGTCCCAGGCACATAAGTTTTTGATATCTATATTTACTTATCCTATCCTGATGGCAAACACAAGTTTTCTGTATCAGATGCAGACTAGTTACAGTCATGTGCCATGTAATGAAATGTTGGTCAATGACAAACTACATATATGATGATGGTCCCAAAAGATTATAATGAAGCTGAAAATTTTCTATCGCCTACATAAATTTAGTGTAGCCTAAGTGTACAGAGCTTTTAAAGTCTGCAGTAGCATATAGTAATGTCCTAGGCATTTACATTCACTCACTACTCACTCACTGACTCACCCAGAGCAACTTCCAGTCCTGCAAGATCCATTCATGCTAAGTGCCCTATACAAATGTATTATTTCTTATCTTTTATACTGTATTTTTACTAGACCTTTCCTATGTTTAGATACACAAATACCACTGTGCAAAAATTGCCTACAGTATTCAGTACAGTCATGCTGTACAGGTTGTATTTAGGAACAAAAGGCTATACCACATTGCCTAGGTGTATAATAGGCTATGCCATCTAGGTTTGTGTAAGTGTACTTACGATGTTCTCACAATGACAAAATCACCTAATAGCATATTTCTTGGAACATATCCCAGTCATTAACTGGCATATGATTATATTTACTTACAAAACATGTTAGCTTTGGTTCCCTATGTTCCATTTCTCCATCAAGTGACATGATTAGTGTAAATGTCATCAATCTACTACAGAAGAAAAATATTGAAATTATGACTTTAAGAGATTTCCTAGGAATGGTTGCACAGCTATCTTTATTTCTGAGAAAGGTACAGGAATTGTTGTTTCTAATTATAAGATTTATGAAAAGAGAAGAGAAAGAACTTTAGAATGTTATAACAATTTGTAATGTAAACAGTGGACCTATTTTTTTTCTTACCTTTTAAAATGTGGATAAGTTCATATTCCCTGGGGTAATTCAGTCTTTTACTTCCAAGACTTGTTTGTCATCCACTAGTCCTTTAATCCAGATTGCCAATAGTTTTCACTCAAAAAGGCTTAGCTATACAGTAATCTGAAAATATCAACTTTGTTTCCTTATATATAGCAGGTGCTCAGTAATGGCTAATTGGAGAACAGAAGACTGGGACAGATATTTCTGATGTTGCAGAATAAATGAAGAACATGATGTCTCTACATATGAAAAAAAAAATCTGGCCTCAACCTGTCACACTAATGACATTTTCTAACAATGCACTGTCTATTCCATGTTCCACCCACATTGAGCTTACCAACTTTTCATGGTTCAACATTTGACTTGCAGTGATCTCTTATTTTTCTCATTTCTTCCCAGGCAATTTCATCCTTACTTTTCAATCCAGCTTAGAGTTTAGTTCTTCTATGAATTCCTTTCAGGTTTCTCCTGAATAAATCTGTTGTTGTTCCATTGTCTCCCACAGCATTCTGTTTCTTTAGTGGTGAATCTTTAGAAAGAACATTGTAATGTGACCTATTATTAACTACCAACTTTTCAAGTTTAAAGTTAAATTTTTTACTCATAAAACATACACCAAATGAAAAAATGTCTTATCCCAGATGATATATGTGAATTTCAAAGAATTATTTCACAACTTGGGTATTACCAGTGTAGGTATAACTTCATTGGCATTGTTAGGCAAGTTGTACACAATGTTTGAAAAAGTTCAGGAATAGTGTAAAAGGCCAGATCAGCTACTCACAACTTGAAGAGTTATGTCAGTATTACACACAGCCCTCTATAGGTAATCATTTCTCCGTTGTTAAATGATATGAAATTTAAAATAAATAATACAATTTGAACAGTTTTTGGACAGTATTTAGTTTGCCTGATGAATAACACTTTACTATATGTGTTGGAAAGTTCACTCTATTATATTGTAAGCATCTGGTTACTTGTCTGACTCAACTAGATCCTCAAAATCTTATTTTCTTTGTTTTGAATTATAAAATACATTACATAGAAAAGTTTATGAAACATATAGATAATGTTATTATAAAGTTATTAACTATATAACACTTACCAATTCAAGAAATAAAACATATGCTTTTTCTTAAATACTGTAGCTTTAATAAGTTTTTAAAATTTTTATTAGTTTATATCATGTTCTAGAGTTTCTTGCATTACATTATAAAAATAGATAAATAAATCAATAAAACCTAATAGAGAGCCCAGAAATAGACCAAAAAATACAGTCACATGGTTAATGGCAAAAGCATCAATACAATTCAGTGGGTAAGATAAATTAGAAAGTCTTATCAACTATATATTCACAATGAAAAAATTATTCCTGACAACTATCTCACAACACACAAAAAATAATTTGAAAAGAATCATGAGTATAAATGTGACAGGTAAAATTTTAAAAATTTCTTCAAGGTGAAAACATAAGATATCTTCATGATCTTAGGTTAGGCAAGGCAAAGAGGATGCATATAATATGAACGTTTTAAAATGTATTTATTTGTAAGTTAAATTTAAAAAAATTGAATGAGTACTTCACAAATTTCTTCAAATCATGTGATGAGAAACTCAATATCACTAGTTGTCAGTGGAGTACAAAAGAAATCCACACACACACACACACACACACACACAAATACTACAATACATTCATCAAAATGGCAGAAACAAAAAAAATCTGAGAGTATTGAGAAAGGGAAATAACCAACTAAAACTGATATATATTTCTGGTAGGACTGTAAATTGGAACTATTAGGAAAACTTTTTGGTGATATTTATTGAAGTTGACAATACTAGCCTATAACCCAAAAGTTCTATTCTGGGTATACAGTTAATGAAAATTAGTGTTTACAACCAAGAAGAGATGTAAAATAATGTTAATAACAGCAACATTTATGATAACAAAAAACCCTTAAAACAACCCATATGTCCATCAACAGAAGAATGTATAACAATTATAGCTTATTAAGAAAAAAAAAGAAATTACTGATACAAACACTTGTATGGATAAATTTCATAAACATAATAATTTTGATCACAGAAATCTGAAGGAAAAAAGTATATATTGAGTAATTTCATTTTTATAAAACTTTCACAGGCAAAATTAATCCATAGTGATCATGTTGAGAGGGAAGATGGCTAAGAAGAGCTCTCCTCCCAGCAATGTATGAGAGAAAACATTCTGGGAATGGAAGCAATATAAATTTTGAAATGAGAGAAAGTTAATGACTATACACATATATTAAAATTTTCAGCTACATCTTTATAAAAAATTTAGTTATATCCCTAAAATTTGTATACTTTAGTGTATATAAGTTACATCCTAATAAAAAAGAGAAAGTATTTCCTTCTCTGTGATTGGCTTTTTGCATTATTATACAAATTTTAGAGTCACAACTTCAATAATATTCATTACAAAAAGTTGGGAGTGCATATATTTTAGAGATCAATTCAGAGAGAATTGATTTCTATGTATTTTTTTTTCTAATTTCAAAATAATGCATATCTTTCCATCTATTAAAGCCTTTTTCATTTTTCTCAAAAAACGTCTTCTATATACTTTTATACATGTTTTCAAATACTATGTTAAACTTATGTCTAATAATTGTCCTTTTTGATGCCATTGCAAAAAAGATTTTTTCCTTGCTATTGAGGATTCTTTCTTATTCTCTTATAAATCACTGGACCTTGTATAGATCTTGATAAATAATAAAGTTTTAAAATATATTTTATAGAATGTGAAGCAAAATGTAATAATACAAATCAACTCATATCTATAAATTTTTCAGTAATTCTAAATTAATACATTCACTTCTAATAAGTCTCTATACAATATTTTTAACAAAATTTTGAGATTTAAATATTTTTTATTTTCTTAAAATAATAGCCACTGTTTATAATCATAGCAAACATTTATTGTGTAATTGCAATATGCCAAGCACTGTGTTAAGCAATTTATGTCTATAAACATAATTAACCTTCACATAAACCTCAGATTCAGGTTCTATAATTACGCTCTTTTTATAGGTGAAGCAACAAAGACATGGACATTAATATCTCTGATTCCACACACCCAGCTTGAGGCAGAACCAAGTCAGTGATCCAGGATTTTCAGAGTGAATTTGAAAATGACTTAATTATAGGATCTAGTGTGATTATTGATTAAAACATTCCTTACTATATGCTCTAATATAACAAAGACTGTGTGTAGAGGTTTAATAGTTTTAATAAATTCTTTTGTATGGGTTTAATTGTTTTAATCTATTGTCGATTAATCAAATAATGAGTGCATTTTGTCATATTGCAAATAATTCCACTTTATTATAAATAGACTAACAAATATTACTGATTTGGGAAAAATAGCAGTATAGCCTTTATTATCTGTTTAATGTGGATGTAAAACATAAAAGTTCAAATTTGCTCTGATGGGCATATTCTTTAGTGAAAAACAGTACTTTTGCAAATGGACAATAAATTTGGCCTCACTATTTTAAAAACTTAAAAAATATTTTTATACTAGATTAAAATTTATATTAAGGTTTTAAAAGAATAAAATGGCCATCAAAAGTGTAATAGAAAATACATATGTTATAACTGCTGCCTTTATAAGCATAACAATCATTTAACTTTCTTGATATTATTTTGTAAATAAGTTGATTAATTTAACAAAAATTTAAAAGTGAATTAATAAAATCATCTTTAGTTAAATGCAATTCACAGATCATGGTTTTCCAGCAAATAAAGCATAGTCAAATGCATTGTTTAAAGAATGTAAATGAGCCAGTTGATTTTTACTAAAACATTATTATGTAACCAAAATAAAGTTCATGATTCTACACAGAGAGGAAAAGGAAATTACTTAGATGAGTCCACATCACTGTGTGGGAAATGGTGGCAGCCACTTTAGTTTGGAGTGAAAGATTTTATAGTAATAAAACTAATTTAATAGACTAGTTTACTTTTTGTCAATCATACTGTTAAAATTTACTATTGAAATACTGTTGTGAATTACCATCCATTCAGTTTATTTGCAGCCTCTGTCCTATATATCAACAGAACTTTTTTCCTCAGAAATATAAAATAACAACAGTACAGTAAAATTGAAAACAACAAAACCCATTGCTGTCTTTAAAGAAATGGAACACACACACACATACATACACTCACGTACAACACATATAACACAAACTCATAGGTTTTGAGTTTTGTTTTTGTTTTAGAACTTTATACATAAATAACATATTTCGAGCAAATTAATAATAGTGCTTATTTTGTTTATTTAACTCAGTCAAAGTAAACTGAATTTAAGGAGTGATAATGTGTAAGAAAAAATATTACTAGGGTAATAGAAATATACCCACATCAAATTTAATGAATCTCATCTATATATAAATTCTATAAAAAAGGAAATTGATTAAATTAATTATCATCATCTTGCCTGGGAAAGCATTGGTCTTTTTTATCTAACAGAACTTTCATTAATACATTTAAACTTAAAAAAAAAATGTTATTTTCCCACACTCTTAAGGATGAATCAAGTATGACGTCAGCAACATGACAGAAGGAGAGGTACCTGATTTTCCCTCTTCCCAAAGATGCATTGAAAAATGTTACACATGGAATAATATTCTCTTAAAAAAGTCCAGAAACTAGTTGTGAGATTCCTACATACCGAGTCACTGAGAAAATACCTGTATGAAAATAGGTTGGAAAAGAGACATACTCATGCCATAAATCCCACCCCAGGCACAACACCTTATGATTGGAAAGGAATCCCCAACTCCAGCTATTCCCTGAGGAACAAAGAATTTGGACCACACATTTAGTATCCCAAGTTCTGTGGCTACCACCTGAGGGGCTGGCTTCCAAGACACTTAGCTCTGAGAGCTGCTGGGGCTCTGCATTGATGAGTCCCCTGGGACCATAGAAAACACAGAGGCAGTTTTAAATGGATTTCTCTCCAGGCTCAGTGCAGAGCAAGTAGGCAAAATTCCCATCTCCTGAGAGAGTTATTAAATAGCCATCAAGTTAAATCTAGATAGATAGATAGATAGATAGATCTAGATATATCTAGATAGATAGATAGATAGATATAGATATATCTAGATAGATAGATAGATAGATAGATAGATAGATAGATAGATAGATAGATAGATAGATAGATATAGATATAGATATAGATATGGATATATATAAAGGATAATGGTATTTCTGACCATTCCATTAAATTACATGGGTAAAAATTGAAGAGTAAAATAAAATTATCTCATGAATATAATTTTATACTCAAGATTGGTTTCCTCTTTTACAAACTGAAAATCTTAAATGAATATATCTATAATTTAGTAAGATTTGGGGTCGTTTGGCATTTCTATGTGTATGTCTTACATTTTTCCAGATATTTAAATGTTTCCTCAATTTCATATTCTGTGAACTAGAACTCACATTTTTAGTATCATCAGACAGCTCTAATGTCATGATTTTGTATTATATACAGCATATGATTAGATTTATTCATACTGATGAGAATCACTTTATGCCCTAATGTTGAAAAATGAAACATATTCATGAAATACTACATACTATTATTGCCGTCAACTAACCTCATTTTCCTTTAATATAGATAGCATTACAGATACTTGAGAGTCAGCGTGCAAATGAATTTATTTTCTGGAAATATTTATATTGCTTTTTTATTTCTCTTAGGTCCCAAATTGCCAATTTTATGTTATGATGATGGTAGGACTTGTATGTGAAAGAAGAGAGAATGATTGTGTCTTAAAATTCTATGAACATTAATTCTTATACATACTCAACTATCATATGACAGCTGTTTTCATTTTCCATATATTCCACTAATGTCCAACAAAAAGTGTCATATACTAGTATATGTAGTTTAGTGCAAATTTAAATAAATTTGTTTATACGTTTGAGAGCTCTAAAACACTTTTAAAAGTATAGTCACAAGCATTTATGACTGTGCTGAGAGACATCTGTGTGAAAACCACTCGTGCATTTGTAAACTCTAACTCAATGATGGCAAATCTATATAGAGATTCACGTTCAGTTAGCTGGATTCAATCATCATCCGTTAGGTGTACCCATTCTTTTTTGTCTTTCTTATTTCTAACTCATGCTTTCCCTTTAAGATCTACACTATTTGTTTGTTTGTTTTTTTTATAATCTAGTTTTTGCAGGTGTTTTTTTTCTGTATATTTGTGTGACAATAGAAAATATATTTTTAACTCTCTCCTTTTCCCTTCATTTTACTATGCGCCTGCGATATTACTATGTACTTAGAACAATGAGAACCAAAAATAACACTAAGTGGCACTAATGGATACTATAAGAAGTCAGTGTTACCCAGTTACTCTGTATCAGTCAGATAATAGTTAGAAGACAGAACCCAGACCAGTAAATTGAATAGGAAAAATATAATAAAAAGAATTGTTAACTATATAAAAGTTGGTTAATTATTTAAAAAGATATAAAATCACTCCAAGTAATGGCAGAGGTAGAAACTTTAAAAAATGGCTTTGATACCCAGAGCAAAGGGAAAAGTAAATGAAGAATAAAAAGGAGGGTCCTGAAAGGCTGAGGTTCAGATTGTTTCTCAGAGAATACTACTGCCAAAAGAAGATACCGCCTAGTACCTATGGTAAAGAAAAATTTGCTAGAGTGTGCCCATTGTTCTAAGAGGTCTTTTGCCACTGTAAAGATAAAAAAAAAAATTAAATTAAAAACATAAAAAGCCCTCAGGGAGATATTAACATCAGAACCATAAAGATTGCCACTATTGTGGTAGATACTTCCAGGACCCAAAGCATGCCAGAGATCATGCTGTCACATTGAAAACCATAAAAACTGGAGGAAGATAATGTTGCTTCATCCTCCTCCAGATATGCAGTATCCATTGGCACTCTCTTTTGTCAGAATAGAGCATAAAGCAAGCTAACAAAAGAGAAACGTAGTTTGCAGAGTTCTACCTCTATTATCACAAAACAGGGCGGAGAAGCATGAATTTGGAACTTAACTTTGTAAGTTAAGATGGAGAAAACCTATTATTCAGATTTATAGTAACATACTAGGTGTGTGTTGATTTCATCATGCAAAGATATCACACCAAAAACAAAAGCTGAATTTTGAGTGACCATCTGATGGAGTTTATGATAATTCAGTGTTATACTGCAAGATCATCCCAATTACTGCATACACACACTGGTATGCTAAATGGGGATGTGATAGGTCTTAACATTCATGCTTTTATCAAGTCTTTGATAGAGCATTAATCTCTAAATTTCCTCCAGGTCGGATTATTACTTGTGGTTCTCTATCCTGGTATGGAAATAAAGTTTGGGATAATTCCATTTATCCCTTTCTACAATAGCTTTACCCTAAGGGTTAGAGATCTGTGTGGTAATTGTATCTTTGGCAAAAGTATCTATTCCAATTACAGATTTAAGAATTAGGATATAACCAAAACACTAGTCGGTGGAAAAACAGGACCTACTTTGAGTGGAGATTAGCCTACATATCACCTCACCAGCTAAAGCCTTGAATTTGAATTGTAGGCTAGGAAAACATTTTTGTGTCCCCAGGAACTAATGTCAATTCGAAGTCAGTGTTTGGTAATCCCTGAATAGTCTGGCTATTTTTTTTTTTCTATTTTATATTTATTCTTGTTAATGGCTATAGATTCCTTTAGAAAATCTGGGAAGATTTTACTTGTATTAACTTGTGGCAGTGACAGTATTTTTCTCTCAAGGAACCCAGATTTTGTTCAATCAGTAGGCTCTTGGTCTCAGGATTGGTATAGGTATGGATATTGCATTAAAGGTTAAAAAGTCTGTTGTGGCAACTTAGATTTTTTGACCAAACGGATGTTTAAGATTTTGTTTTTCTGTTTTGTTTTCTTTATATTGATCAAGCAATATTCTTTTATTTGTCTATTTGTTTGTTTTATTATATTTATTGAAGTGACATTGGTTAATAAAATTATATAGGTTTCAAGTGTACAATTTTATAATACATCATCTGTATATTGCATTGTGTGTTCGCTCCCCAAAGTCAAATCTCCTTCTATCACCATACATTTGACCCCTTTACCCTTGTACCTACCTTCCTACCACCCCGCTTTTCCTCCTGTAACCGCTGTTATCTGTGTCTATGACTTTTTGTTTGTTTATCTTATTTGTTGCTTTCAGTTTGATATCCAATATATGAGTCAAGAAATATTCTTGTAGGCTTCACATCTCTTTGATTCCTATAGAAAATGAGACCAATTAGCCACCGTTAAAAATATCAGTGAGAAAATATTTTAAATATTGATGTATCACTTATGGAAAGTGCACCTCTTGACTTTGTCAATAAAGTGCATCCACTCTCTTATGTGGTCATCTCATCAGCCTTTTTCAAATCATGAAGATCATTCATTGGGATCAATCTCATAGTCTTACCTGGCCTACAAAAAAAAAATAAATATA
>NW_006434839.1:17543000-17576395 GCF_000325575.1 Pteropus alecto
TTACATATACACGCACACACACACACAGAATTTTAAAAATAAAAATGTTGATTTCTATTTTTGGTCAAGATGACCAAAAGGAATACAATTTATCCTCTCTACTTAAAAACATTTTTTTTTAATAAGCAAAACATATATAACAATGGTTTTTGTACATTAAACATCAGACAAGAAAGACTGTTACGCCTGAGAGTGGAGATACAAAGTAAGTCTTATATTTTCCCAATTTATTGCCTGGAAAGAGTTTCCAGGATGTATCAAAGGGATCCAGGTGGAGTCTGGCAGTCACTCTGAATAAGGAGAGAGAGTTGGGAGGTCAGAGATGCCAAGGTGGCAAGAATTCACAAGAATAGATGCCGAGAGGATAGAGATCCATTGTGAGAGAGAAGTCTTCACAAATCTGCCTAGGGTCCCTCACATACCTTTACTTGAGTAATGATTAGCATAATACATGTGTGTGAAGAAATTTCCAGAGAGAGAAAAACCACCCAAAAGAAACGAAGCTAAGTAATCCTCAAGATTTAAACAGAACTTAGAATAGCTCATGTTTCTACCAGCCACAACAATAAATCTTGTAAACTCTCAGGATGATGGCAGGATACTGCCTTAGTAAAGGGGCAACATTAGCCCTAAATTAAAGGCTACTCTCATTCTGCCTAACGAAGTTTAAAAGAATCGAAGCACTTTTAAATAACTCAGTTGTATCCCTGTAATGACAAGAATGACTATTGGAAAACCTGGCTTTCTGAAAGGAAAATAATGAGACCATTAAACAATAGAGGTTGTCTATGGCCATGCTACCCTGAACAAGCCCGAACCCATCTGATCTTGGAAGTTAAGCAGGGTCGGGCCTGGTTTGTACTTGGATGGGAGACCACCTAGGAAGATCAGGTGCTGTAGGCATGAAAACAAACAAATAAATAAATAGATAGATAGATAGATAGATAATAGATAGATAAATAAGGGATTGTAAACTGACAAGGTTCTTGCAATCTGTGAGGTCAATCAAGAGTTGCCTCACCTAAAAAATAAATAAATAAATAAAGTAAAACAATAGAGGCCAAGTGGAGTCTGCTTAACAATCAAAAGTTGAGAAGAGTAATTTTTTGCAATAATCAGTGAGTATAAGAACCAGCAAGAATGGAGTGGCAGCCAATATTTGTTAACATTTTCCCACTGCCAAATTCCAAAGTCACTTCTCTATTTTTAGGTGTTTGTTATGGCAGCACCCAATATCCAGGTCCCTAAATCTGTATTAGTTTCCTGTTGCTCCTATAACAACTTACCAGATACTTAGCAGCTTAAACCAAACTCAGATTTCTTGTTTTGTAGGCAGAAATCTGAAATAGGACTCACTGAGCTAAAACCAACATGACAGCAGGGCTGTGTACCTTTTGGAGTTTCTAGGGAAGAATCTACTTTCTTGTCTTTTCCGCTTTCTAGAGACTCCCTCTGCTCCTTGGCTCACGGCCCAATTTCTTCATCTCAGACTCAGAAATTTCTTTTTGATTGTCCTTCTCCTCTCTTCTTTGATTTTTAAGGATCTTTGATTTTTAACAATCTTTTTGACTGTCCTTCTCCTCTCTTCTTTGATTTTTAAGGATCCTTGTAATCACATTGGGCCCACCCAGATAAATCAGGATAATCCTCCTATATGTAGTTCAACTAATTAGCAACCCTTTAATCAAGTAACAATATATTCGTGGGAAACTCCAAGGAGCCATTATTCTGCCTATTACAAATCAGAGTTATCATAGTAGGGAAGACTGTTTGGAAGCATCTGAATTGCACCCACTTGGCTAATAAGTCACAATAATATCATGACCTGGGGAGTATGTGGTGGAAACTGGTGCCATAGTTAAGAATCAAAAAGGATGTAGGTGAATGTTTCCCATTGTATCTATGTTCTGTTCATCTGCCCAGCTTTTGTAGAAACTGTATGATTCATGGAGAATAACTACAGTCTACCATCAGTTCAATCAAGTAATAACCCAAATTTCAGTCACTATGTGAGATGTGATATATTTGCTAGAGCAGATAAATATGATCTCAGGTACACAATAAGTGAACATTGATTTCATTAATTTGATCTCTTCTAATCAGAAATGAAAATCAAAACTGTTCACATTCACACAAAATGGACAATAATATAAATTTCCTTTTTAGTTATAGGGTTATAGTAACACTCTTGCCTTCTATAATAATGTTGTCCAAAGATATCTGGAATATCCTGACATTCTGCAGAATACCACATTCATGTATTTCACTAGTAGCATTATATTTATTGAGCAGGATGATTAAGAATTGTCTAGCACGCAGAAGGCATCAGTAGAATTCAAATATTTCAGCATGTGGGGGATAAAATCTATGTGTTTTAGGGCCTTCTACAACTATTACATTTGTAGGATTCTGGTGATCAAGGGTTTTTATGGGATATTCTTAGCAAAACAAAATACAAATTATTTTATCTTGCACCTTCTTCCAAAAAGAAGGAAACACAATGTCCATTTGGTTTCTTTGAGTTTTGATGTTACCATATTACTGAGCTACTATTCTCGCTTGTTGGATGAACAAAAGACTGCCAGCTTTAAGTAGAACCCAGAGCAGAGAAAGACATGCAGAAGATCAAGGTAGCAAATTCTGTTATTATAGGTAACAGTGATGGAAAAAAAATATTATTATTTATTCTATGGCAAGTACCAGTCAGAGAATCATAACACAGATCTTTAAGTTTCTGGAGCAAGGCCATTTCTTCTGCATCATAGAATTATTTGTCTTTTGACAAACTCCTGGCATGATGCTGGGACATGGTAGAGATGTTACGGCTCACTATGGGATCCAAATGTACGCAGCTGGAACTGGCCATTGTGAGCTGAGTCCTGTCAAATCCATCAAGTCATAATATTGGATGTATCCACCAACAAATCATAATAATACAAAAGTAATGCATTCAGAGCAGAGGATGAGCAAGACTAGACTGAACAAGACAGATGTTGAGTAGGTGTCCTGGACACCCAAAACTTTGCACAAACAGCCTTCCTTCATCTTATGACTATATGTTAATGCAGGATCTCCTATAGCCAGTTGAAAGAAGAGGAAAATGCATAAGCATAGTTCATAGCTACAATATCTTGGTTATAGACATAAGCTGAAAATATTTGGCAGGTTTACTACAACCTTACCCAAGAATGGATTTGTAAAATAGTGGCACAATTACCCATTAGCAGGATTTTTTGGGAAAGAGATGGGGGTGGAGCTGAGGTGTTGCACCTTGTCATCACTTTGTGTAGAAAGAGAAGTGGCTAAAGTTTAGAATACACATGAACTCAGTGGTAAAAGACCTGGTTAGTAAAATTAAATACAAAAAAATATGTAAATAAAGCTAACTGCATATCAACTTGTCAACCTATAGACAAAGGAATTATATAAGTGACCTTTAAACTATAACTTGACTCTAAATATTTCATGAATATATTCTTAGGAAATAAACTGTAAGAGAATTATATATTTGACTGCAGAAAGCATACATGTAAATATTTAATATTATCAGGAATGAAGATTTTCACAGTAAGAGAATATCACATACAAAAGGTTTTAAAAACCTGTAATACTAAATTTAAATGTGAATTTTCAACATGACTTCATGATATAATATAGAGATATAAATATAAATACAGATTATTTAGCTCTTTCTACTGGGTAGTTCTTATATGCGATGTCACCCTGGTACCATTTGCTATACAGATCTTTCTCCACAAAAGACTGAGAGCTTCTTGAAGAAATGTTAGACTCTGTCTGGAACCAGGAAAGAAAAAAGTGAGCTTGGGACACCTAGTGGCAGAAAGTAAGTTAGGTCACGTCGAAAGGACACAGGCAAGTTTAAGTTGTCTTCCACTGGTAAAATTAAATTTGAGATAATTTGGACATTTAAAAAAATAAGATTGTAAAGATTATAAAATTTTCAATTAATATTAGCTCTATAGCCATACTGATATTTAACAAGAGAAAGAAGAGAGAATAAAATGAAAAAATTAGAGAATCACTATTTTACAAACTGTGATAATTTGGGGAGGAAGAAGTTAAAACAGCTGGCTAGTGATCCAGTTCTCTCCTGAATAAATGAATATTAGGGGAAGGAGTGTGAAAGGGGACCTGGTACTCCCTGGGAGAGAAGGCAGATTATTTGATCTAATCTCCTAATAAACATGCTAATAACTGGACTTTCTGCTAATGTTATAAGGCTAATATTTCATTGATAAAATTACTTTTCTTTTCTTTTTCTTACATACAGGTGTTTACTAAATAACTGTAAAAACTTCACCATAGAAATCTAGAACTATATAAGCTAACATTTTGTAGAATCTATACTACTGTAAAAGAATTACCACAATTATTTACATGCAATACTGACAAATTTTGCAATTATTGAAAAGAAATGTACAAAGCACTTGCTGAAAAAAATTTCAATTATAAAAACTCAGCACATTACTTTCATGCCTTTTTCAAATATCTCATAAGCCCTTACGGCACAGCTAGTGAAAAGCACCAGGCTTTCTAATAATATTTATGCAACTTTTAAGATGTTTCTGTAAGTTTGTTGTAAAACCACCTGAACGTTGTCAAGAATAAAGTCAAATGCCATATCTAAGCTTATCCCACTGGATGTTGCATCAATATTTTCATGTGTTTTATCACTAGATTCAGTTTTTCCAAATTATTTCTCTATTCTATAGAGAAATAACCTCTAGTAGAGGTTATACATCATGTATAACCTCTACTACTTATATGATACCATGTTCATGTAGAAAGTCACTAAAATGAATCTATCTATAACAAACTTGGGATGCTTTATATAGTATATAAAATATCTTATGAATGTGTCTAAATAATTCCTTACTAAGTACATTTATTACAGTAGTAGAGCAAAAAAGAAGTACAAAGGAAAATTATTTTACCCTTTTTCGGATTTTTGTTCATGGCTAGAGTTTACCAGAGTAGCATTTGACTGCCACCACAGATTGTTGCTACCTCTACATTTTCAGTAAAAAGATATTCAATCTCCTTGACATCTTTTTACCAGAGATGCTTTCTTGTCTACATTGGGTCTTTCTCCCAACAGGCATCTAAAACTCTGAAATGTCTAGTTACTTGAAACCATATAATCTCCCAAGGGTTAATGCGGATTCTCTCCTGACTCCTAGAAACAGATCTTTGGCACCTGTCCTTAATGTAGACAACTGTGTAGCCTTGTCTGAGAAACAATCATCTTGTAAAAGTAGCTAAGTTAAAAAATAACAAGCACTTACAACCACTTTGGATAACTTTTTTGACAATGGCTACTAAAAATATGTTTCTACCTATGATTTGGAAATTCTATTTCTAGTTATACACTGAAGAGAATTGAATGTAAATGTCTACTAAGAGGTATGTTAAAAAATGTTTATAGCAGCTTTATTCCTCATTGTCCAGATTAAAAACAACCCAATTGACTATCTAAGGTAACATGGATACATAAATTATCACATATTAATACATTTGGATATTATGCACCAATGACCAAAAAAAAAAAAAGGATTATTTGCTGCTCCATGCAAATCAGGAATGAAACAGTCATAATGACGAGCAAAAGAAGCTAACACAAAGATTGCATCTGCATTATTCCACTCAAAAGTAATTAAAGAAGAGACGAAACTAATCTATATTGATAAAAGTCAGAAATAGTGGTTTTCTCTGGGATATTTAACTAGGAAGGGACACAATGGATCATTCTCATATGTTGGGAATGATTATACATCATATTGAGTTATACACTTTGAGGTTTTTTTATATCTCAATTAAAAAAATAAAAATAACAGAATGGACTAGCATCTGGAACTGAGAATTCCATGTTAACCAAGAATTATCAAAAATTTTCTGATCGCATTAAAAAAATCAAGAAACAATTTTATGTTTGGTTTAAATCTTAGTGAAAGCCCACATAAAAATATTTTAATGTTGATTTTTTAATGCATATCTCTCTTCAGGTTAGCTTCAATCTTTTGGTGAAATCTGAAAAAAATATGTTGTAAAAAATGAATTTAAGTTCCACTTAGCTCAAAGAATACACAACAAGCACTGATTTTAGAACAGGAAATAACAGAAAGAAAGAAAAAAATTAAAAACTAATGACTCGTTGAATGAATTATCTGATCTCTCATCTTTTGTAACTGTATAATTTTGACAATGAGCATAGGATGTGAACATGAAGAAATATTTAAGATGTTGCTCAAGCATAAAAAAGATCTGTTAATAATTAACTCACCGAGTGATGTTTGCTTCAATTTAGTGGCATCCTTAGTCTCAGTTGAAATTCATAATTGTCTATTAGTGAATACTTGTTATCTTGGAGAGTCTAGGGAAGCGCAAAGCCACAACTATTCGAAAAATGACTTTCTGTAGGGATGCTTTCCAGGCTTAAGTGTTGTCTTTTTTCTGTCTCAAGAGATCACTAGAGCAAGAAAATTTTTGTGCTCAAATTATTCTAGACATTTTATTGCACAACATTATAGCATTTTTTGATCCTTAATATTTTCCCAGAGGTGATGGGAAGAGGCTGCCTATGCTTAGTTTTCTGAAACCCCTTTAGACCTGACCTGCATTAAAGAAATGATGCTTCTTAATGTTTATGTTATTTTTGTATCTTTTCTTATAAGATTACTATAAAAATTCAGTACCAACTCCTTCTGTGAACTTTATTTTAAAAGCAAAGAGATCAATTCAAAGTCTTGTTATTGAGACCTACAACATGAATTCTAAGAAACATGCACATCATCACTTTTGAATTTTCCCCCAAGAATTAAGAATGAAATGATTAGGCTTCTGGTTTTGTACCAGTAACTCTTGTTCACTTTGCCTATAAATCTATTCTAAAGGCAAGAGTAGGTCTCTTCAAACAAATATTTTGCATAAAATATCATTAAACAAAAAATATCTAGTGAGATATTATTGCATAATTATCTCAGTATTTTATTTATCTGAACTTTGTTTGATAAAGCACATTAATCATTGTCCTCATAGAGGTTCACAAAGATAAGGAATTTCCTTTTCTCTTTACTATTTTTTTTATTTAGTTTTCTCCTAGAAGCAGAAATGTTTCTTGAGGAAGGCACTAAATCAAGCTGTTAGCTCTGCCCCATTATTTTATACACTTCAGACTGAAATTGGAAATACCTATAGAGAAATTTATACGATAGCATTAAATAACTTCAAACTCAATGTGTTTCTTCAAGGATGAACAAAGTGTTCGTACACGGTTTATATTTAATGGTCATGTAGAAGCAAATTGAAGATACTTAAAGAGCAAAAAAGGGCTGAGACCTCTAGTTTTCAGTAGTTGTACTGAAAGTTTTAGTAATGACAAAAATGTTCCACTAAACATAATGCTTTTTATAGCCCAATTTTTCTGAGAGTTATATTGATCAAAGTATTTTGGCAGCTAAAACTGAACAACAGAATAATGCCCAAGTTCTTACATGCAGCCAAATAATGTACTGGTGTAATAAATGAAAACTAAGATGGCAAACCCTTAGGAGAGCACATAAAATACAATATTACAAAATATTAACTCCACTGCAGATAGCAAGTAGCATATAAGCAATATTAAAACAGAGAGTTTGAGCTACAAACTGCAAAACTCTAATCCAGTTTCTACTAATGTTTTCCCAAAGGAAAGCTCCAGATTTATTTTAAAATAATGTCATGTCCTCACTAACTGACCTTCATGCTTGGTCCAAATTACTATGGAAGAAAAATACTTGGAAAAGAATAATTTTGAGGAAATGGACATCTTTGCAGAATCTTTCTGAAGACAACCTTCCAAACTGGCACTGTGATTTTAAAATGACCTATGAATTAATTGTAAGATATGATGTGACAGCAACCAGTGAGCATATATATTTCTAAAATGCACGACTGAAAGTTTCTGAGTCCATGCTGGCACTTGATTTATTCTGGAAATACTTTTAAGTGTGGAAGTCAGTAGTACAAGTAAAACCTTTATGAAGTCAGTGATATAAATAAAACCCCTTCTTCTTCAGTGTACGGGAGCAATTTATGTCACCCAAACGTTTTTAAAACTCATGGCATACTGAATTTATGAAGTCAATGTATTTATTTTAATAGGAAAGAATATCCTCATAGGGACCTAGAGGAGGAATAGTTTATCATTGTGTATAAATGGAAATATAAATGGTCTGTATTATGATTCACTATATAGTATGTTTCAAATGTTTTAAAGTTTTTAACTCACATCCCAATGCTGTTTTCAATTGCAGCCACCTTTGTTGCTCAAATTAAAATTAGGCTCTCTGAAAACACAGTAGAATGAAGTGTATTTGGAAAATATGTGTATCAATTCTTACCTGAACTTCACTAGTATCCATGGTTCAGTTCTGATTTTCATAGGGTCTTTGTATGGTCCAATAAGCCTGAATTGAACAGGATAAATTTCTTTTAAGCATCGACCTGAATATAAGTATTTGTAAAATTTTGGTCAGAATTATTAAGATCAATATTAGCTAGAATTTAAGTTAAACTTATAGAAAATAGGCTATTATAGTGACATAGTCAACACTGTTAATTATACTGTACACATACATTTGTAGAAAGATAAGTTTGTATGTCTGTTATATATGGAATAGTACTTTTACTTTGATTTTCAAATAATAAGATCTTTCAAAGAGGACTTATAGAGTGTTAAATCCCCACTACGAAAAATTTATAACTTAATCTAGACTGCAAAGTCTTCCTTTTAATTATTTTTGTAATAAGTAAAAGAGCAAAACATACAGAAAAATAGCATGCTTGTCTAGTGCATGAGAGAAAATGCATTAGTATGACAATTTTAGTTTAGTTTGTTAGCATATGAGAAGTATTTGTTATAAGAAATTATTATCTATTCCTACATCAGAACCAAATGAATTTAATATATGTAGCATTTAGTATTTACAACATTGTTTTCTGTCTGGTACATGTTTTTAAAAGAAAAAATACCTTTCTGACTATAACAATATGAATTATCTGTAAAGTTAGTAAAATTTTATTGCATATAAATATCTAATATACTGAATGTGACATATATGTATATATATTTTTATATAATTTGAATTCTATAACAATTAGCATATTTTAATACATACATACATATATATGAAAATAACATGCCCATAGAAATTATGGGAAGACTTAAAAAAGAAATACTGTTAATTTTCTCAAGAAAAAGGAAAGTAGAACTTTTGATGTAAATATACTAAAAAAATCTGTTTTGTTTTATTACATACTATAGACATATCATATATCTATATTACAAATCAGAAGTGTGCCTTGGTAGAATACAGGTAGAATCTAATACATGCATTAAATATCCTGCTGGAATCTTATTCAATACAGTACACTCATGAACTTTAAAACTTTAATTATGTTTGTACATTGATTTTAAATATAGATTTTTGAAATTGCAAGGAATATGTAAATATGCCTTGCTACATGTCTTTCTATTTTGTGTCATTTTTTCCCCCTTTGATTACTAATGTGCCATGTCTATGTAATGATGTATTTCAGTTGTTTCTTTTCCTGACTACCCATTAGAATTCCCTAGGGAATTTTTAAAAGTACCAGTATCTGGTCTTGAGAGATCCTAATTAAATTGATATGGTGCATGAACCAGACATGATTATTTTAAAAATAATTCCTAAATTAATCACAATTTGCATACAGAATTTAAAATCTTGGGACCTGGGATAAATCGAGTGTCCTCATTCTACACATTAAAGAATGTATTCATTTCTCAAAATCCTCACCGCAAAACAAAAAACTGAAAATGAAGAAAAGATATTATGAGTTCCATGCTGTAGTCCTTTATCTTTAAACATTCTGTTAACAACTGTTTTTCTTGGATCATATCTTCATTTCCCAGTGGTGCACTTTGCTGGATTTCCATCTACTGCTGACTCTGTTTCAATTTAACCTACCTTGACATCACGTTTAATACATCTGGGTAAGAATTAAGCCTTGTTAGGATGTAAGAGATGCAATTTACCAGTTCGGAATTGCCCACATTAAATATCATCCTCTCAATTTTAATAATCAACATAGGGTCAAACTGGTGATATTACTTTTGAATGAGGCCTTAAAAATATTGAAATAAAAGATTTTTAAAAGTAATAAACACTCTGAAATTACAACATTTGGCTTAATATGTAATGAATTGATTTCTATATTATGGATTTCAACTCTCTGAGCACTGTGGATCCAGTGAATGAATGAATGCTGCTTCTAAATTATGATATCTCTTATTATTCTCACTATTATAAAAATACAAATTCACATACATTGAATGCTTTCCAGGCTCTGTTCTTAGACATGGGGCATTAATTATTTTAATTTACACAATAATCTTTTATAAAATTGCATACCAATATACAACAATAAATAATATAATATAAATTAGGGACTATTATCATCCCATTGCTCAAATATGAAAATTACACACAGAAAGGTGAAATAACTTTTCTAAGTCCACACAGTTCATGAAATGGGGCTGGAACTTGAAACCAAGCAGTCTGGGTTTGGTGTTGACATCTTAGTTTACATGCTGTTATACTTTGTGTTTAATCTTTATTAGTATATTTTGTACTAGTCACTAATAAAGCTAATAAAACTATATTATAAACAAAGAAACTAAGAAAGTAACTTCCTCAGGTCAAGCAGCTAATAAGTGATAAAGTTGATATTTCTGCCAAGGTATAAAGACTCCAAATTTCATTATACATTTCTATAACACTATGGTATAAATTACTTTATAAATGCTCATTAAAGTTAGATTAAATATGTTTTCTAAGTGTAATGAGTTCTTGAAGATAAAATCACTGTGTACATTTGTCTGTTCTTTGATATTATGTTGATTTTGGATACTTAGAAGTTCTAAAAAAATATTAAGATAAATGTTTTCAGGTTCTTTGAGTAAATAGCCAGAAAAGGGATTATTGAATCATATGATAATTCTATTCTTTTTTGAGGAAGTTCCATGCTGTTTTCCATAGTGGCTGTACAATTTACATTCCCGCCAGCAGCGTATGAGGGTTCCTTCTTCCCACAACCTCTCCAACACATGTTATTACTTGTCTTGTTGATGATAGTCATTCTAACAGGTGTGAGCTGATAGCTCATTGTGGCTTTGATTTGCATTTCCCTAATAGCTAGTGAAGTTAAGCATCTTTTCATATGTCTGTTGGTCATTTGTATGTCTTCTTGGGAGAAGTGCCTGTTCAGGTCCTCCACACATTTTTTAACTGGATTGTTTGTTTTTTTATTGTTGAGTTGTATGAGTTCTTTATATTTTTTGAAAATTAGGCCAATACATGGAAGCAACCAAAATGTCTTATGATAGATGATTGTATAAAGAAAATGTGGTACATGGCTAATACATGGAAGCAACCAAAGTGTCTTATGATAGACGATTGTATAAAGAAAATGTGGTACATATATACAATGGAATATTAGCCATAAGAAAAGATGAGATACTGCCATTTGCGACAACGTGGATGGATTTTGAGATAATCATGCTAAGCTAAAGAAATCAGACAGAAAAAGTCGAGAATCATATGATTTCACTCATATGTGTGATATAAAACTGAAAGCAACAAACAAACATGACAAAGACTTGTGGACACAGACAGTGAATTAATGGTTACCAGAGTAAAGCGAGGAAGGGAGGGTTAGATAGAAGTAAAAGGGGTAAAATATTTGGTGACGAAAGAAATTTAACTTTGGGTGGTGAAAACACAAGGCAATATATATGACATACTACATACTATTGAAATGTACACTTGAAATTTATTTTATTTTATTAATCAGTGTCACCCCCAATAATTTTTACTTAAAAAAACCATTAAGATAAAATTTAATGTAAAAAAATTATTCACTTTAAATCATAACATGAAATAAAAATGTCTCATGTATATTAACTTTGGCAATGTTTACTTTTTCAGAATGTTTAAAGACCCAAAGAAATTTTTAAGGTTCATTTTATATAGTTGAATTTTTCTAATTGCTAATGAGATAATAGATGTAAAAGGAGAAATACATGTTTGTTTTTATTTTTTGTCACTTTATTTTCAAAAATATTTCTAATTGCTTTAGAAATAACATTTTCATTTTTGTAGCAAATAACAAATATTAAATGTCCTCTGAAAATATACTTTCCTAGAACAGGAATGTAGGCTCCTCTGAATTCTATGGACATAAAATTATTTACAGTGGAAATAATCGTTTAGTCTCTGGTTAAATATATATATAAATATATATGTTTGCATAAAATTATAGTATAGTGAGTTAATAATTACTTTGTAGTTTGTCTTCAAAAATGAAATATTAACTAACTTATGTTACATAGCAGATATTTTTATGGCATATTAACTCCAAATTATTACAAAAGAAATCAACAAAACATAATAGAAAAGGCAATTTGGGAACATGGTGCTACTTACAATAAAAGACACATATCACATTGATCAACCCAGGACAAATTGTGATCATGTAGCCAAAAGAGTGTTTAGGATATATAACATTCTAATTTCCACAATGCTGCGTTTTCTGTAAGTATACCTCCTCCCACTCTGAGAAGTTCTGCCTTCACCAGAATCTGTGTTTTCTAAATTAATAAATGATTCTTTTCTCTACCTGGTTGCTTAAGCCAGAAACCTGGGATTATCCTTAACTCCATTTCTTTCAGCTAATATTATATTAATCCCTGTATCTTGTTGATACTACTTCCTTAAATTATTATATAAACTACCATTCTCCCTTAGAGAAATTCAAAGAAATTACCTTCTTCAAAGGAATTGTCCTTGCTTTAGTTTTAACTTATTTGTCATGTTATTCAAATTTATACACTGTAAACGTTTTCTCAGAATTTTAACCAGAGTTTGACAAATCTCTCAGTCTCTTTGTCTCTGTAGTGTCTCATGATCTAAATGAAAGAAAAGGAGCCAAGAATACAGGTGGGGCCAGCATCTTCTCAGGAGATATTATCAGGAAAGATATCAGAAATATTTATGGATAAGAGAGAGGAAATAGCAACAGGAAATAAACATAAATGTGAATGTGGAAGTCACATATTCAGGATAATTTCAACTATATGTAAAAGAAAACACAATCAATAATGCCTTACATCTGGGATGTAGTTTGGTCACCTAATAAGTCTAGAGGAAAGAGTTTGCTGGTTTAATATCTTAGTGACATCAGAAATATAGGCCAACATCTAACATCATACCAATTTATTTTGTTTTAGTCTTTCTAGTTAACACTTATATAGTGCTTAGTCTGTGTCATTATTCTACTATACATATATACAAACATATATATATATACTATATATAATTATATTGTACATATAGTATATAGAGAGATATATACACACATGTTTATATTTTATTATTTTCCCATCATGTGCCTCTATAGAAAGAATGTCATTACTGGGGGTCTCTTGCATACTTCTCTGTATGTCTCATTGACTAGAGATGTCCCCTCCTGCTTTTGGTTTATGAGCTAGGACTATCTTCTATAAAACCAGGTTTGTTTGGTTTTTTAGCAGAAAAGTATAATGAGAATATATATACATATTTTCTCCATTTACATATACATACAACTTGTAAAAATTTTAATTTTGAAAAAAAGATGTGTGAGTTTCTATTTATAATTTTAAATGCATGGAATGGGATGTATAAATGGGCCAGGATGACAGCAACATGCATTGTATAAGGGAAACATTTAATTTAATAAATGAATATGTGAAATGGTATCTTCAAATATAGAAATTTATAAACCTGAGAGACAAATATTCTGTCACTCTAGATTGTTCTAACTCTGTGGCTGCACTCATGTTTTTGCTTCAACATATTTTATCTTACTTTTCCTACACCTTCCCCATTCTACACTCTTTTTAAGCTCAACTTAAATGCAGATCCCGCCCATTATTTTTTTCTGATTCTTCTTTCTTGAAGTAATTTATTTTTATTTTGAATATCTTATAGGAGTTTTGTTTCCTTATTATAAATGCAATTTTTATTTTATTATATTTATTAATGGATATCTCTTTTCTCTATTAGATTCTAAGTTCTCTGTGATCATATCAAATTTGCTTATCCAAACTACAAAGGTAATTATGAAGAGATAAAATCTTGTACTTTGTGCAAAGATAAATACAATGACTTCTATATCATTTCCATCTCTCAATATCGTATAATTGTTAATTCCAAAGAGCATGTTATGTATCTATCATTAATCCAACTTTTGTATGAAAACTCAAACTCATAGAGAAGTTGAACTCATAGCACATTTGTAATTTTTCTAAAGGTACTATAAATTAAAAGGCAAAGAAATCTAAATCTTAGAAGAAACCAGAACGTGGATTTGTTAACATATTAACAATTGTTTCTGATTAGTTAAGTGGGTTAGAGTGCTTAAAATCAAATAGAATTCTTGATTAAAAATATATATACCCAGAAAGTGTCATTTGAGATTGATTCTAAATCAATGGAATGTAATGTGAGAGAACATCTATATTTTTAAAAAGCCTCAAGCTTATTTTGATACACAATGACTTTTGATAACCTTTGAAGCAACTGTTTATTAGGGCATATTGCCATAGGATAATTGAAGAAACATGGAATATAAGAATTTGAGTGTTCTTTAATGGACTCTGGGCAGCGGGGTAAGACTGTTCAACTATTCTGCTATTTTGGTAGTAGTCTTGAAGTTTTACAGATGATGAAAGACTATGCAACTAAAAATATAGTATATATGAAAAAATACAGACTTTTCAATCAAGGACAGGGAAACGTGGCAATTACATAACTTTCATGGAGGGAGGAATAGTTAAAACTGTTATTATACATTTAAATATTCAAATTAACCATAATGATGAGATGTTTATTTTCTTGGATTGGCCACCAACAAAGTTATTGGACTATATATATTTGAATTCCAAATGATGTCCATTAATAATGAATGAGACATACTTGTGAGTATTTAAATGGCTAGTAAAGGTTGCAGACACAGACTATATTAAAACATATTTAGTAGAAGTCTTCGATGTTAAAAAATTAAAGTATCCTAAGACTGGTTTCTAAGTCAGTTTCTAAGTTAGTGTCTTTTAGTACTCTAGAGCAGCAGTCCCCAACCTGTTTGGCACCAGGGACCTGTGCTCCTATTATGATCTGAGGTGGAGCTGAAGCGTTGATGCTAGCACTGGGGAGCAGCTGCAAATACAAATGAAACTTCACTCTCTCTCCTGCTACTCACCTCTTGCTGTGCTGCCCAATTCCTAACAGGCCACAGACCAGTACTGGTCCACAGCCTTGGAGTTGGGGATCCCTGCCCTAAAGTATCCTTTGTTCCCTCTGTTCAATAGACAAGATTATTCAAATGGAATCTTATTTTTGATGGAATATGTTGATGAATATGTTCTCATACAACCACTCTATTCTAGGTTTTCTTCCTGTAGCAATCTGTAATTTTCTTTTCCCATGGTCAATAGTAACTTCCATTAGGCTTATTTCGAAGTTGCTTTTTAGTGCCATCAGTCTTGACCATCCATAGCATTTGCCACACTTGTTTGCTTCCTCATCTTTTACAGACTTTCTTCATTTGATATCCAGGACACCTCCTCTTCTTGGTTTTCCACTTAGTTACTAGAAATTCCTTTTCTTTTGTCCATGTTGATGCCTCTTCTTTTCTTGTTCCTTTAAATAGCAAATTTTCCAAGATTTAATTCTTGTATCTTTTTTCTTCCCCATCTACTTTCATTCTCTGGAAAACGTATCCAGTCCCTGGACTTAACTAACATCTATATGCCCAAAACATCTATATTTGTATCACTATTCTACACTTATTTACTAAATCCAAACTCATATAATCAATTGTTTACTCAACATTTCAATTTGGAAGGCAAATAAATAAACCAAAACTGAAATCTTGATCTTGCTCCCCAGAACTTACCTTTCTATAGTCTTTCTCACCTTAAGGTGGCAACTCTGTCTTTCTCGATGCTCAGTCCACATATCTTGATGTCATTGTTGACTCTGCTTTTTTGAGTCAACAATGTCACATGACATTCACATGCCACATCCAATCCAGCCAATATTAGGTCTAGTTTTAAAATATGTTGAGAATTCTACCCATTTTCATTATTGCTAACACCTTAGTTTGAACTACTATCATATATCACTATATTACTAACAGGTCTCACTGTTTCTGCTTTTATTCTTCTATAGGCTTAAAAAAACAAAACAAAACAGCTAGAAGGTTTACTTTGAAACTAAGTCCAATAATTTATTATTCAAAATGCTTTAATTGTTCTCATTTGTCTTCTTCTAAATCTTATATGCTCTCCTCTTCTCTCCTTCCACAGTTCCACTTTAGCCACACTGGCTATGGAATACTTGCACATAAAAAGAGAGTCTCCTAAGATGGGGCCTTTGGTTTACCAGTTCTCTTTACCTGGAGCACTCTTCTCCAGATGTCTCCATCATTAACTCATATTTCTCTCAAATCATTGCTCAAATCTCATCTTCTCAATGGTGAAAATGATGACTACTCTATTTAATACTAGAGTTTACCTCACTTTTCTTCAACTTTGATAATCCCAATATGTCTTTTCTCTGCTTATTTATTTTGTATTACTCCTATCACCTTTCTGCATAGTGCATAATTTAGTTGTATATTATGTTTACTCCTGATAGTGTGTCTCTTTCTGCTAGAATAAAAACATTGAGAGTCAATAGTTTAGGAGTTAGCTTTTATTTTGCAAGTAATTAATTGTATGAACTTGAGAAACTCCTTTGACCTTCTCGATATTGATTTTCTCATTTGGTTAAAAGTGGAGATTCCATTTGGTGATCCCTTGCAACTGTGTCTAACTCTAACATTTTTTTTTTTCTTTTGGAAAAATTCAATTACATCATAGATCTTAAAATTGGATTTTACCCTACAGATAGTTTATGAAATTGGCTGTTGGAAGCACAAGTGCCCAGTCATAGTATCAATAATTGTTGACACTTCATTAAAAATGCATTACTTTTTATAAAACTCTTCCTCCAGAAAATACTGCATTTCTTAGGGTAAGCTGCTTTTTCAATTTAATGCATTGTTAAAATCCAAACAAATATAAAGTATTTTTTTATTGTAATTACATGCTTTATTTGGATACAGCTACAGATTGCTTGCTTTAAAGACTCATTCTGTGTTGAATGCAGGTGGGCTGCAGGATGAAATACCTTTTACTGTACAAATAAAGAAAATTGTATAGTACATGGATCTAAATTGTGAGGTGTAATTATAAGATAAATTGTATTTTTAATTATTGAATTCATTTATCACATTGTGAGTAGAAAATAATAATTTACCTAAAAATGTTACTTTAATTAGCTTAGCAAGAGATTGGTTGAATAACATTACACACTTCTAGTTTTGTATGGATAGATCTGTTTTCAGGTAACATTCAGGAAAATGTTGAATTTTTTTAATCCACAGAATGTTATTCTTTCTAAACTTTCATTGCAAGGCAGAAATCTGTTTTAGAAATAAGAAACAGGTGGCTGTTTCTGCAGGTCTAGTGCTCACCTCAGCAACCTTCTCAAGAAACCAGTGCCAAAATCAAATTATCAGAGGTCGTGAAGAGGCTGCTCCTGGCAATGTATATGTAACATACCAGAGGCCCGTCATTGATGCAATCATAATTTTTATCAACATTATACTTAAAGAGAATTTAAGATTGATTGGTTTAGCCACACCCAAACCTGTAGATTGCTGCCGGTTCACAAGACTCTGGAATCTCACTAAAAACTGACTTGTCAAAAAAACAGTCAGTTCTAGTAATTTGTTAAACTTTGAAAGTATTGTTAGCAGACACTTTCCACTTCAAGTATCTTTTATATGTGAAAGTTATTTTGCTCTGATTAAGTGTGTGTGTGTGTGTGTGTACGTATATATATGTATATATTGTATAACATGCTCTTCAATGTAATTCAAAAGATTTATTTCTTTATCAGCATAATTTGTATCTGTAGCAATTCAAATGCTGTATTTTTGTTGAATTCTTCATCAATATTGTATAACTAGATTTTTACTTGAGAAATCCCTGAGAGTTTGAATTATATTCTTACTCATCACCCTTTGTAATCTCCGCCCTGAATGTATTTGTATATATGAATTAGTTGGAACAGAACTAGTTTTTGCTTTAAAAAAAAAAAAAATACAGCAGATTGATAGATTTATATACCTGAATCCTGAGTATAAAGATGAAATAGAACACTTACATATAAAAATACATTTGAACATTTTCCTTATCATTCAATGCATAGAACCAAATTAGAACTTAGACCTAAAAAGGAAGGCTGTGACTAAGAAAATACAAAGAGTTCAGTAACTTTTATAACACCAATTAAAACACTGTCTAGTGTCTGCAAAATATGCTTAATTCTATATTGGAAGGCATCAGAGTGAGAAAAACAAATATTAATGGAAAACACTAAAATATAGAAGCCATAAAGGGATACAGACAATTCTTAATGTGCTGGTCATGCATTTTCATTAACAATATATTTAATAATTATCCCTTATATGATGCTTACTTAGTTCCATTTCCTATAAATTAGAGAAACGTAGTAGATAAAAACATTTGCCAAATACTAGCGAAATTAGTTAAGTAATGATCACTATCTACAATAAAACTCTGTGAGCTCAATTTATGTGCAGAAAAGTCTAAATACTTGAGTCATGCAAATTAGCACTCATATTGTCTGTAACTTCTTACTTATTCATAATTTTGAGATGTATTTTGTAAACATTATTGAAGGCTTTTAAAATATAAATATCATTAGTATTTAGTAATTAGATAGTTTATATATTCTGCATTGATTAATTTGACAAGATTATTATAAAGCTAGTCATTTAATTGAGATATATAGATAAGGAAAAGAATTGGCTAATTATAGCAATGTCAACTTGAAAATTATGTGTATTTGTTGAAAACATGGTATTATTGAACAAAATATCTTGTCATTTTAATCTAGATTTTATTTCTAATCTATTTCTATTAAATGTAATTATCCAAGCTATCAACTGTTCAGCAAATGATCATTTTCTTTTGCATATATTTATTAGTAATAAACATTGATTCATCATATTTTAATGTAGATATTAATATCAATGTAATATTGGCCTCATAGAATGTCTAGAGTTATGTCTTCTGTTTATTGTCTAAAAGAATTTACAAAAAAATTAGTTTTATTTTGTTTATATATTTGGTTAGATGTGACATTTTGGTGAAATGAATTTTAATAACTAATTCAATTACTTTGCTTGTAGATTCATTCACATTTCCTATTTTCAGCTTCTATAGAGAAAAATGGAAAAACAGTATGAAACAATAAAAATAGATAAACCTAGATTTTTATGATTTGTCTAAATTTATAAAGTTGTATCAATATTAATTTAACAGCAGGTTTTAAAATCAATTCAAATTTTTGATGCATTTCCAAAACATTAAACTGAGTATTTATTGAAATAACTGTCTGAAACTCAGAGTTTACTCTGCTATAATGTTTAATTAATTATATAATTACAACAAGAGGTACAACTAGAATAAAAGATTTAGTTGACAAATACAAATAAATTTTAAAGGCTCACAGTGGGAGCATATGGACAAGTTTACCCAGACGTACCTGCATTCTGTGACTATTAGTGAGTATATTTTCAAAGGAAATGTAGACCATGGTTTAATTTAGATAAGCATTTAAACAGTGACTAATTAAGAGACCATATATCATATTTATTTATTACATACCCCAAATTATTCTTTTAAAACATTGAAATAAATTCACTTTCACCTATTATACTAGAAATTATTTCCACTATCTCTCAACTTAAATATCTGAAAGAAAAAAATATCATGTACTTTATGGCTGGTTATAAATGTTACAAAAGATGTCACATAATCATTTAACAATTGGTTGTTTGTTATAAGAGTGGCAAGAAAATATTAGTGAAATGGTAAATATGAATCTCTTAAAAGATATTTTATCTAAAATATATATTACTGAGCATACATTTATGCATAAAATGCATTATAATGAAAATATGTATGACAAGTAAATTCTGCAGTGGCCATGCACAAGGACTCCTTAACCCCTTCACAGCAGGGAATGCCTGCTTTATATTACTTCTGAAATTGACAGGATACTGTGGAGTTAAAAAGAAAGCCTTATAGGAATTTCAATGCTGTAAAACAGACTGTGATCTCTTCCTCCTTACAAAGCATAACAAAACAAAACCTAATCATCTAGAGTTACTCTATGTTGACAATATCTGTGTTTCAGCTGTCATTCAGGACTCTCCCATAAGAGTCTTTAAACTTCATGATATTTTAAAGAAGCACTTAATAAATGTTGTAGACTAAAGTGTCTGCTTTCAAAATTCATATGTCAAAACCCTAACCCCATATGACTGTATTTGGAGATAAGGCCTTCAAGGAGGTAATTAAAGTTAAGTGAGATCGCAAGGATGATACCCTAATACAATGTAACCAGTGTCTTTATAGGAAGAGGAAGAGACACTGGGGATGCATGGGCACACAGAGAAAAAAGCCCTGTGAGGACACAGCAAGAAGGTGGCCATCTGCAAGCCAACGAGAGAGGCCTTGGGAGAAACAGAGACAGCTGACTCCTTGATCTTGAACTTCCAGCATCCAGACCTGTGAGAAAATATATTTCTGTTTTTTAAACCACCCAGACTGTGATATTTTATTACAGCAGACCTACCAAACTAATACAAGGCACAACTCTGATGAAAAGAGCAAAGTCAAAATATTTATGAAAGTTTTGTAAAGTATATCTATGTCAAGTTCCTTTTGATAATGTTTATAGAGAAAGTATTACAGCTAAATATAACTAGATATTATGATTTGCATACCTTAATGTTTACCATGCCTCTTTCTTAAATTATTTGTATTTCTTTTATTTTAAAAACATACATTGATGAAGGTTGATGGCAGAGTAAGTTAATGCTGTGCTTACTTCCTCAAATGACCACATTAAAATTACAACTAAATTATAGAGCAATTAGCCTGGAGAACCATCTGAAGACTAGCTGAACAGAAGTCCTATAACTAAGGATATAAAGAAGAAGCCGTGTCAAGAATGGTAGGCGGGGCAGAGACATGAAACAGGCTGGCTGCACACCCATGTGTGGTTGTTGAGAATCAGGAGAGATATCTTGGTTGCAGAGCTCCCCCCTGAGGAATGAGGAGTCCCAGCCCCACATTGGATGTCTTAGCCAGGAGCATCAAAGCCAAGAAGAAGAGCTCCCACAAACTCAGGTTGAGAAAATCAGTGAAGATGAGACAGAAGGTGACCAGAAACTCAGCTCATCCTCTTAAAGGGCCTGCACACTGACTCCCTAGCTCCCAGGAGCTCCCCATCAGCTTCATCAGATGGATGGCAGCTCAGGAGGTGCCAAGGATACACAGGAAGAGACTGAGGTGTGTGGCTTCAGGGCAAGAGCTGAAGAAACAGCCACCATCGTCTCTTTGTAATATCTCCTCCCACACAACAGGTGGGCAGACATAATCTTTCCTGTGTAAGCCCTCTCCTTACTTGGCCAAATCTGAATCTGCATTGACCAGGTCAACTTCCTGGGACCCCTCCACCCCTAACTCATGCATCCCATGAGGCTCATTTGGCGACAGTCAGCCAGCCTTGGCCCACACTGCAGTCTTTCTTAAAAGCTTTCAAAGGTCCACAGGCCCCAGGCGGGCAGCAGCTGGCCATGGTGTGTCCAGTGCCTTTCGCTGAGTGGTCCCAGGCTCAGTACTGGACCCAAATTCCATACTGCATGAACTTGGTAAACATTATTCACCCTACGCTGGTGACTCTCTGAAACCCTGCTTCACCCAACCCCCATACCACTCAAGCCTCTTTCACTGGCTGAGTCTTTCAGGGCATCCGGCAGGTGACAGCAGACCTCCGCATGCAGTGTGCCTTTGGAGAGATGCCCTAGGTCCAATACTAGTAGAAGCCAGCCTTGGTTTGCAGTGTAGACTCTCTCACATGCCTCCAGGTCCAGGACAAAAGCTACCAAGCACAGATTACTTTGTAGCTCCTACCAGATAGCTCTGGGCCAGTTACAGGCAGCAGCCAACCTTGGCTTAAACCGAAGCCCCTCCCAAGAGACCTTAGAACCAACACACCCTGTAGCCAGCTTCAGACCACAACAGAGCACCACCTGATTAGCCCCACAAGCAGCACACCAAAAAGATGGTCTCAACAGGCACACAAACTTGCTGGAGCAAATCTCACTACATTGAGTCAGCCCCCTGTACAGCAGTTTATAAGCTGTGGGTGTGGCCAATCTTCACAGCCAGACAACCTGAGGGTCAATCCCACCAACTGACGTGCTAACAGTAATCAAGCCTCAACTACAACAGAAGCGCACACATGACCCACACAAGGAACATTCCTGAAATACCCAGCATAGATGATCATGGAGACTATGCCACTAAGCCACACAGGGCACCTACTACATAAACTGGGAGATGTAGCAGATTGATCTACTACATAAAAATAAACACAAAGAGACAACTGAATGAAAGAACAGGAGAAAACTTCAGAAAAAGAACTAAATGAAATGGAGGCAAGTAACTTATGAGTTATGGAGTTCAAAACTGGTTATAAGCATGCTCAAGGAACTTAGTGAGAACTTCGACAAAGAATAAAAAGTATGAAAAAATAACATAAAAACGAATGAATTAGAAATGAATAAAGAATACACTGGAAGAAATCAACAGCACATTAGATGAAGCAGAGGATTAAATCAGTGAATTGGAAGACAAGGAAGCAGAAACCACACAATCAGAATAGCAAAAAGAAAAAATGAATTTGAAAACCTATTTCCCATTTAGAAAAAAAAATGCAGCTGGCTGCCAGTGTTAATTTATTTTACATAAACACACTCTTCAAGGCTGAAACAAATCTGACTTGTTTTCAATGTGAAAATAAAATAAAAACTTTTCTTAGAGTTATTTCTAAACAGAACTTATCTCTAATCCTAATGTAACAGAAATGTATATGTAAATCAGATTCATCAAATGAATCTTTGGCTAATAACTGTTTGAGAAAGATGTTAGCATCACATGTAAGAATGCTATGTTTTCTAGAATTTGATATTTTAAGCAATCAAATATTACTATATTTTGTAAATGGAAATAACACTACTCAAAACAGAATGCTACAAATAGAATGGTGTCATTTGTTTCCAAAGACTATCCATATACTAGAGCTATGTGAAAATAATAAAAGTGAGATATTTCATGACAAACTTTGGGAGTAAGTTTAGGACTATAATCCCCGAGTTATCTCATGGTAAATGCTATAGCCACAAGGGCTGCCAGTGAGTATTTTCAGGGCAAATGGGAACTGGATTAAAGAACCCCTGGGACAACATCTAGTATGTCAATATTTGCATCATGGGGGTACCAGAAGGAGAAGAGAGAGAGCAAGAGATTGAAAATGTATTTGAGAAATAATGACAGGAAAATTTCCTAACTTGGCATAGGAAATAGACATGCAAGCCCAGGAAGCTCAGAGAGTCTGAAATAACATGAGCCTAAAGAGACCCACATTAGAGATATCATAATTAAAATGCCAAAGGTTAAAGACAAAAAGAGAATCTTAAAAGCAGCAAAAAAAAAAAAAAAAAAAAAAGGCACCTAGATACTTACAAGAGAGATTCCATAGACTGTCATTTAATTTTTTCAACAGAAACTTTGCGGGCCAGAAGAGACTGACACAAAAAAATTCCAAGTGATGAAAAGCAAAGACCTATAAACAAGATTATTCTACAGAGCAAAGCTATCGTTTACAATTGAAGACAGATAAAGAGCTTCCCAGACAAAAAGAAGCTGAAGGAGTTTATCACCACCAAATCAGTGTTACAAAAAATGTTAAAGGTAACTCTTTAATAGAAAGAAGGGGAAAAAAGCATAAATATGAATAATAGAATAGCAATAATTACATACCTATCAATAATTATTTTAAATGTAAATAGATTAAATACTTCAATCAAAAAGACATAGAATGATTGAATTAATAAGCAAACAAGACTCATACAATTATTGTCTATAAGAGACCAACTTTAGATTGAAAGACACACACAAACTGAAAGTAAAGGGAAGGAAAAAGATATTTCGCACAAATAAAAATGAAAAATAAAAAGCTGGAGTAACAATACTTATATCAGATAGAACAGACTTTTAAACAAAAGCTATAAGAGGCAAATAAGGATATTACTTAATGATAAAAGGAAAGACTATAACCCTAGTAAACATACATGCACCCAATATAAGAGCACCTACATATATAAAACTAATATTAACTGACATAAAAGGAGAGGTTGATAGTAATATAGTCATAGTAGGGAACTTTAAAACCACATTGACATCAAAAGACAGATCTTCCAAACAGAAAATCAGCAATGGCCTTAAATGACACATTAGACCAGATGGATTTAATTGATATTCTTAGAGCACTTCACCCCCCAAAAAACAGAATATAGATTTGTTTCAAGTACGCATGGAACATTTCCCAAGACGACATGTTAGCTCACAAAACAGGTCTCAATAAATTTTAGAAGATTGAAGTCATATCAATTGTCTTCTCTGACCACAATGATATAAAACTAGAAACCTATTATTTAAAAAATTAAAAACACACAAACACATGGAGGCTAAATAACATGCTACTGAACAATGAATGAAATAATAACTATATCAAGGAAGAAATGAAAAGATACCTTGAGACAAATGAAAACAAAATGACCCAAAATCTATGGGACACAGAGAAAGCAATCCTAAGAGGGAAATTTATAGCAATACAGGCTTACTTAAAGAAAAAACAAAAAGAATCTCAAATGAACAAAATCAAATCAATACTCAAAAAATCTCAATAAACACCAGTCCTGTGCCCAATGGTTCCTCAGGTGAATTTTACTAAACATTCAAAGGAGAATTAACACATACTTTTCTCAAACTCTTCCAAAAAAAATAAAATAAATCTCCATAGCTCATTTTACAAGTTCAGCATTACCCTGATTACAAAACCAGACAAAGACATTATGAAAAAAAAAAAAAATTGTAGGTCAATATCCCTGATAAAATCAATAAAAAAAAAAAAGAAGCAAAGAAATATGAGATTATATATATTTATGTGACATACTCTTTAAAATCATCAGCTTTATGATATATTGCTGGTAGGGGGAAATTAAATTAATCTCAAATATAAGAGTGACGTATTTTAGATTATAAACTGTCACTGTGCTTTCTAGGCAGGCTTAAATTACTTTTGTTTGCAATAATCACAATTTTTTAATTCAATGATGATCTAGGAAAGTTTTTTTTTTGTTTTGTTTATTTTTTCCTAATACCAATGGTGAAGTCTTCAGCACTCTGACAGAAGAATCTAAATCTGTATGAAGGATTTACATTTCTTGTCTTGGAAAAATTTTCTTCTAACAGACAAACATGTTGATCAGTTTTGATCCTAATTATATGGGATCCCAGTTGTAAAATAGCTTTTAAACTTTTCTTTTTCTAAATTTTTTTCATTACCTAAGATGAGATCAAGAAAAACAAATGGAAAGTTGCTAAATAAGCTTTCAGTTGCCCATGATTTTAAATTATTTTCCCCTATGTTATATATTCTGGGAAGATTTCTTGTGACTGTGTGAATATTCTATTTCTCACAATACTTTTATTTTTGCTTCTATCAGTGGATATCACCTACAACAGTTATGTTTTTTATGTTTTTGATATCCATTATAGATTCATCATTTTAAAATTGAAATTCTACTGAAAGGAAGAGCTGTCCCTTCTCAGACATCTTTTAGAATTGATTCCTGTGTCTTTTTTTGTCCATATTTTTATTACTTTCTTTGACTACTCCTAAAAATATTCTGGAATAAGATTCTTATAATTTTCCTGTCTTACATCTGAGTAAAGCACTGCTTCAAAGGGTCACGTTTCCTCTTATTGGAGAATGGCATTTAAAAATCAAGATCTGAATACAAAGTGGGTTCATTGCTACTGAGTTATCTGCTTCTAGGACCTCTACCCAGAACTAAGAAATAGATGTATATATACTCAAATATATCCATACACAGCAATTGTTATTTTTACAGCTATCTATTTTTATCTTTTGTTACAGATTTTCATTAAATTTATTGGGACCAGAGAACATTTTTGGTATTTTTTAAATTTTACTTTTTAGAATTGCTTTATGGCCCAGAATATAGTCAGGCTATTCATTCTAGAGTATAGTTTCAAGAAAAAGATTGGTACCCTAAAGTAAGATATTTATTCCTTGCCCTTCACTTTCTTCATCTGTGAAGAGCAGCCTGGCTCTGATATTTCATATTTGTGCAAATCAAAGTAACTGATATAACTTCTCACTGAAGTTTCTTTGTGCATCATAAAATGACTATAACAATAAACATTTTAGAAATATGAGGACAAGATAAGTTATAGTCCTGCACTGCATAACAATGTCTGTCAACAACAGTCCACATATATGATAGTAGTCCCATAAGGTTATAATGGAGCTAAAAAATTCATATTACCTAGTGATGTAGCCATCTTAACATCATAGCGAGACATGTTACTCACTTGTCTGTGGTGTGCTGCTGTAAATAAACCTACTGCACTGCCAGTTGTATGAAAGTATAGCACATACAATTCTGTACATACAGAATGCTTGACAATCACAATAAAAAACTATGTTATTGGTTTATATATTTACTATTTTATACTTTTTCTTGTTACTTTAGAGTATACTCAGTAGTATTTTTTGAATGTTTACTATAAGACAGTATGCTGTATTATGCTGGCAGCAGCCTCATACATCTCACGTTTACGGTGTCAAGTGGTACACGATTGTAAATCTGAAGGCTACTTACATTTGATGTCAAATTCTGCTTAAGAAAATAAAGATTATAAACTGAAGAGACCAATGTGATATAACAATTGATATTTAAAATACGAGTGCTGTTTATAAATAAATAATGTGAAGAAGTCAATAAAAGATCAATAAAATGTAAATATTCTCCAAGAGTGCATTTGTGAGCAATGGTAGGAAGAAGTGAAAGCTGCTGTTTAAATGACACCATAAAATACACTAAGGACAATTAAAGAATCCCAAACTAAAATCTGCCAAAAAACAAAAAAGGCACTAAAGAAAGGAATAACAAACCGAATAAGCATTAGCTAAGACTCTTATAACAAACATTACAGCAATCTGAAGGTACTAGAGAAAGGACTCTTGCATCTGCTGTCCTGTTGCTATGTTCTTTACAATGAATACTTTTTTAAAATTTTAAAGAAATGTATTAGATGCTGGTGGCCACCAACAGTATTAAACACCGATTAAGAGAAATTTGTGTAGATCTGACTATAAAAACAGAAAAGAATTATCAAATGTCATTTTGTCAAAATTAGCTGTGGGGGGAGGGGAATTAAGAAAAAAGAAAGAATGTGAATAAATAGAAAATAAATTCTAGATTATACCATATTAAAGAAATTATTTTTGCTATAATTAGATCAAAGCTACTAGATACAAATAGATGTTAGAGATATGTCATGCCAGGTATGATGTTCAAAAAAAAATCTTTTGGGGATATATAATGTACTGAATATTTATGCCCCCCTAAATTCACATGTTGAATCCCAACCCTAATGTGACTATATCTGGAAATAGAGCCCATTAAAAGGCAATTAAGGTTAAATGAGAGAATAAGGGTAGGGCCCTCATGCAATGAAATTTTTGGCTTTATAAGAAAAGGAAGACAGAGAAATATTTCTCTCTCTCTCTCTCTCTCTCTCTCTCTCTCTCTCTCTCTCCAAAAAGAAGAAGTTCTGTGAGCCCACAGCAAGGTGGTTGTCATCTAAAAACCAAGAGAGAACGAAACTCCCATGCCAGCACCTTGATCTTGGATTTTTCAGCCTCTAGAACTGTGAGAAAATAAACTTCTGTTTTTAAGCTACCCAGTCAATGGTATTTTTTTTTTCTTTTAATTTTACTTTTATTTTTTATTAAATTGATTAGGGTGACATTGGTTAATAAAATTATATAGGTTTCAAGTGCATAATTCAATAATACATCATCTGTATATTGCATTCTGTGTTCACCACCCAAAGGCAAATTTCCTTCTGTCATCATATATTTGACCCTCTTTACCCTTATCTACCTCTCTCCCTCCCCGCTTTCCCTCTAGTAACCACTAAACTGTGTCTATGAGGTTTTGTTTGTCTTGTCTGTTTGTTGCTTTCAGTTTTATATCCCACATATAAATGAAATCATACGATTCTCAACTTTTCGACTTATTTCATTTAGCATGGTAATCTCAAGATCTATCCATGTTGTCGCAAATGGCAGTATTTCATCTTTTTTATGGTTGAGTAATATTTCATTGTATGTATGTACCACATGTTCTTTATCCAATCATCTATCAAAGGGCATTTTAGTTGTTTCCATGTCTTGTCAACTGTGAATAATGCTATAGTACTGTGAGCAGACTAAGATAGATTTTGGTACTGCAAAGTGGAATGCTGCTATAATAAATAACTAAAAATGTGGAAATCTATTTGGAACTGGGTAATCAGTAGTGGCTGGAGAAGTTTTAAGGTACATGCAAGAAAAAGCTTGGATTTTCATAAAGAGACTATTAGTAAAAGTATGAATGTTAAAGGCAATTCTGGTGGAAGCTCAGAAAGAAAAGAAAAGACATGGACAGAAAGCCCCCATTCTTCTTAGGAAATTCATAAATAATAATGAGCAGAACGTTGATAGAAACATGGACAATTTTAAGCTATCGCAGTAAGATCTCAGATGGAAATGAGGAACATGTTATTGAAAAATGGAGGAAAAGTGATCCTGTTAAAAAGTGGAAAAAAAAAAAAAACCTCGGCTGAACTGTGTTCTAGTGTTTTGTAGAAGTTGGAATTTGCGAATGATGAAACTGAATATTTAGCAGAGACAATTTCTAAGCATAGTACTGAAGTGCAGCTTGTGTACTCTTTACTGCTTATAGTAAAATGCAAGAAGAGAGAAATTAATTAAAGAAGAAACTGTTAGGCAAAAGGAACCACAACTTGGAGAATTAGAAATTCTTGGCCAATCTGTATTGCAAAAAATGCAAAAGCTAGTCCTGAAGAGAACACTAAGGGTATGGATGAACAATCATTTGATAAAGTGAATATGGGTATGACTCATGTACTTAATGAACCATCCCAGCAGAAGCCTGGAATATAGCTGGAGTTGTATCAGTAGAGATGCTGCCAGTTTGAACAAAAGGAGAGAGAAAATGTGATGGACTGAAGAAAGGCTATTAGACTTTTGGATTCCATAGACTGAGATTATATAGCTATTTAACTGCAGATGTGAGCTATTCTTCCAGGAAAGGGAAGAATGACCCTGAAAGAGAGATCACCAGGACTGCCAATCCCAGTACAGTCCCAGGATATAAGGCTATTTCTTCCTAGTTTCATAGGGCAAGACTGCCACAGGGTCGTACCCTGCTGAGCTGAAGGGACAGAGCTTCCCTGCAGAGCTATGAGGGTGATGTTGCCACCCCACTGGGCCTGGAAGATGAGACATAGAGCTAAAGATGATTATTCTCAAGTCTTAGATCTAACGAAATTTCCCTTGCTAGGTTTGACCTGCTTGAGACTCATCTCTGTTTCTTTTTAGAGCTTGCTGTTCAAGACACAGTTGTATACTAATCTCACTTTGATATTCCATTAATGAATCTATAAAGTGAAAAATAAAGCAATGTGAATATAAAATCTCAGATAAAATGCTTTCAATCAAGAAAGATGAGAGCTGTATGAGTCAATAACCTAAACATTCAAATTTTACTTTAAGTATATCAGCTATTGAGTTAGAATTATTTTTGAAGCGCACCAGACAATTCTTAAAAACAGAACATATTTTCAGTAATTTTTAACATGTGCTTTTTCCTTTGCAACAATAATTTATATTACAATACATAATATATAAAGGAAAATAAAGTAAAAACAAAAACAGGAAAGTTTCATTTATACTATAGAAAACTAAATGGTGTAAATGTAAAACTCTAGGAAACTTTACAGAATTTAGTTTATGTTCAGAAAGAAATCTAATTATCAGGCTATTAACAACCATAACTGAAAGCTTAGTTCAAAGTCTAAACCAAGGTAACCAAAGTGTCTTCACTGCTTTGGCACTAATTGGTCATTTGGAGTCCAGGGAGTTTTTAAGATTGACACCAAGAAAATGAGAGGCTTTTGCTTAGTCACTGATGATTAAGTGACAAAAGGCAAACAGAAAGCCAATCTTACTCCTTAGAAAGATTCAAGAATTTCTGTGAAAACTGTTTAGAAATAAATGTCTCTAAAATATCTGTGCTGTTTTATCTACTTTTTCTTAAATCAAAGCAAATCATAGTTTATAATAGATATAGTACCAATGGCAAGATCATTAAATAAATTTTATACAATATAAATTAAACAGGACTAATATTTTATTTCCTGCAACTTTTATTTCACATTCGAGCAAAAGGAAAAATTCAAGTCTTCACAACAGATGACATTTTAGATTTCTATCAATTTGAATAGTCTTAAAATTATACATGTCAAAATATTGGAAGCATGGTATAGATGTTACAGTTACTACTCATCAATCTCCTTTCAAAATTTAAACGTACTATAAAATGTGGGCGAATTCACTGGAAAATGAACTTCCAATAAGTGGAATACACGTTAGCCTAGTAAGCAAGATTCCTTTTCATGAACAATTTCTGCAAACTATTAAATACTGAGAAATATTAAAATCTCGTGTTTTTCTGAGACACTTCTCACACTGAGAACTCTGTTTGCCATTCTGAAAAAGGATGAAAAGTTACACTGAATTAGTGTTACCATACGCCATCAAATTGGGTCACATAACAGATATCCTATTATTCATAAAATGTCACATAACTCTCTGCTTTAACTATTATTTTTAACTTTACTAGTAAGGAAAGCAAATAATTGCTTAACTATTTTTCAGTTAAAAGAAAAGATGTCTATAATTGTATGTAAATACAATTCAAGTGGCAATTGTTAATTTTTTAATTTTTTTATTTTCTAATAATTTTTTTATTTTTAAATTATATTATGTTAATAATATAATTTAAAAATAAATTATATATTATGTTAATCGCAGGTGTACAAAATAGTGATTAGACATTTAAATAACTAACAAAATGATCACTACAATAAGTCTAGTACCATCTGACACCATACATAGTTATTACAATATTATTGAATATATTCCTTACGCTATACTTTACATCCCCATGACTATACTATAACTACCAATTTGTACTTCTTAATCCCATTCCCATCTTCACCAACCCTCCCAACCTCCCTCCCATCTGGTAACCCTCAAAATGTTCTCTATATCTATGAATTTGTTTCTGTTTTATTTATTTTGTTCTTTATATTTCACTTGTAAGTAAAATCATATGGCATTTGCCTATCTCTCTCTGACTTACTCTGGAAAATACCCTCTAAATCCATCTGTGTTGTTACAGATGGTAAGAGTTCATTCTTTTTAAAAATATTTTTTCATGGCTGAGTAATATTCCATTCCATATATGGACTACCTCTTCTTTATCTATTCATCTGCTGATGGAAACCCAGGTTGCCTCCATATTGGTTGTTGGAAATAATGCTGCAATGAACATAGGGATGCACGTGCACCTTCAAAGCAGTATTTTGGGGTTTTTTGGATAAATACTCAAAAGCGTATTTATGGGGTCCTTTTTTGCCTCTTGTTACAATCTTTGTTTTAAAGTCTATTTTGTCTGGTATAAGTATTGCTACCCCCAATTTTTTTACTTTCCATTTTCATAAAATATCTTTTTTTTTTTACTTTCAGTCTCTGTGTGTCTTTCAATCTGAAGTGAGTCTCTTGTAGACAGCATATGTGAGGGTCTTGTTTTCTTATCCATTCAGCCAACCTATGTCTTTTGATTGAAGTATTTAATTTATTTACATTTAAAGTAATTATTGATAGGTATGTACTTATTGCTATTTTATTATTCATATTTATGTATTTTCCTTTTCTTTTTCTTAAAGAAGTCCCTTCAACATTTCTTCTAATACTGGTTTGGTGGTGATAAACTTTAGCTTTCTGTTCTCCTGGAAGCTCTTTATTTGTCCTTTGATTCTAAAAGAGAGCCTTGCTGGGTGGAGTAATCTTGGTTGTAAGTTCTTATCACTTTGACTGTTTCGTGCCAATCTCTTCTGGCCTGCAAAGATTACTGGCTGTCTTTCTCTTGCTGCTTTTAAGATTCTTTCTTTGTCTTTAACCTTTGGCATTTTAATTACTATGTATCTTGATATGGGCCTCTTTGGGTTCTTCTTGTTTGGGACTCTGTGTTTCCTGGACTTGTATATTTATTTCCTTTACCAGGTTAGAGAAGTTTTCCATCATTATTTCTTCAAATACGTTTTCAATTCCTTGCTCTCTCTTCTCTTTCTGGTACCCTCATCATACAAATGTTGGTACACTTGATGTTGTCCCAGTGGCCTCTTACACTACCCTCATTATTTTGGATTCTATTTTTTTGTTGCTGTTCTGATTGCGTGTTTTCTGCTTCTTTATCTTTTAAGTCACTGAATCAATCCTGTGCTTCATCTAATCTATTATTGATTCCCTCTGATGTATTCTTCATTTCAGTTATTGTATTATTCATTTCTCATTGCCTCTTTTCTGTTTTCTATCTCTTTGTTAAAGTTCTCACTGAGTTTTTCTACTCTTCCTCTAAGTTCATTGAGCATTCTTATAACCAGTGTTTTGAACTCTGCATCTGGAAAATTTAAGGTTTTTTTTTTTTTTCCTGGAGCTTTGTTTTATTCTTTCGTGTGAGTCATATTTCTTTGTCTCCTCATTTTGGCTGCCTTCCTGTGTTTGTTTCTATGTATTAGGAAGAGTGTCCTTACGTAGTAGATTTCCTGTGGGGCCCAGTGGTTCAGCCTTCCCTGGTCTCCTGAACCAGATGCTCCAGGTGTGTCCCTTATATGGGTTGTGTGTACCCTTCTGTTGTAGTTGAGCCTTGGTAGCTGTTTGCATGTCAATGGGAGGGATTAACCCTCAGGCTGATTGGTCGTGAGGATAGGCTGATGTGGGGGCAACCCTATGAAGCAGGATTTACTTTATCAGGGTTCTTATGCCTGCCTAATTTGCCCTTTGGGTGTGTCATCCTCTGATGCAGCCCAAGTGGTGTTCCAG
>NW_006434839.1:17576561-17590218 GCF_000325575.1 Pteropus alecto
GATGGGTTCCAGTGTAGCATTCTCCCTAGTCGCCTGAGCTGGGTACTCCAGGTGTGTCTCTTTTGTGGGTTGTGTGTGCCCACCTGTTGTAGTTGAACCTTGGTAGCTGTTTGCATGTCAATGGGAGGGATTAACCCTCAGGCTGATTGGTCGTGAGGATAGGCTGATGTGGGGGCAACCCTATGAAGCAGGATTTACTTTATCAGGGTTCTTATGCCTGCCTAATTTGCCCTTTGGGTGTGTCATCCTCTGATGCAGCCCAAGTGGTGTTCCAGCTATGGTCAAAGCTGACCACCAAGCATGCTGGCCCCAGGGCCTCCCATCACAAGCCAAGTTCAATTGAAGCTTGTGTACTGTCCAAGGCCACCTGTCAAGAGTCACCAAGCAATCCACAGATGGTCACCACCTGTTCTGGGCTTTGAGATGCCTCAAGAGGCAAAGCTGCCAGTTGAGGCCAGTTGCCACTAGTGCTGGGTATGGGGCTGTTCAGCAAGATGTATGGGGCATGCAGAGGCCAGATACTGCTTTTTGAGTTTTATGAACCTTTGAGAATGTCCACAGCAATGGCAAAGACAGGCCATTTGTATGGAAAAGATACTGGAATCTGCTTGGGTGGAACCACAAGTTGAGAGGAGTAGGGTCTCAGGGAATCATCTGGGTGGGTGACCTGTGTTAGCCAAGTTGATGAATATTCAGCTATGGAGGCCACCTGCATCTGTGCTTTGAGAGGGAGATGAGCTGAATAAAGAAACAGTGGATTCTGCCAGCACTCTGTCTGGGAGAAAGCTGCCCCTTCATCCCTTGCCCTGAAGCCAGACAATTCAGTTCCTCCCCATATGCTCCTGAAACAATTTGAGCAGCTGCCCTAGTACTGGAGCTCAGAGAGAGTGAGTCTGTCAGTGTGTAAGTTTGCCTGTGAGTCCCTTAAGAAGAGTTCTTGGGACTCCTACAACCTCCATCTCACTAAGACACAACCTCTCTGCTGGTTTTCACAGCCAGAGTTTGTGAGAATTCCTCTTTCCAGCACTAAAATTCTGGGATAGGGAGCCCAATGTAGTGCTGGGGACCCCTTGCTCTTCTGGGGGAACCTCTGCAGCCAAGATAGTCTTCCCTTCTCTATTGCCACACATGGTTGTGGAACCAGCCTGTCCCTTCTACAAATCTTGAGATGGCTTCTTATGTGTGTCTCCAGTTGTAGAACTTCTGTTCAGTCAGACCTCAGAAGACCCCCAGTGATGGTTTGCTCTGTAGCTTAGTAGTAATTCTTACGTGGTAGTGAGAAGAGGTGGACACAGTGTCTACCTACTATGCCATGTTGACTGGAAGTCCGTAATAGATATTTTAAAAAATAAGAACAAAGTGAAACTATATTATAGTTATCTCAGAATTCAGAAAAATATTTTGAGGAAATGGTATATTTCTTTTTCTTTTCCATGTTGGGATATCTCTCCTAATCTAGTTTCCCTACCTGTCTATTTCTATTTAATAACACTACGGCTTTCTCTTTGTGATTTCTGTTTTAAGGAATCCCATGCTATGCCTCCTCTTCTTCCATCTTTTCCCCTATCCATAGTCTCAATGATCAGTAGTGGGACAGTCATTTAGTTAGGACAATAGATTCCAGGTTTATGCATCAAAGATTTTTTAGCAGGCAGTAATCTCCTTGTATCTACACTGCTCCCTGGGACAATTCTGCAGGCACTTTAAGGTCCACATCTAAACCTATTAGCTGGATCTTTCTTCTGTATCTCTTACCTCCATGAATAACACTATTATGTATCCATTTGAATAAGTTCAAATAAACTGGACATTAGTACATATTAGTGATATTTTCAAGCATAAATATAATCTTTAATTTTTTGGTGGACTCAAATTCCATATTTTAAAATAATTTGCATTTTATTTATCATTAAAAATATAAAAGTAAAAAATCTCTGTGTGTATATGCACACATGGGTATGCATACACACACAAGGGGTATTGTTTATCCAATTTTCATTTAAGGCTTACTTTGGGTAATAGTCTATGAAACCCAGAGTCTATGATCCACAATTAAAAAGTTATAAACCTCTCTCTTTGAATATAAAATACATCTGATACTGATATATTTTAGACACTCTTTATATTTTAGACATTCATGTCTGCCTTATTGGAATAACCTGTCAAAGGCCCTTTCTCCCTCATGTTGTGATCCATTAGAATACTGTACAATATGAGAGATGTTTCTAAAGCACAAATATATTTGACAGCCCTTTCAATTGGATTTCTTCAAAAGTATGCCATTAAAGGGTAAATCTTAGATATTCATTAAATGGTATATAAGGTAAATTTTTGGTCTGGTACTATCTTATCCACTCCTCCCATGTGTACACAATATTGTTCTCATATCAAGATGCTTGTAGTTTGACAGTTTGGCATGTTTTTATTTCTTCCTTTGGGAAATTGCCCACATTATGCCCTCTAGACACTGTTGAAACATCACCATCTGTCAAGCTTTGCCTGATTTTTCTAGGCAAATATCAGACCTTCCCTTGATAACACCTTGCTAATAGCTTAATATGACACATATGTGATTCCATTAAAATTGATTATATGTTTAACTTCCAACTAATATGTGAGCTTCTGGAGAACTAATTCAACCTTATTTATCTTTATATCCCTGGAAGCTAGTAATGCAAGAAGAAAGAGAAAGAGAAAGAGAGAGAGAGAGAGAGAGAGAGAGAGAGAGAGAGAGATACAGACAGACAGAGACAGAGAAACACGCTTCCAAAACAAAATTTCTGTCTTCAACTTCTGATTCATATAACCATTTGCTTACTGAAAATTTTTGCCTCAACATCTGACAGATTCCTCACACTCAAACAAAAACACAACACAAAACAAAACACCCTCAAAGTTATCTTCCCCCTTGCTATTGTGTTTTTACTTCATGTTATTTTGATCTGGAATGGGCCACACTAACATCTCTAGTTCAATCAACAATCTTTCCATCTCCAGTCCTCTGGCCCGCCTATTTCAAAAGGTATTTCCTGAATCTCCTAAGTAGATAAAGCTCTCTATTTTCTTAGAGCCTTCAAGCCACTTTTTTCATTCTTTTTTTACTAAGGCAACTTAATACTCTTTATGAGAGAAGTACTTGGTTTATTTACCCTCTCTTTTTACTAGATTTTAAACATCTAAAGAACAGGTCTTAATCACTTTCCATTTCCAAAGTTCCTTCCAGACTGCCATACACAAAGTAGGTTACCCAAAATGTTCTTTAAGCCAATTTTTTTTAAAAAGTAATATCCTCCTGTGACCAATACTATAAAGATATCCTATTATTTTTAATCTATGTATCTCCTTAATTTACATCTTTGTTCAAGACATTAATTATAGTAAAAAAATAAAATGTTAACTGTGATTCAAAACTGTAAAACATTAATATTTTTCAGATAATTTTTGGCTCTGGATATGACTTGACTCATTAGAGAAAATGTCATGAAAAGACAATCTCATTAAGATTTCTTTGAAATATTAGTTTAATGTAGCGTATTAAAAATAGAGTTAAGGAAGAGAGAAAGCTATTTTAGAACTTATTTTTAGAGAGTTTAATACTGCTAGGGTAAACAAAATTGTCTTTTCATTGAAATGACAGAATAAAGGAATAGATTAAACTAGTCATTATACATTTTAATTTCAAAGAATAATTATACATTTTAATAACAATATATTTAAAAATAGTAAGAATTCTATTTTCTAAAAATTCCCATCTGAATTCCATATACACAAAAAAGTAAACAAAAATGGCTAGTGCTGTGTTTTCTGTGGGCAAATCTTTAAAGATATTACCCAATTAGTGTTCATGTATATATTGACTCATCTAAAACATTTAGTTCAATAAATTAGAATGCGCAAATGTTTTAATGTTCAGTAAGTTTGTATAAAATGTTTTTTATATCACCAAAATTAGTGCACATACCTTGGAGTATTTGAGGGAAAAAAAATGTTGTAAAAGCGCAATTAAGAAGTATTTTGAGCTGTTTCTTAAATACAGACCTATTTATTTAACAAAACATTTCCAAAATAAAGGAGAGTAAAAAAAGACAAAAATAATTCTTATCCTGAGTTTAGAGGATTTATTGCATCTAGAGGACACAAAAACAACTTCTTTTTTAAAGTACTCAATGGAAGAGTAGATTAAGTAAATCAGCCTATTATGGAAATGAAGATGAGACCCAAAGCTTTCACTTTCAGTTAAAAGTTTAATTTCAGAAAAACTCACTTTGTGATTACAATACATAAAAAGACTTTCTGGAGTCCTTCTTTTCTTAACCTCCTTAATAATCCCTTTGCACAGATTTTTCTTTCAATGGAGGTTTTGGTGTAAATGACAATCCATTTGAGTTTTATCTCAGACTGACATGTCAAGCTGGTGTGATGACATAATAAACAGAATTATCTTGGACATATATGACTGAGAGCCTTTGGCTGGAAGAGAGATTTTGCTAAAAGGATTGAGGGACATGAAGCTCTGTTGGATATATCCTAAAGAAAAGTACAAAGGTTTGTTTCAAGAACAGACACTGGCTGGATTCTATAATCCTTGTGTCCTCTGGAGAGAACCTTTGGAGACAGAAGCTACAGATAGAAAAGAGGATTCTATGATATACAAGCACCACTTCTTTAGTCCAAAAGTCAAAAGCTTGAGGAAAATAAGGAAAAAGAAGTAGCTTCTCATCACTTCTACATAGAACATAGCATTGCTTTGAGACTTGTAATCTCAGGGACCACAGGTCCTTAACAGGGACATTGGGCATAAGGTCGAAGTGGGTGGTTAGTTGCAGGAAATATGGCTATGGCAAATGCACTGCCACAGTAGCTTCTGAGGAGGAAGGGGAAGTCCATGGGGAAGACTAGAGCAACAGAGCACAGAAGGATGACTTGTGTGACATATCAAGAAATATCTTAAGAGTGAGTGAGGATTTTGCACAAATCTTATGCTCTTCAAACTTATGCCGATAGAGAAAAGATTCAGTGAAATACAATGATATTTATAGATAGTGATCTATAGATTACATTGATAATAAAAACTAACTTTTATTAGAAAATGTTTCACTAAAACATTTTCATGAATTGAATGCGATTTGTATATTATAAGCCAATAAGTACAATGGGAACTATTGTCTTTTCCACATGATTTTTTCCACCTACTATATTGACAGTGAGTTTTTGTATGCCTGCCTTTTTTTCATGTCTATAAAACAAATATAATAATATTGACCTCAATTATTTTTGTTAACATGACTAGCAAAGAATATGTAATAATACTATAATATTGCTTTGAGCTCCTTGAATAAAGGTTGTTTCATGAATCTGGTAACTACAAATATTAAGTTTATTTAATTCACAACTAATGAAAATATTCATTTTTTACAAATATTCATCATATTATTTTATTTATTCACTTACTGAATTGTCAGATATTGTACTTTATCAAAATCACATAGTCTCTTATGGTAAGAAACTACTCCTACTTTTGGCGCTGCCTATTTAGTAGGAAATAAAAAAGTAAATTCAAAATAAGACTTTAGTTTCCTGATAATACCTTCTTTGAAGACTTGGAAATCCTCTTAGAGTAACACAATCTTTTTACTAGGGTGATCTAGATCCTTACTTTATTTATACTTTCTTTTTTCTTTTGTTAACTATCTAATGTGGTAGACTCCATAACAGGACATCAAAAGCTAATAAGTTAATTTTCCATGAATTTTAATACTTTTATTATTATGGTTTCAATGTGATGTTACTTAACATTTTTATGATTAGTAATGCATTAATCAGATATCTTTAAAATTAATACTTAATTAAAACTAATTTTATATAGGATTTCCAAGTGTGAATTTTAAATACAGTAGTCTCTCCTTATCCATGGTTTTGCTTCCCTCTGTTTTAGTTACTCATTGTCAACCACAGTCTGAAAATATTAAGTGAGACATTCAAGAAGTAAACAATTTATAAGTTTTAAATTGCATGACATTCTGAATAGTGTGATGAAATCTCGCACATCCTACTGTGTCTTACCTGGAATATAAATCATCCCTTTGTCCAACTTAGCCACGCTGCATATGCTGCCCTCCATTTAGTCACTTGGTGGCCATCTTGGTTATCAGATTGATTGTGGAGGTATTGCCATGCTTGTGTTCAGATGACCCTTATTTTATTTAATAATGTCCCCAAAGCTCAACAGTAGTAATGCCAACAATTTAGATGTGCCAGAGAAACCATCAATGAAAAGGTATGTATGTGTAGAGAAAAAAAAAACATAATATATATAGGGTTCAGTACTATCGGTAGTTTCAGGCATCCTCTAGGGGTCTTGGATAAGTGGGAACTACTGTAACTTACATAGATAGAAAACAAATTCAAAGTAATATCAATTAGGCAGCTACTAAATATTTAATACATTTTGATTTATGTAATGTTTGCAAATATTAGTGTCTAAAGAAAAAGTTGAAATAAGGCAAATCAGTTTCAAGCATAGATACAAGAACAAAGAGAAAATGATTAGATAGAAAATGCACATTTTATTGTATTTTTTATTTTGAATAAAATGTTGGAATTAGAATTAAAAGTAGTTAATTCCTGATAGAATGATGAGCTAACACAGGCCACCTATTATATTGACTCTGTAGAGTAATAGTGATCTGAAGAACTAAATTAAAATGTGTGGGTGAGTAAAAGAGGTATTAGCATCAGCCTGATAAAGGGGTGCTTAATTGATAAGTAAAGATTGTATAACCTTTCAGAATTATTCTATTTATTTATAAATATATTCATCTTTAAGTGATATAAACATCATGTTATAGGCTTTATTATTTTTTGTTGTTAAATTGAATAACACTTTTCTCTGATTCAGTATCCTTACAGTTCCTGATACTTTCTGTAGTTTGTAAAAAGTTGTACATAATTGTTCATCTTAATGAATATTCACAAAGTAGACACACCTATGTAAACAGATTCTGATAAAAATATATATTATTAGCACCCAAGAAGCTCCCACAATTCTGTTCCCCAGTCTCTAACCATATCATTTTCCAGCTGTAACCTCCACTTCTTAACTTTATATAAATTGAATCACACAATATGAATTGATTTGTATCTGATTTCTTGTACTCAATATTATGCCTGAAATGTGTGTAGTGGCAATTTATCCATTCTTGTTGTATATTGTGTCATTTCATGTACATATTGTAATATAATTATCAATTTTTACTTGTACATTTAAACTGTTCCCCTTTATAAACTCTAATTAATGGACTTGCATTGAACATTTTTACACATTTCTTTTTTTTTCGGTTAACTTATCTACACAGTTCTGCTGAGTATATCCCAAAGAAGGGAACTCTTTGGCCACAGGGCATGGCTGCAGTTCAATCGTAGTAAATATTAACAGTTTTCCAAACAACTTGTAGCATGTACATTTCTCCAGGCACTGCAAGAGAGTTCCACTTACTCCATAACCTTGACATATTTTTAAACCCAGTCTAAATTTGTTATTTTGACATTTTTTTCTTTTATAAATTTCAGCCATTTTTGTGTTTTTAGTAATAACATTGTACAGTTTTAATTTCCATTTCTTTGATTATTAATAAGTTTGAAGACTTTTTTATACATTTATTGGTCATTTGGATATTCTTTTAATGTCATGTCTGTTCAAACATTTTGTCTATTTTAGTACTGGGTTTTCTACCTGTTCTACCCATTTGTAAAGGTCCTTTATACTTTCTACTTATGTGTAGTTTGGCAAATATAAACACAGAAAATATATCTTCCCACTTTATAGCTTTCATTTTCCATCTTTTAATTGTGTCTTTTGATGAATAGAGATACGAATTTTAATAAAAACTAATATTAAGGTATTTATGGGTTAGCAATTTTTGTATTGGGTTTAAGGAATCTTCGTCCACTTCAACGTCACAAAAATATTGTTTCCTCCTAAAAGCTTTATTGTTTCAACTTTCAAATTTAAATCTACAATCCTTCTTAAATTTATTGTTTTTCATGAAATGGGGTGGAAGAAAAAAATGATTTTTCAAATTTCATATGGATATCCAATCTGTCTTGTACCATTTGCTAAAAGGACCATTCTTTCCTCATTGTAGTACAGGATCATCTTTTTCACATCAGGTGACAGTATATGGTATATTAGGTTGGACTCTATAATTAGTACCAATTTCCAATTTGTCTAATTTGCATCTCCATTAGTGTTATTTTCTATAGTTTTATAATAGGCTTTGAATTCTGTTGATGTATTTCACTTTGATCTCTATGTTCAAGATTGGCTTTACCTTCCATTGCATCTAATATTAACTTTTCAATTTTGGCAAAAACAAAATAAAAAATAAAATAAAATGAAATAAAATTTGATTGGGATTATGTTGAATCTACAGATAAATTTGGGGAAAACATTTACTCTTTCAATTTATAAAATAGAACATTTTTCTGTTCATTTAAGAATTCAATATTTTTTATTTATTTATTTGTTTGTTTGTTTATTGGGGGTGGTTAAAAAGCAGAGATCTTTCATTCGATTTTTCTCCTAAAAATTTGATGTTTCCAATTGTTATAGATAATAGAGTTTTTAATTTTCTATTTGTTTATTTCTGGGGTATATAAAAGTAACTAATCATGAATATTATTTTTAGGAAATATCTAAATAAATTTCGTGATTATAATATTTTGTTACTAAATTCGGGGAGCATTTAACATAAATAATCATGCGAAAAATGTTTTCGCTTTCCAAACCTATGTCTTTTATTTGTTTTCCCTGCTTTATCTCACTGGCTGGAATATCCAGTAAAATGTTAAACTGAAATAGTGATAGCTAGTATACTTATCTCATTGCTGATCTCAGGAGGAAAGTATTAAGTATAATGTTTACTCTAGAATTTATGTAGATATTTTATCAGATTAAATATAAATCTTAATTTCTTTCTATTTTGTATATTAAAAGGTTTTCTTGTAAAATAAATGTCTCTAATTTTATCAAGTGACTTTACTATGGTCTTATATTTTAAGTGGATCGCTTATACCAGCAAAAAGATGGGTTTTCTTTTTATCCAACCTTACAATCTTAATCTTTTGAGTCCATTAGATTAAAAATATTTGACTTTCTATATACCATTTTTATTTTCTATCAAATTAATATGTTTTTAATTATTTTAACTTTCTTTTCTTGCCTCATTTGGATCAATCCACATTTTGTTACTTTACTTCTCCCCTCGCCCACCTATTAAGTTTCTACTTACATGTTCTTTTACTGTTCATTTAGCATTAACTTTAAAACTACAAAGTGCCTCCTTGACTTACCATTTTACCACTTATCAAAATGTAGTAAATTCAATCATTTTACCTTTATAGCCTCTTTTCTCAAAGTTGTGTAATTTTTAACACACATTTAATTTCTATATAGATTTTACATACCAAAATATATTATCAGTACTGTTTTGTAAAATTAGTATTACTTTATATTTATTCATACATTTGTTCTTCTTTGGCTCTTTATCTTTTCAATATTTTTGAGTGTCTACTTGGAATATTTTTACCTTCTGTCTAAAGTACTCTTTTTAATGTACTTTATATTATGTGTCTACTGGCAATGAATTATCTGTTTTTGTTTATCTGAAATTGTTTTTATTTTACTCTTATTTTGAGAGAACATATTCAGTTTAGGATTGGAATTAATTTCTTTGAACACTACATAGCATTCCATTATTTTCTGGCTTTCACTATTTCTGTTGAGATGTCACAGCACAGAATTGTTTTTTCCTTTAAAGAAATAGATTTCTTTTCTGCAACTGATTTTACATTTTCTTATCTGTATTTGTCAGCAATATAATGTGTCTAGGTATAGTGTTCATTGTATTGTTTGTGCTTGGATTTATAGAACTTCTGAAATCTGAGGGTTAATATCTTGCATCAGTTTGGATAATTCTGAGCTATTGTCTATAAGAATATATTGTTCTCTACATTATCTTTCTCTTCTTTTTCACTGTTTTCCACCTCATTCTGTCTCTCTCTCTTTCTGTCTCTCCTCAAACACACACACACACACAAAAACACACATTTTCTTGGTTTTTCTATCTGTCATTATTTTAGTTGGAATATGATCTATTGACTTATTTTTCAGTTTATATCTCTGGTTTTCTCCTGGAGCTAATCAGCTACTAAATCCCATCTAGAAAATTTTAGTATTGCAGTATTTATGTGGAATTTATATTTAGCTTTTATTTTAAAAATTTCTGCTATATTTCACTTGTGTAATCCACTTCTTATATTATGAGCTCTTTTTGAAGTAGCTAAGGAAGGAAGAAAACTATATTAAATCCTTTGCAGCATGTCTGAAAAACTTATGATAGCCATTGGCCACTTAATAAGAAAAAAGAAAACTGAGTTCATGGAGATAGTAGCACCAATTATAAAGAGGGAAATTGTCAGTAAAGGTTTATTTGGAGAAAACTTCATTATTTAAGGAGACAGCTCTAATATAGTACTAATAGGGGCTTCCAGTCAGGATGGCAGGGAAAATAGGTAAACTCTCGGAACCACATCAAAATTACAACTAGACTACGGAACAGCCATCATTGAGAATCACCTGAAGTCTAACTGAACAGAAGTCCTACAACTAAGGACATACAGAAGAAGCCATTTCTACACTGGTATAAGGAGCAGAGATTCAGAACAGGCTGGCCCCACACCCACATGTGGAAGTTAAGAACAAGGAGGCGGGGAGTGACATCAGATACACGCAGCATAAAGATGTCCCTAAATCTCTCTCCTTGAAACAATGACCATCTAATATGCAACAAAAAACACCCAAACTGCACATCAGCACATCTGAAAGTGGGATCTGTGCATAAGAGCTACCACAGGTCAGAATCCTGTGTGTCGAGCAGTGGACTGGGTAAAAAAAGAATCTGCCTCTTGCAGCCAGAGCTCTCTGTAGGAGGAAGGGGAGGGGAGAAGGTGTGGCAAGTTCTCTGAACAGCCTTGCCTGGAAGAGCAGTGAGCTACATGTGACTGGTGCAGGGCCTAGTCATCAGGGAAGAAATCAGAGAGGGGACTATAGAGAAGCAGGAGCGGCAGAGAAACAACAGTTGATCTTTACCAGCCTAGGCTGCAAAACTGAGGCTGAGCCACAGCCCCGGCCCCCCAACCCAGAGAGCCCCTCCTCCCATGCCCTCTGAGACAGAACACCACGGAGCTCCAGGGGAATCTAAGCAAATGTTACCGAAACTGCTGATAACACTGACAGGGCCTGAGACTGTGGGTAGCAAGTGTGATTAAACATCTATAAGGAAGAAAAAGGCATTATTATGTCTTTATATAAAGGAGGAATCCAAGACGCTTAGACACCACCTATTGGAAACCAAAAGAAAAACACCTTCTTTGCAACAGGCTAGAGAGACCTTTATATAATAAATCTTCTTTCTGGAAAAACAATAGAATACATTTCCATTAATGCCAGGCAGAGAAATAGTTCATTAAACACCATGAACAAGCAAGATGACAAGGAATCTCAGAAAGAAAGAGAAAAATCTCCAGAAAATAAGCTTACAGACAGAGAAATATGTGACTTAAATGACAGAGAATTCAGGATGGCACTTCTAAAATACTTGATGAGAACCAAAACGATTTATATGAACAATTTCAGGAACTGAAATAACAACTAGATAGTAGAATGAGCTCTTTAGCAAAGAGACTGAAACTCTCAAAAAGAACCAACTAGAACTTCTGGAGATAAAGAACACATTGCAAGAGTTGAAAAATGAAAGAGCAAGCTTGGGAAATAGAGTTGACCAAATGGAGGAAAGGATCAGTGATATCAAAGATAGAAATCTAGAAATAAATCAGAAGAAGAGAGAAACTGAAGAATAAAAACTAATGAAAGAGAAATACAAGAACTAGCTGATACTATCAGGAGAGGAAACATAAGAATAATGGGCATTTTTGAAGGCGAGGAACAGAAATAGGGACTAAAAAATATTTTCAGACAAATAGTTGATGAGAATTTCCCAAATCTAAGGAATGAGCTGGAGCTTGGAATTCAAGAAGTCAACAGAACACCAATTATCTCAACCCAAAAAGGCCTTCATCAAGACACATTGTATTAAAATTATCAAAAATCAACAACAAAAACAGAATTGAGGGCAGCCAGGGAAAAGAAGACAGTAACCTATAAGGAAAAGCCCATTAGATTATTGTCAGACTTCTCAGCACAAACCTTACAAGCCAGAAAGGAGCGGAATCAAGTATTCAAACTATTAAATGAAAGGAACTACCAGCCAAGAATAATGTATCCAGCTAAGCTCTCCTTTTGATATGAAGGAGAAATAAAGACCTTTGCATATGTAAAAAATTAAAAGAATTCTCCACTATGAGGCCTACACTGCAAGAAATACTGAAAGGGGTCAGCTCACCTAAAACAAAATGACAAAAATAAATAAATAATTAGGAGTAAGTTGACTAGCAGGCTGATAGAAGCAGAAGAGTTCAACCCTTACTAAGTATAGGTCATTATAAGCTTAAACAGTAAAAGAAGATTTATTATAGCAAGATAGTAATGAACATTCAGCATACATAGTGACAAATAGAGACAACAATGACTGAAAGGAGGAGCATTCAAAGATCTAAATTTGCAAACAGGAATGGAGATGTCATATGCAGAAGAAAATGGATGACTGTGTGTGTGTGTGTGTGTGTGTAAGTATTCTTTACATATTAGTAATTGTAACCACATGCCAAAGGTTCAGAACTGAAGTATAAAACATAAAATAAGAAGAACCAGAGCAAAAACTCACAAAAGCCAAGTAAAATAAAAAAAAACAAAAACACAAGGACAAGGAAGCAATGGAAACATCGAGATACCAGAAAGCAAAAGATAAAATGGCTATAAGAAGACCTCATATTTAAATAATCACCTAAATGTAAATGTAAATGGACTGAACATGCCAATAAAAAGGCACGGAGTTGCAAATTGGATAAAAAACAATACCCAACCATATGCTGCCTCCAGGATTCACATCTCACTTCCAAAGAAAAACATAGACTCAAAGTGAAAGGGTAGAAAATGATCTTTCACGCGAATGGCATTCAGAGAAAATTGGGAGTAGCAGTACAAATATCGGATGAAATAAACTTCAAAATAAAAAAGGTAAAGACACTTCATAATGATAAAAGGAATCATTCACCAAGAAGACATAACAATTACTAATATCTATGCTCCCAATTAGGGAGCCCAGAAATATACAAAGCAATTACTAACAGAACTAAAGGGAGAAACAGACCAAAACACTATTGTAGTAGGGTACCTAAATACTCCACTATCGGATATGGGCAGATCATCCAAACAGAAAATCAATAAGGAAGTAACATCCTTAAATGACACATTAGACCACCTGGATATAATTGACATTTACAGAGCCTTTCATCCCCAAACAGCTGCTTATACATTCTTCTCTACTGTACATGGAACATTCTCAAGAATCGACCACATACTGGGACACAGAGATAGCCTCAACAAATATAAGACGGTTGAAATCATACCAACCATATTTGCTGATCATAATGCTCTGAAACTAGAGAGCAACTGCAAAAAGAAAGCAGGCAGAACCAC
>NW_006434839.1:17591079-17622523 GCF_000325575.1 Pteropus alecto
AGATTATACACCACGATCAAGTGGGCTTCATCCCAGAGGCACAGGGATGGTTCAACGTACACAAATCAATTAATGTGATACACCACATAAACAAATTAACAAATAAGAATCATATGATCATATCAATAGATGCAGAAAAAACCTTCAACAAGATATAGCATCCATTTATGATCAAAATACTTAAAATCGATATAGAAGGAAAGTAACAACATAATAAAAGCCATCTGTGACAAACCCTCAGACAACATTATACTTAATGGTGAAAAACTAAAAACCTTCCCTCTAAAATCGGGAACAAGGCAAGGCTGTCCACTATCATCATTGTTATTCAATAGTTACAGGAGGTCCTAGCAAGTGCAATCAGGCAAGAGAAAGATATAAAAGGCATCCAATATGTCGAACTGTCACTATTCGCGGATGACATAATTCTCTATATAGAAAACCTTAAAGATTCTACAAGAACACTATTAGAGACAATAAGCTAATACACCAAAGTTTCTGGATACAAAATCAACGTTCAAAAATCTATAACGTTCCTATAGTCTAATAATGAAGCATCAGAAAATGAAGTGGAAAAAGTAATTCCTTTTGCAATTGCAACAAAAAGAATAAAATACCTAGGAATAAATCTAATGAAACATGTGAAGGACCTATATAATGAAAACTACAAGTCTCTACTAAAAGAAATCAAAGATACAAAGAAATGGAAAGATATTCCATGTTCTCGGATTGGAAGAATCAACATAGTTAAAATGAACATATTACCTAAAGCATTATACAGATTTAATGCAATCCCCATCAAAATGCCATTGGCAATTTTTAAAGAAATAGAACAAGAATCATCAGATTTGTGTGGAAGCACAAAAGACTGCAAAATTGCCAAAGGCATCCTGAGAAAAAAAGAACGAGGCTGGAAGCACCACTCTGCCTTACTTCAAATTATACTGCGAAGCAACAGTAATCAGAATAGCATGGTATTGGCAGAAAAACAGACACACAGAACAGTGGAACAGAATCAGGAGCCCAGAAGTAAATCCATATCTATACGGGCAAATAATTTTCGACAAAAAAGCCAAAAACATACAGTGGAGAAAGGAAAGCCTCTTCAATAAATGGTGCTGGGAAAATTGAAAGACCACCTGCAAAAGAATGAAACTAGACTGTTGTCTATCGCCACACACCAAATTTAACTCAAAATGGATTAAGGTCCTGAATATAAGACCTGAAACAATAAATTGCCTAGACCTTGGACTTAAAGAAGATTATGAATTTGACCTTAAAGGCGAGGGAAGTAAAAGCAAAAATAAATAAATGGAGCTACATCAAACTAAAAAGCTTCTGCTCAACAAAAGAAACCGTCAATAAGGTAAAGAGACAACCATCGAAATGGGAAAATGTATTTGCAACCAACGCCTCCGACAAGGGCTTACTATCCAAAATATAACAACAACAACAAAAATGATCCAACGAAAAAATGGGCAGAGGACCTGAACAGACACTTGTCCCTAGAGGACACACAAATGGCCAGCAAATATTTGAAAAGATGCTCAATATCCCTAGCTATTAGGGAAATGCAAATGAAACCACAATGAGATACCATCTCACACCTGTTAGAATAGCTATAATCAACAGGACAAGTAGTAACAAATGTTGGAGAGGATGTGGAGAAAAAGAAACCCTCATACACTGCTGGTGGGACTGCGAATTGGGACAGTCACTATGGAAAACAGTATAGAGGTTCCTCAAAAAACTAAGAATTGATCTACCATATGATCCAGCAATCCCTCTACTGGGTGTTTACCCCACAGACTTGAAAACCCATATCCAAAAAGATATTTGCTCATCAATGTTTATAGCAGCATTATTCACAGTGACTAGGACATGGAAGCAACCGAAGTGTCCTACTATAGATGATTGGCTAAAGAAGTCATGGTACATACATACAATGGAATATTACTCAGCCATAAGAAGATATGAAATACTGACATTTGGGACAACTTGGATGGACCTCGAGATAATCATGCTAAGCTAAATAAGCCAGACAGAAAACATTGACAATCACACGATATCCCTTATATGTGGAATATAAACCTAAAAGAAACAAATGAACAAGAAAAACAAACAGAGACTCATGGACGTGGATAATAGACTAGTGGTTACGAGAGAGTAGGGAGGAGGCGGGGAGGGGAGAGGTAGATGGTGTAAAGGGGGTCAAATATGTGGTGATAGAAATCTAACTATGGGAGGTGAACACACAGTGTAAATATATATATATGCCTTACTGTAAAAATGTACAGCTGAAACTTATTGGATTTCATTAACCAATGTCACCATAAAAATTAATTAAGAAAAACAAAAACAAACAAACAAAAAACAGGAGAAATATCTCAGGTGCAGAGGTTCCTCCTGAGGAGTGAGGCATCTCGGCCCCACACCAGACTCCCCAAACCAAGGTTCCAGTTCCAGGAAGAGCAGTCCCCATGACTTCTGGCTGTGAAAACTAGTGAAAATTGTGGCCGAGTGATACAGAGAGCTTGAGAAACAGGCATTCCTCTTAAAGGGCCTACACATGGACTCATTCACTGACAGAATTTCTTGCTCTGAGCTCAGTGCTGGGGCAGTGGCTGAGAGTGGGATGTGCTGGGTACATGCAAGGAATGGCTTGCCTTGGTTCATGCTGTGGACTTTCCTAAGATCTCTTAAAGGTTCACAAATCCTAAATAAACAGCATATGACCTCGGTGTGCCTCATACCTCTTGCTGAACAGCTCCAAGCCAAGTACTAAAAACTGCAGGCCTCGGTTTGTGGCTTAGCCTCTTCCAGGCAGCTCCAAGCCCAGTGTGAGTGGAAGATATGTGTGGATCATTTTGTGGCTCATGCCCGGTGACCTAAGCAGGGCACAAGTGGTGGCTAAACTTGCCCAGGAGGCCCAGAGGTCAGCTTGCTTGGTGACAAGCTTCAGATCAAGCTGGAGCACAACCCAGAGCCACATCCAGGATGACACACCAAAACGGCAGACTGGGCAGGCATCAGAACCCTACTAAAGTGAATTCTGCTCTATAAGGTCAGCTCTTGAACAACAGTTCCTTCACTGTAGTCACTGATCAGTACTCAAAACCAATCAGCTCGAGAGTCAATCCCTCCTATTGACGTGCAAACAACAATCAAGGCTTGACTACAATAGGTAGGCAAATGCATCCTATACAAGGCCATTATACTAAGACTGGGAGACATAGAAGCCCTACCTAACACATGAAACAAACACAAGTAGGCAGCCAAAATAGGGAGACAAAGAATCATGTCCCAAATGAAAGAATAGAACAAAGCTGCAGAATAAGAACTCAACAAGACAGAGACAAGTAATCTATTGGATGAAGAGTTCAAAATACTGGCTATAAGGATATTCAGTAATCTCTGTGATAACTTCAACAAAAATATAAGAAACATAAAAATAGAGATAGAAAACAAACAAAAAAATGAGTCAAATAGAGAATAGAAAAACTAAAATAAAGAGTACATTAGAACAGGGGTCCCCAACCTCCAGGCCATGGACTAGTACCAGTTCATTGCCTGTTAAAAACTGGGCCACATGTAGGAAGTGAGTGGTTAGTGAGTGAGTGAAGCTTGATCTGTATTTGCAGCTGCTCCCCAGTGCTAGCATCATCTCCTTTGGCTCCATCTCAGATCACCAGGCATTAGATTCTCATAGGAACACCGGTCCCTGGTACCAAAAAGGTTGGGGATCACTGCATTAGAAAGAGTCAAAGTAGATTAGATGAATCAGAGGATCAAATCAGCAATTTAGAAGATAAAGTAGCATAAAACACACAATCAAAACAGCAAAAAAAATAAAACTTAAAAAAATAGGATAGTGTAAGGGGCCTCTGGGATAACATAGAGCATACCAACATTTGCATCATTGGTGTACCAGAGAAGAAGAAAGAGAGCAAGGGATTGGGAACCTATTTGAAGAAATAATGACTGAAAATATTCCTAACCTAGCAAAGGAAATAGACACACAACCTCAGTAAATACAGAGTCCCAAACAAGAATAACCCAAAAAGGCCCACATCAAGACACATAGTAATTAAATGCCAAAGTTTAAAGACAAAGAAAGAAGCTTAAAGGCAGCAGGAGAAAAGCAGTTAGTTACCTATAAGGGAGCTCCCATAAGACTTTAATTGATTTCTCAGCAGAAATTTTGCAGGCCAGAAGTGATTAGCATGAAATAGTCCAAGTGCCGAAAAGCAAGGACCTATAACTAAGATTACTCTACACGGCAAAGCTATAATTTAGAATCAAAGAACAGATACAGAACTACCTAGACAAAAAAAGCTGGAGCAGTTTATCAGCACCAAATCAATATTATAAGAAATGTTGAAGGGACTTCTTTAAGAAGAAAAAGACCAAAAATATGAATAATAAAATGGCAAAAACTATGTATCTATCAATAATTACTTTAAATGTAAATGGATTAAATGTTCCAATCAAAAGACATAGGTTGGCCGAATGGATAAGAAAACAAAACCCTTACATATGGTGCTTACAAGAGACTCACTTCGGACTGAAAGACACACAGAGACTGAAAGTGAAGGGATTGAAAAGATTATTTCCTGAAAATGGAAACAAACAAACAAATAAAAATCTGGCGTAACAATACTTATACTAGACTTAAAAATAGACTGTAAAACTAAGGCAATATCAAGAGACAAAGAAGGACCCTGTACTTAACACTTCTGGGTATTTATCCAAAGAAACTCTGAAAGCTACTTGTGCACCCCTATGTTCTTTGCAGCATTATTTACAATACACAAGATATGAAGGCAACTTGGATATCTATCAACGACGGAATGGATAAAATAGAGGTGGTACATATGTACAGTGGAATATTACTCAGCCATAAAAAAGAGTGAAATCTTGCCATCCGCAACAACATGGATGGATCTACAAGGTATTGTGCAGAGTGGAGCAAGCCAGATAGAGGAAGATTCCACTTATATGTGCAATCTAAAGAACAAAACAAACAAATAAAACAGAAACCAACTCACAGATACAGAGAACATTTTGATGGTTGCCAGATAAAATAGAGGTGTGGCGGTGGGGGGTAGTGAAAAGGGGGAAAGAATTAAGTACAAATTTGAAGTTACAAAACAGTTATGGGGATGTAAAGTGCAGGATAAGGAATATAGTCAGCATTATAATAACTATGTATGGTGTCAGATGGGTACTAGATTTATCAGACTGATCACATTATAAGTAATATAAATGTCTAATCAGTGTGTTGTACACCTAAAACTGATATAATATTGTGTGTCATTTGTAACTGAAAAGTAAAAAATAATTATTAAATACAAAAAAAATTATCTTGAAAGTGTTACTATGATAGCAACTATAACTAAGATCATTTCTTGTAAAATGCATGACATGCAATTTAAGATTAATTCTGGCAAAAATAATAAATGTTAAAACCCTCGATGTCTCAGTATCAAAACTAAAATATTTATTATTATGTAAGCATCTTTATCTACAATGCAAAGGAAATTGATGTTCATGATTATGGCTATGAGGCATTCCAAGATATAAAGGTTTTAAATTAATGAAAATTAAATTATAAAAATAAATAAATAAAATAAAATAGCTCTAACAGAGTAGTAATAATCTCCTAGTAAATTTATAGAACTGAAGAGCAATTACATTCCAGTCATTATGCAAAATAGTCCTTTAGTGGCTCTGTTTACTTCTAAGGATCCTATGTTCCACCATGTCAAACACAGTTTCGAGAGCTTAGAGCATAAAAAAAGAAAAAGAAAGAAAAAGTTCTCTTTGCTTCCTCTCAAATAAGCCCATAGAGAATATCGAATTTAATCAGGACAACTTGACTGGTAGGACTTTCAGAAAGATGATCTAAAATTTATCACAAAATCTCTACTAACTGAAATAAAAGTGGAGTTTATACTAATGAGTTCTTTTAAAATTCTTAAATTTATTTTTAAAATACTAGAAGTATATCTTCAGTGGATTGAATTGTGTCTTTCCCCACCTCCCAAATTCATATCTTGAAGCTATAACTCTTATTGTGACTATATTTGGAGATGGGGCTTTTTGGAGGTTATAAATAAGGTTAAGTGAAGTCATAAGTGTAGCATTCTATTCCAATAGATTGGGGTCTTTCTCTCCACCATGTGAGAACACATGAGAAGGCAGACATTTACAAGCTGAGAAGAGAAATTTCATCAAGAATTGTATCAGCCAGCACCCTGATCTTGAATTCAAGCCTCCAGAAAATTATTTTTATGTTGTTTTACCCAGTCTAAAGTATTTTGTTATGACAGCTTGACTAATACATACTCTTGAGTTTTTGGCACTGTTCTAGGTATATATGGCTATTACCTCACTTAATCTCATGCTAATGATAAAAAAATATTTTTCTTCCATTGTTAACAATAAGGAAATTGATGGCCTGAGAAATAATGTCTTGACTTACTCAGATTTGTTTGGTTCCAATGATCTTTGCATATCACATAAATAATCTCTCATCAAATGAAAAAACAGATTGAAAACAATTAAAAAGAACTGTAAGGAAATGAGAACACATTACCCTAAAACTCCTGAGCAGGGGAGACTAATGAACTTAGGGTGGGCCCTGGATCTAATTAAATATATTTCCTAATTATTTAGATGTTTTGCGCGACATGATCTTCATTCTCCCCAAATTAGTGTATTGTAATATAAATATAAAGCCTACATATAGTATTTTAATCATCAAGATAGAAAAGTTTATAATGCTTCAGATTGTGTGATTTGTAGATGCATAGAAAACTTACTGTGGACAAAGATAGCATTTTGTTTTTATTTGTAACATTTATAATCTGTGTTCTAATACTATGAATATAGAAGACTCTTAGTAATGAGTAATTTTTTTCTAGTGTTTTCAGCATAACAATGAAAAGAGTTGTTTATTTTTACTGAGTGCCTCTGAGAAACATCAGATTGGATAATTGACATATTAGCATGGTGTACTATTTGAAGAACACCCTATCTGCCTTTGAAAATCTTTAATTGATTTATGAATTATTTCAAGTTTGACACACTGTGTTATAATTTTAGCTCCAGCACTTACTGTGTATCCTCAGCAAGTTACCTATACTCTCTCAATCTCTATTTTTCCATCTATAAAGCAGGAAAAAAATAACTGAATTTACTCATAAGGATTGACATAATTTTAAAATAATTTATAACAATGAGTTAGCGCAGTGCTTAGTAAATATCACTCAAAAAGGTGCTTAGTAAATATTTATCACTCAAAAATGTCTGTTTTACTCTATGTAACTATATCCTTGAATTTCTCAAACCAAAGTGCCCATGGTGGGTTTGACAAATATATTGGGCTTAGTTCTTTCAATATACTCAACATAGTAAACTTAGATCAGCTACAATTATATATTTTACATAACAGAACTATTCATCCTGGGATTCCAGCTTAGATTTTTAAAGGTCTAGATTTTACTAAATAAAAAGCTAAAAGATACAGACAATTGATTTGTTGTGAGAGATTAGAGAAATTCATTTAAATGGAAAAGCATTGATTTAGGTTTTCCATGTAACTATTGAACTACATTGATGACCATGAACATGTACTTGATCATATTTTACTCCTTTTACTCAAGATACATTTGAGGATGCCACTCTCAGAGGATCACTTTTCATTCTTTCCTCCTTGAGATTATGGGTACAAGTGGATGTTTGTGGCTGTAGCTGCTTTTTTTCTACAATATGTACTAAAATAAAATATTATTTTAATTTAAAATATTTGAGTTGCATAAAAAATATTTGGCAGAAAAAAAATAAACCGTTTTGACAATTAGAATTTGTAAGATTTTTTAAAGCAATAAAGCTGTTAAAGATAGGGAGAATTTATTAAGCGCAGAAATATAAACTCTTAAACGACGTCTCATTGATACCCATTTAATTGTTTCTATATCCGGAGGATGTCTCTGTGAGTACTCCTCCATTATTTACTAGAGAAAAAGTGCTTCGTGAAAGCTATCAAAATCAATTAGAGTTTGTCCACTTTGGGGGGCCAATGAGGCAGAGAATTAACCTCCAACTAATTTCCAAAGTCATTTACCAGCTGATGGCTTAGTACATTTACTGCCACAGGCACCAGGCACTTTGGAACATTTGCAAAATGCATGCTGTAGAGTGCAGGAAACATATCATCTGGGTAATGATAGACCCATGAGCCATGATTTTTTATTTATTTTACATTCACAAAATCTGCTGGGGTCCAGGAAATATACAATTTAATCTTATTATTAAATACATCTCTAAAGTCGACAAGAAATCCTGCATTCTCTAGAACAAACTAAAAAGCTTCCAGTCATTTCATTAAATTATTCTAAAAGGCACAATAATACCAGAGAATTAATATGAGTTCAGATGACTATTATATTGAATTTCTTTTACAATATAACTGTTTATATATCATTTGAAAGTCTGATTTGGGCATTATCCAAAAATTTGGAAAATCTTGTGTTTTCTATTTAAGTGTATATATGTATTACCCATACTGGCTAATAACAATTACTCTCTATAAAAGCATTAACTGAATAAGAAGTAGGCTAGGAAGAAAATGTTTTCAAAGACGTCAGGATACCAGGATAAGAAAATGTAAGAGTGTGCTCAGTCAGCATCAACCTGTCTAAGAAAATCCTCCGTATGCATTCTGCCAGACAGATAAATTCATCTACATTAGCATCTAAGAAAGATAACTAATAAAGATGCACGTGAAAGGAAATTGATATTGGACCAGGGAGCAAAGAACAATAAAGCATTTGTTACAATGTATTTAGATTGCCATTTCCAATACTAGATGATCAGATGAGACTGTAAATATCCACATTTTCAAAAGAAGGCGCTTAATAGCATTTGTTTTGTTTTTCTGCTGCAGAGTCTAACCAGGTACAATGTTTCCTAATTCACTCTCAGTAATATTTGTTTCATTAATTCAAAGGTTTGGACTTATAATTACCAGGAGATTATGTGTGTGTGTGTATACATATACATATGTGTATATGTATATGTATATATACACATATACATATATATGTATATATATGTATACATATATATACACATATGTATATACACATATATATACACATATATATACATATATATGTATACATATACATATATATTCACATACATACAGGAAGAGCTCTCAAGACATTCATAAATCAGATAAATATAATTAGAGAGCTTGTTAATCAAACTGGCCCATAGAGGAAATGCAATTTGATGATTTCTCAGAAATCCATATTTTTCCCAATATCTTCTGCTCCATAGCACGAAATGCTCACTATTAAAACTGTAACCCGTTAGTGAATAACATTGTAGACTTAACTCTAGAAAGCAGGCCTTGACAAACCCTGAGAACAATTGCCACTTCCTGAACTCTGGACCCTGGAGCAGGTGTGGGTGTGAGTGGGGACTAAAAAGGCCAAGGAGATGCTGGAGGAAGCTGGGTTATTCTAAAATGACCCAGAGGAAGGGCCAAAAATTTATATATTAGTTTCCTTATATATCTTTACTGGGTTTTTGAAATTTGTTTTAGTTTATTTTGGGCTAACAGATTGTAATTTGAGTAACATATCTACCAACACAACCATAACTATAATACCATGTTATTCACCAATAAAAATTTATTATATTACAGACTTTGTGCTAAGCATTACTTTTAAGGAGTCTTTGATAAATAAGAACTTAAGAAAATTTTGATAATAAGGCTTTCTTAAACTAGGGTACCTAACAACTTGCCAGAAGAATACAGGTATAAACTAGAATAAAAAATCCATTTACTTTTTTTATTTAAACAGGAAATATCAAAAGAATTTCTAGCTTTTAATGAATTACTTTGGCATTGTCTCTTTCCATATCCCATCAGTAGACATTCTTAGCCTCTAACTAGAGAGTTACTTTATAGAATAGTTGAGAAGTATTGTTAAAGGAACCAAAACCGCAAGAAGTTTAACAGATTTGAAGAGGAATTTACCATATGGTATTTAAAATGTGTATGCCCTCATAAATAAAAACTGTGCTCTCATTATAAATTATAAACTCATACAGTTACACACATTGTCAATTAGTTATTATCAAACTCTATGTAAATCAAGCACTGTCTAGCTCATTCAAATCTCTCCTCTCTGATAGTGATATATCATCAGTGAATTAAACTCTGCAACTAAAGCAGATGGCATAAATAAGCTGCTTATACCAACACACAGCACGTACAAAAGGTTGAACTGCCTCGTCATGAATTATATATCTTTTCCCAATCTAGCAACATTTAGAACAAAATACTATTCCCCCCATTCAATTAGTGTGATGCCATTAATTATAATCACGACAATTCTAGCACCACTGAATACAAACCATAAAACTATTAATGTATTTTTAAATTTAATTGTATTTGACCCTGTAAAGCAGAGGTCCCCAACCCCCAGGCTGCGGACCAGTACTGGTTGGTGGCCTGTTAGGAACCGTACTACACAGCAGGAGGTGAACGGCCAGCCAGCAAGCAAAGCTTCATCTGTATTTGGAGTTGCTACCCAGAGCTAACATCACAGCCTCAGCTCCACCTCAGATCACCAGGCATTAGATTTTCTTAGGACCATGAGTCACTGGTGCCAAAAAAGTTGGGAACCACTGCTTTAACAGGTGTGTTATGCTTATGGTATTGGAATTAGCATTCAAATAATATTCTTTAAAAATTAGAGAGTCATTCTAACCTAAAGATGGTGGCGTTCTGCTGGTTGGTGTTCTGGGCAAAAACCAATGAAGACTGCATGCCCCAGATGCTTTCCCAAAAATAATTTGCCCAGAAAATATGTAATAATTTCCAACTGACACTGAAGAATTAGTGGTACTGTTAGCTGGCTCTGGTTCTCAAGCCTATGAAAACAGATTTGAAAAGAAGGTCAACAAGAGGTCATAGATTTTAATTACAGAATCCTGGATATCTCAGATGCACAAGCTTTTATATTCTATTTTAAAAGTTGTTTTTCTTTTTCTTTTTTCTATTACATATGTCATTTTAATTACTTTATATCAGATTTTTCTAAGCTAACTAACCATAAAAATCTCACATTTGGGGGTAAAATTTGAATGATGTATAACTTTTGGGGGTGATATGCACACAAACGTACACACACATGTGCCTATCATTCTTTAGGCTCATCATGAGCAGTGTCTTTGTATTAAACATATTTAATCTCCAGTCTAATATAGGCGCCAGAATATAGTAAACAGCTCAAATATTTTTTCGAAGGTATAAATTGAGATTTTAAATTATTGAAACTTAAAACTTGTGGAAATAGTTAACATTGCTATAGTCATAAGTAACTAGGTCACATGTGGAAGTCTATTCTCTGGGTTTTTATTAACTCACCAAGAGTGCGTTACTTTTTAATATTATTGACCAACACTAGCTATATGGTTGATGGATTCATTGTAAAATGTTGTAAAATGATACTAACAACAAAATGGTAAAAAGGTCAGGCATGGGATCCATACTTCATGTCTCAACCTAAAGTTTTATCCTAAGACATATAACCAGGCCTGACTATTACCAACCCACAAAGAACAAACCCCAAATAAGAGATTCCCATAGTAAGAACTTCCCTTACAGCAACCACAAGTTTTTTAAAGCTGTCTTTGAACATAATTTTAGTTATCAGTTTCTACCCATCAAATCGTTATCGTATAATTATTTTAATAAACAGTCTATCATGTTTTATATGCTATTTTTTCCAGTTTAATATTTGGGTGTATGTTAAATCTATGTTCTAAATTATACAATGACTAATTTTATGTTCTTTATAATGAATTAGGCTTCTTTTACTGAATTTCAACACTTTTCATCCCTGGTTTCATGTCAGCTCTTGATGGTGTTGCAACAACCAAACTCTCAGCACCGCTAAGAGATCCCCTCTTCCAGGACACCATATTATGGAATTCTTCTGACTCCAATTTGTTATTTTTCTGAGTTTTGAAGAGAGACAGATGGGGTTAAAATTCTGACTCTGTCATAACAAATCATCATGTTGGACAAATTATTGAATTTCACTGAAGATCTATTTAAGCAAACAATTTATTCTGAGATTTCATAAAAATTAGAAGAGAAGCACATAGTAAATTGACCTTAAAATAGACAGCACTCAATATATGCTCTTCTGTATCTTCCAGAATGAAGTCACTTTATCCTAATTAGTAACATTAATCCTACCTTATTGTCCTTCTCTCCATGAGCACCTGACCATGTGCTAAATCTATAGTATCATTTTAACTTTATTCTTACTTTAGATTTATTTTTTGAAACTCTTTTTTGATATCCATCTCTTGTTAACCTTATATCAATTCATCCATCTTTTTAGTTTTTAAAACTACACTTCTGGAACACTCAGTACAAACAGAGGAAATATAATTATGTTAATTGTGTGTACTATTCGCAATATCTTTTCTAAAATCGAGGTTCATATTTTAGAACTGCTGATGAATGTTACATTAATGTTTCAATGAATCTCAAACTTACAATGTCCAAATAATATTTTCTGGCTTATCGGTTTTTTTATTTTATTTTATTGAGATATAATTGACGTGTGATGTTGCATATGTTTAAGGTGAACAACATAATGATTTGATATATGTATATATAGCAAAAATTATTATCACAGTAAATTCATTATTAGGTTGTTTCTATGTCCTGGCTATTGTAGGTAATTCTACAGTGAACAAAATCTTCTTAAAGATAGTAATTTCATTTCCTTTGGATAAATATACAGAATTGGAATTCCTGAGCCATATAGTAGCTCTTATTTTAATTTTTTGAGGAATCTCCATCCTGTTTCTATAAATGGCTTCACCAATTTAAATTCCCACTAATAGTGCACAAAGGTACCCTTTACTCCACATCTTCTCCAACACTTGTTGTTTCTTGTCTTTTTGTTAATAGCATTCTACCAGGTATAAGGTGACATCTCATTGTGGTTTTGATTTGCATTTCTCTAACAATTAGTGATGTTGAACACCTTCTTTATGTACCTATTGGCCATCTGTATATCTTCTTTGAAAAAGTCTCTTTTTGGTTTCTCTATCCATATTTTAATCAGATTTTTTTTTGCTATTGAGTTGCATGAGTTATTTATATATCTTGTATATTCATTCACTCTTTATCAAATATATGATTTGCAAATATTTTCTCTTATTTAGTTGGTTCCATTTTCATTCTGTAGATAGTCTCTTTCGCTGTGCGGAAGAATTTTAGTTTTGTGTAGTCCCTCTTGTTTATTTTTGTTTTAGTCGCCTTTGCTTTTGGTGTCAAATCTAAAAAATAATTGCCAAGGCCAAAGTCAAGCAGTTTATCCCTCATGTTTTCTTCAAGAGTTTTATAATTTCAGATCTCACATTCAAGTGTTTAATCCATTCCAAGTTAATTTTTATGTATGATGTAAGATAGGGGTCCAATTTCATTCTTGTGCATACGGCTATCCAGTTTTGCCAACACCAATTGTTAGACTGTTCTTTACCAACTGTGTATTTTTGGCTCCTTTGTTGTAAATTAATTGATCGTGTGTGTGTGTTTATTTCTGAACTCTATTCTGTTTCATTGATGTCTGTTTTATATCATACTGTTTTTATTACTATAGCTTTGTAATATAGTTTATAATATTTTTAGAAATATATTTTGAAATACATTTTTATGCTTCCAGTTTTGTTCTCCTTTCTCAAGGTTGCCTTAGGTATTTAGGATCTTTTGTGATTCCACACAAATTTTAGCATTTTTTTTTTCTATATCTGTGCAAAAATACCGGTAGGATTTTGACTGGGATTGCATTGAATCTGTAGATTGTCTTGGGTAGTTCGAATACTTTACCTATATTAATTCTTCCATTTCAAGAGCATATAATATTGTTTTGTGTCTTCACTTGAAATCTCATTACTTGCTTTCTTAAAGTAGCTTTTTTTCTTCTAGCTTAAATAATCGAACTCATCTACTGTCCTGATTGATAATCTTGACTGTTTTCAACTACTTCCCAAGATATTGTCCTAAAACATAAATCTTTGTAGTCTGTTACTTTGCTTAAAATGTCTTGGCAGTACATCTTCGATTGTAGAGCAATGCTTAAAACCCTCCTCAATTTGGCCTCTACAATTTTTTCTAGATTTTCTTTGCCTAACTCCAATCAATTTTTCACACAATAGAAAAAACTATTTTCTTAACATAAAGCAGATTGTATCTTTACTCATCACCCTAGCAGCTTCAATGCCTTCTCAGTGCACTCAAAAGGATTTTTTTAAAAATCCAAACTTTTTCGGATGGCCTCCAAGTCCCTGGATAATCAGTCTTCTTCCTGGCATTCTAATTGTGTTTATGCCTCTCTCCCTTTTCTCATTACTTTCTCATCACACTATTGTTCTTTCATTTAATTAAAAAGTTATGTTCTTTACCATTTTGAGCTCTCTGTATATGCTGATCCTCCAACTTAAATGGTATTTTCTCCCTGTATCACAGACTTAATTTCTCTTAATTTAAGACAGTTCTTTCTTAAACAGTCTTCTTAAAGTTAGTTCATTTTCCCCTTCTATTTCAGTTCCCTCTTTCCTTAGTAACACCAATATTAATTGATAAGAATTTTACAATTTTATTTTTTTTATACCCCAAATTAGCACAGAGCCAAATAAGGGCAATTTGGTTCCCAACTTTCTTCATCAACACATTTCCTAATATAGTTCTTTGGAACTCAGTAGCATTCTAACCTTGTGAATGGACAAATAAACGAATACTATGTGCTCAATAAATATTGTATGTCAATCGCAATTGAATTTTGAGACTGTGGCAGCTATCAAGGGAAGTAAAATATATTTCTATTGAATAAAAAAGAAGAAAGTAGAAAATACATTTTTTTTTACTGTACAATAGTTTATTTCCAAAATATAGAAATATCGACAGATTAAAATGCTTACTACAGAACAATATTGAATGGCTACATTCTGATATATCACAGTTTTACTATAAGAGTAGCTTTGCAATGTCAGATGTCAAAAAAATGTTTTGTGCCGCTAGGATTTAATATTTATTTTTTAAGATTTTTCTCAATTTTCTTTTCAAATTAAATGAAAGCAGTGTAGAACAACTTGGTAAACTAGAATTTCTATGATTTTTCAATTATTTGAGGAGTTGATTAATGTTAGACATATACCATAAGAGGTTTAAAGATATATATGTATATATACATATGTAAATATAAATACACACACACGCACATACACACACACACACACACACATATATATATGTACATATATATGCATAAAAGTCATTACCAGTCATTTGGTTAAATCAATATAGCTGTGATTATGGCCACAATGCACCCCACATTTTCATTATACTTTTTCTCTGTGCTAGGTACACAAATGGTTTTATTAACTTTATTTAACTTCAAGAAGACAATCTGAAAAAAACAAAAACTCAATAGAATTTTCTATCAACTTCTCTCTCCTCTAGAACAAATGGCCGGCTTACACTGTCAAGTGTAACTAACAGTTATCTTTGCAGCCTTAAACTTGCATTTGAACCAAATCTTGAAAGCAAACATGTTCCTCATGATGTAAGCTTTATAAATAATCATTTGGTGCCCTGGAATAATACCATTACTTGCCACCAGTAGAATAGGAGTACATTTTTTTTTTCCTTTTACATTTGATACTATGTGTTTGTCTTAGATTTTTCCTTACCTACTTGGTCAGTGAGGAAATTAGATTATTTATTTATTTTTAGCATGATAAAACATCGTAATTACTTAGCATAATTTTAGTTTAATAATTTGACCTTTTACCTTAAGATGGTTCAAAACCCAAAATTTACTTTAATAATTCTGTTATTTATATTTCATAATAAATAAGCACATTCATTATATCTTTTCAGAAACAATTCAACAGTGTTTGCTAGGTGATTGAAATTATCTATACTGATGGAAAATCATCCTTGTTTTTGTAATATCAAGTCCACAGAAATTTCAGAGGAGTAATAAGTTTAATTTTTTTTTAAAAAAGATTCATGTACTATTGGTTATCTTAGATTAAACTATTTATCATTGAAGGTAATTACTCCATTTTTCTCCTAGCTTTTCAATATATATTCATTACTATTTCATATATAATTTTTAAAAGTATTTTATTCTATTTAATCATTTTCAAAAGGAAAAATCATTAACTAAAATAAATACTTGGGAATAAAGAGAACCCCAGCTGGTCAAAAAATATATGTCTTTTGGCATGAAGTTTCCAATTGGATAGGCTTTCACTATGATATTCCTTTTAATTTAAATAGTTCATTCAGTTCTAAAACAATAGACAAATTGCATGGGAAAGAATAAAATTATAACATTCTGATTTTCTATTTTTATTTTTATTCTTCTTACAGTTGCATTTGCTTTATGAACTGTGAGGTCTTCGTGGACATATCTTCTCTCACCAATCTGGTGGTGAAATATGAAGAGTTAAAGTCCAAGTGTCTATTTGGAAAAAAATAGGTAAAAGAAAACCCTGGATATTGATTCTCAGGTCACTATTCTCAGAAAGAGACATTTCTGTGTGGTCCAGTCATAGCAGGGTCTAAATAGAGGTTTTAGGCCAAAGCCTCAAGTGGAAATAGTCTGTTTTTGCATATGCTGAAACATCCTTGCACCTCTAGAATGACCTCACTAGATCAAGATGTATTATCTTTTTTAATGTGTTATTGTATTCTATTTGCTAGTATTTTGTGTAAGATTTATTTATACATCTGTGTTCATCAGAGATATTGGTCTTTAGTTTCCTATTTTTATGTTATCCTTCCCAGGTTTTGGTATCAGGGTAATGTTGTCCTCATAAAATGAGTTAGGAAGTATTGCCTCTTCTTCAATTTTTTGGAAGAGTTTGAGAAGAATGGATATTAAATCCTTGAATGTTTGATAGAACTCACTAGTGAAGCCATCTGGTCCTGAACATTTACTTTGGGGAGGTTTTTGATGATTGTTTTAATTTCCTTACTGTTGATTGGTCTATTTAGCTTTTCCAGTTCTTTTTGATTCAGTCTAGGAAGTTTGTATATTTCTAATAACTTATCCATTTCTTCCAGCCTATTGAATTTGATGTCATATAGTCTTCCCTAGTATTCTTGTATAATCCTTTGTATTTCTGTGGTGTTTATTTTTAATTTTGTTTATTTTCTCTTTTCTCTTTAGTGAGTCTAGCCAAGAATTTGTCTATTTTATTAATCTTTTCAAAGAACCAGCTCTTCGTTGCATTATTTTTTTCTATTGTCTTTTTGTTCTCTATTTTATTTAATTCTGCTCTAATTTTTATTATTTTCTTCCTTCTGATGACTTCGATATTGGCAGAAATAATCCACATATATATAGGCAAATAATTTTCAACAAAGAGCCAAAAACATTTAATGAAGAAAGGAAAACCTCTTCAATAAACGGTGCTGGGAAAATTGGAAAACCACATGCAAAAGAATGAAACTAAACTCTTATTTGTCACCATACACAAAAGTTAACTCAAAATGGATCACAAGACCTGAAATGATAAAAATTCATAGAAGAAAACATAGGTACAAAACTTATAGACCTTGGTCTTAGAGAGGATTTTATGAATTTGACCTCAAAGGCAAGAGAAGTAAAATAAATAACCATATTGCTTCATATCAAATGAAAAAGCTTCTACACAGCAAAAGAAATCTTTAGCAAAACAAAAAGACAACCAACCTAATGGGAGAAGGTATTTGCAAACAACTCTGATATAGAAGTTAATATCCAAAATATATAAAAGATGCATACAACTCAACAACAACAACAACAACAAAGTGATTCAATTAAATTTGGTTAGAGGACCTGAACAGACGCTTCTCTAAAGAAGACATAGAAATGGCCAACAGATATATAAAATGATGCTCAACTTCACTAACCGTTTAGAAAATGCAGATCAAAACCACAATGAGCTACCACCTCACACCTGATAGAATGGTTATTATCAACAAGACAAGTAATAAGAAGTGTTGGAGAGGTTGTAGAGAAAAAGGAACTCTCACACATTGTTGGTGGGAATGTAAATTGGTATGACCACTACAGAAAACGGTATGAAGATTTCTCAGAAAATTAAGAATAAAGCTACCATATGACCCAGCAATCCCTCTTCTCTGTATCTATCTAAAAAATTGAAAACCTGTATTTGTAAATATATATACCTCTATGTTCATTGCAATATTATTCAAGGTGGCCAAGATGTAGAAACAACTGAAGTGTCCTTTGATAGATGATTAGATAATAATATGTGGTACATATATATAATGGAATACTACTCAGCCATAAGGCAAGATGAAATACTGCCATTTGTGACAATGTGAATGGACCTTGAAAATACCATGCTGAGCGAAATAAGTCAAAAGGAAAAAGTCAGGTACCGTATGACTTCACTCATATGTGAAATATAAAACATAAAGCAACAAATGCACAAGACAAATAAAAACTCATAGACACAGGCAATAGTATGGTGATTACTGGAGGGACAGGTGGTTGCGGGGAGGTAGAAGAAGGTAAAGAAGGTCAAATATAGGGCTATGGCAGAAGATTTCACTTTGGGGAGTGAACACATAATATAATATATAGAATTATACACTTGAAACATATAATTTTATTAAACAATGACTCCCTTGTAAATTTAATAAATTTAATAAAATTTAGGAAATAAAATATGTCATGAGAATGTAATGTACAGCACAGAATATATACTGAATAATATAGTAATAAATTTGTATAGTGACAAATGACTGCTAACTATTGCGGTGAACCACTTTGTTAGTTATATAAATGTTGAATAACTATGTTATAGACCCAAAACTAATACAATATTGTATGTTAACTATAGTTTAATAAAAATGTGTTTGAATATACAAAAATAAATAAGAAATAAATAAGAAATAAATTTCTATTGCACAAGTCAAAAAGAAAAGTCTGTTTTTTGTTCCTTTATTTATTAACCACACCCTTTGTCCATGTTTTCTTTGAGACTCTGAATAAGTAATAACTTGCTTATTAAGGATAACATTCAATGATTCATTCAGAAATCTGAATTCTGAGTCCTATCTTTTGATGTCTTCACACTCTCAGCATACCATGTGTTTGTGATATTATAATTACTTTTATATAAGAGTGTTTTCCCCACCAAAGTAAACTTCTTGAAGTTGTGGACCAAGTGTTATTCATATTCTCTTCCCAGTTGAGCTTATCACCTAGCAGATACTTGAGGCTCACTGAATGAAAGATCAAAGGAATGATAAAAATACTACAAGGCAGGCCTCTCAGACAACCTGGAGAGCATTTGACAGATGTATTTCAAAAACTACCACTTAAATATTCAATTCACAGAAGAACATGCTTTAAATTAAATGCATGGAAATTAATTATTGAAGCCATGTGGTTTGTAATATATGATATAGCAGGCTTAATATCAGTTTCTTCCTACTTTTATACTACAGAAAAACATTTCACAAAAGATAATTAACTGATTAAAAATTGTATGTAAATGTGTGAAAATGAAGCAAATTTCTGTATCAGTCTCTGAAAGCCCTTATTCAGTAACATCTCTCAGGTTTAAGTTGTAGACACAATTTATGGATTATTTTTCAGAGAAAATGTTAACCAAAGAAAATAGACCCATATCTAACATTTTACTTTTTAAATATGTTACAGCGGTCCCAGATATCAATGCTTCTCTTGTCATTCTTCAAGATAATATTGTTAGAGGCAAAATAAAATTTAGGAAATAAAGTGAGTATTAAGAAAAGTGGTTCTAATTTACTATGACTTTAGCAGTTTGTAAGAGAAGAGGATATTTGTTTGTCTTTTTTCTATTTATCGCAAGTTAGCCATGAGTTAAGTTCTAATTTTAGAATTTTAAGTTATTTGTTTGATATACACTCAGTTTTTTTAGACTTAGTGTTTTTATATGGAAAATAGAGAGTGTAATATGTACCATGTAACATAACGTTAAAACTTAATACATGGCTCTAAGCAAAACTCCTATAATATATTTGGTCTTTGTAGTAGATTGAATTGTGTCTTCCAAAAAGATATGTCCAACTTTTAACTCCCAGTACTGGTGAATATGACCTTATTTGCAAATAGAACATTTGCAGCTGTAATTAAGTTAAGGATCTAAAGATTATCCTGGATTTGGGTGGAACCTAAATCCAGTGAATGATGTCCTTATAAGAGAAAAGAGAGAGGAAGAACATCATGTAAAGACACAGGCATATATTGGAATTATAAATCCCCAAGCCAAGGAATGTCAGGAATTTCTGCAGTCACCACAAATTAGAAGAGAGGCACAGAAAGGATTCTCTCTCAGAGCCTCTGCAGGGTATCAACACTATTGACATCTTGACTGTGGATCTGGCCTCCATAACTGTGAGAGAACAAATTTCTCTTATTTATGTTGTTTAGTTTGTGAGTATGTGTAACGAATGCCCTAGAAAACTAATATAGTCTTTGGAATTGATTCTCCATAATTCTTTTGTTTTTCTATGAGCCTGTATATTTTCAAGGGTAATTATCTAGTCAGTGTGCACCAAGGTGGCCTGGTCAATTAAATGTGGCTGACATTTATTTATTTAGTGCTCAACTCTGGTAAGATTTGGACTGTGCCATAATTGACATTACATATTTTGAATATCACCCCTATGTATTTATTTGATTAATTCATCCTGAGCATTGAAAAAGTGTCCATGAATGATGTATATTTGGGGAATAGAGATGAATTTGGAAAGAAGAGGACATACTATAAGTAAGAACAGGGAATATTTAATCATTAATCACTTTTAGTGTAGAAATGCATGTAAGACCACATACCATCTGCTCAAAAATCAAAAGTACTCTGCGTGCCAAAGGTGGGCTATGAACAAGGGTGTCCCTTAAGGTTTTTTCTAAGACTAAAATTCTGTGACCTTTAGGCTGAACTCCAGCTACTCTAAGGCAGCTTCATGCTACATGCTTGGCAGGCTCAGTGTTCTAGGTATTTCTGGGAAGTGAAAAGTGAATAAGACATTTCATGTTCTCAAGGATTTTAAAGTCTAATTAAAATGGTGAGATATATACACATGAAAAATGTAACAATAAATAGTAGCAAATTATAAATGTCATCCAAGAGATAGTGACAGAAATTGATTCCTGATTTCATTGCTCATTATGGATAGAGGCCAAGGGCTTGCTGTAGGCTATAGATACAGAAATGTACCCATGTAATACATGGCATTTCCTTTGCAGGTAGGCATATTACTAAACACTCTCCCCAAACACATACTTCTGGAAAATTAGGCAAGAGCCGTTGATAGTGAAGTTTTATCACTAGCTGGATAGTACTGAATAGTAAAAAGAATTAATTCATTTAATTAAATAACTAAGACTTCCTCTTCTTGAAAAGCACCATTTCCCTACTAATGAAATCTGTTCATTTATTGACCATTCTTGCTTCAGAAATTAAAGATAAAAGTTTATATTTAAAAGTAATTTTATTTTTGCTTTCTCCATTAAAATGTAAGATTTTAAGATAAAAAATTAATGTGTAGAAGAAATAGACATGATTGCCTATAAATACAGTTTATTGGCTTTATGCTTCTCTCTAAAAACTAATTACTAAACAGTATTTATTTAAATATATTCTTCCTTTGTAAAATAAAAGAAACAAAAACAATTATTTTAAATAAAGAAGAATGTAGCTAGTATTCACCTTGAAAAAATTGAGGAACAAGGGGAAAAATAAAACCATCTTAGTCTGCTTTAACAAATTACCTTAGACAGAGTGACTTATAAATAACAGAAATTTATTTGTTACAGTTTTAGAGGCTGGAAGTTGGAGATGAATACGTCACCACAATTGGATTCTGGTGAGAGCCCACTTCCTGGTTCATAAAAGGCTGTTTTCTTAGTGTACCGTCACATGGTAGAGAACAGGAAGAATGCTCTCTCAGCTCTTATAAGGGCATCTATCCCATTTGTGAGCACTCCACCCTCATGACTTCATCTAATCATAGTTACCTACCAAAAGTCGTAACTTCTTAATAGCATCACATTGTGGAATAGGCTCTCAATAAATCAAAAGATAAAAACCGTATGATCATATCAATCGATGCAGAAAAAATATTCAACAAAATTCTGCATCTATTTATGATATAAACTCTCAGCAAAGTGGGAATAGAGGGAATATACCTCAACATAGTAAAAGCCATATATGACAAACCTACAGCTAACATCATACTCAATGGGGAAAGGCTAAAAGCATTTTCCTTAAGAACAGGAACAAAACAAAGATGCTCATTTTCACCACTTTTGTGCCATATTATATTGGAAATCCTAGCTACAGCAACTAGACAAGAAAAAAAAAAAAGGTATCCCAACTGGAAAGAAAGAAGTAAAACTGTCATTATTTGAAGATGACATATTATACAGAGAGAACCCTAAAGATTCTACACACACACACAAAGACATACTCATACACACAGTTGGAACTAATCAATAGATTCAATAAAGTAGCGGGATACAAAATTAATATTCGGAAGTTAGTTGCATTTTTATATACCCATGATGAACTTTCAGAAAGAAAAATTAAGCAAACAATCCCGTTTACAATTTCATCAGAAACAAAAATGAACACACAAACAAAAATGGTTCTGGGTTCATATTATTTTCTTTTGTCATCATTTAGTTTAATATTTTTGAGAACACAGAGACTGTAATCTATTAGCCATAATCTCTGCCCTTTGGAAGTTCTAGGTATTATTTCATTATATACCTACTTCTTCCTTTTAATCATAGTTTTCTATCATCTTGTGGATTGAATTCTATAGACTCTAAAGCAAATGTCTCTTTGTTCCATTTCAGGACATGTTTCCAGTGAGTTTATCTTCTCATGAAGCTACTCAAAGCCACTCAGTTGATGTCATTAAACACATCATCCCTTTATTAGTAAGGTTATTTTCTTATCAATGATCTATATGGGAGGAAACTTGGCGATACCCTATTATTATACTTTTATAAACTTCTCATTAAATTATATGGTTTGCAAATCGTTTGTTTAATTAAAGCATTTTTTCTATTCTGAATGTTTCAATGAATCAGGACGGTATCAGAGAAAAAGTGCTAGAAACTAATATTTTGTAATCAGCCAAAAATGTAATTCCCTAGTCATTACTATCCATACCTACTATCATGTTTAATACCAAAATTTAATTGCTAAGTAACTCTTACAAAGAAGATATCTGTCTCCTGTAAGTCAATTTACAAAGATTTTTTTAAGAGATAGTAGCCTGAAAAGTTGAGAATTTTACCAGCATTTTATTGGTGTCAGTTCTAAGTGGAATGGAAGTACAAGCCATTTTCAAACCAATGAGTCATGCTTTTATACTGTCGGCTTTAAAAGTCAAATAAAGGAACAACTCATCAATGTAATAATGTTATAAACACCTCATTGCTTTTATAAACAACACTTCACAACAGATTTTTCTAGATACTTTTTTTTTGGGAAAAAAATCAAGTTGTTTTACTGTTTTAGTAATTCAATTTCAGTCATTTTTGCTAAGATGAACAATTTTATATTCATTTTTCAAACCTGGGCTTTAGAATGCAACAGTTAATTAGTCCAGTAAAATTTATGAATGCAAAAGTAACTACAATATTAGCATTTATTTCCAATAATAGAATTATAAGCTCAAGAAATATATATATGTAACTTAAAAAGCACTTCAAAATGTCCTAATAAAGAACATAACTCCTAACAATAAAATTAAGATTGAGAGATTAAGTTGGGCTACTCTTGACTTCTTTTCACATGGCTGTGTCAATATTCCATCTACATTGCTTAAGTGGTGAATTAGAGAGCTATAGAAATATAAGATAAAATAACCTGCAGTTTTCCCTAGAGAATATAGTGACCTTTTTCTAAGCTTTAAGCTCATTTTATTCTTGTTAATGTTTAATTCATATGGCAAAAGAACGAAATGGTAAAGCTTTCAGATTTGTAAAACATCATTGAGCACTGCATAATGTAAAGGAAACCTGACTTGATTACTTTCTCTGATTTTAATATTGAACTAAGTCAATTTAAGAGCACTAATCATGGCTTTTTCAGTTTGTGAAAAAGTGAGGCAAATGTCTTGCCAAGTATATTTGCCATGCTTTTTAATTTCTAGTGCATACATATCTGTGATCATAATCTCAAATTATTTTCTTTTAATAATTATGAGACTGAGATATATTTTAATAGTAAGATGTTAGAAAAAATATTAAAAATAACTCCAAGAACAAGAAGCATGCAATTAACAAGTCTGATTGTGCTCACTGAAAGAGAATCTCTAAGCTTCAGAATATCTTAAAAAGAATAGGCATGATAGCATATTCTTGTTTAAGGAAAAGAACAATGACTAAATTTTTTGGACCATTTTCAACAATGATAAAAAACTGAAGATAATTATTTTCTTTTCCGCAGTATCATCTATCTCCCAAACATTATAAATACTGAGAATTTAAATAAATAGTCCATAAGAACCTGTCTTTTCTCAAACTAATTAGCCACTCTTAAAGAGTGTGAGCATGGCAGCAGTCAGCCCTATCTATCCACGAAGTGTCTGTGATGCTCGTGACCACGGGCTGCTGCTTAATAAGTGAGAAAAGAAATTAAGTATTTAAGCAGAGGTTACTCTAGGTTGATTTTCTTGTCAGGTAAATTATATGTAGTGTGTAATTAATTGCAGGAGTAAAAGCTGTGATATAGAGAATGACTTTCTTTAATAGATGACAACGCTGAGTCTCTAAGGCTCCTGTAATTTACCACAATGTAAGAGGAAGAGTAAAGTTGAACCAAGTTCTCTTTGTTCCAAGTCTATGTCCAAAACTCTATCTTGAGTTAAAATATTGAATAATTAACTAAATGCTAAATGAATGCCCCAAGATAATTACTGAAGATGATTTAGAGGGATAATTTAATTTACAGAAAGATTATTTGCTTTTTCATTTACTCACTCCCATGGTTCATCCTATTATAATAGTGGGCTGTAAAAATGGAAAGAGAAAACAACCTTTTTATCAGATATAGTAAATTTACAAACAAACAGCAATGATACCAATTGCCATATTGCCTACCTCCTACATGTTCACAGATGAGAGATTTTCAGAATGTGGATTGAATAGAGCTGAGCTCATTTTTAGGTGTTTGGTTTTGACTTAATACAGAAAGCCTCAGGATCCATGTACATTTCAGAAAAGCAATTCCTGGCCAAATTTCAGCCTTTCTATCCTTTAGAACCAAAGCAAAGACTCACTGGTCCCTATCCCCAAAGCTAATTCCTTCAGAAATCAGAAAGTGAGTGTGAGTGGGACTATTAGAGCTGGTATTTCTTTTTCTTTTCTTTTTTATTTTTTCATGCTCTTTTTTTAAATTTAATTTTAAATTTTAAAAAGTTAGACATTTATACAATCCATGAAGTGATTCTCCTCAATTACTCTAGCACCCATCTGGCACTACACAACTATTACAAAATAAAGGGCTAGTATTTCTTTAGGCAACTAGGGAGATAAGTTTTGACAATACTATTCATCACAATAATTCCTTGTGAAATTCTTCTAGTGGTACAAAATTATCACAATTCAACTGTACAGTCAATAACTTCATGCTCTTCTAGTCTATTATTGCTCGCTCATCACCTACCAAAATGCTAACCTGTCTTCTGTCTATATAATCCAGTAAGGAATCACCAATGTTTTGGTATGGTCTCCCTCTCTAATTAATCCCCCTCTGTTAGCTACTTTTTGGACTCTCCTAACTGCGCTCTGAAAAACTCCTTATGTTCTCAACTCCTTGACTCAACGTTTTTTCCAATCCTGGGCAAAATTGAAATGATTCCCCATCTATACACCTCCACGTCCCAAGTCAGTGTTATTAAACAGTCCCTTTGAACAATTCACCTGTACATGGGTATGTTGTCCCATTAGTCACAGTATTCCTCTTCTTTCCTAGTCCTATAAAGACATGTAATGTCTTGTAGAACATTGGATCAGGCTTGAGACATGTACTTGAACATGGCAATGGGCAAGCGTAGGAATCTCGGTAGTGTTCTCTACATCTTTCTTCTTTGCTTCCTAATATTTCTGTACTCTTCCATGTACTTCTAGATAATTTTTTGCTTGCCTATTCGGACAACATAACACATGGCTACATTTCTCAAACTATTATCATTTAAGAGATTGGCCAACACTACAATGAGTGTAATTTCCTAATTGCCAAGGAAAAAACTTTGATTCAGCTTCAGTGAATGGTCTCCTCTGATCTAATTATTATTACTGAGATGAGATAGACCATCATTTTTCAATGTAGTTGTCTAGAGCTCTATGAACATATAGAGTAAAAAGACATTCCCCAAGCAAATCAGACTCCAATAACTAAACTATCTACAAAAATCTCTACTTAGATATCTACTAGGCAGCTGGAATATAACTTGTCCTAAACCAATCTTCTGATTTCTACTCTCTCCACACAAACCAGTTGTTTTCAACTTTTCCTCATCTCACTTAATTTAAACTCCATTGCTCTAGCTTAAAGACTTTTATTTATACATCTCGTGTATATTTCATCAACTTCTTTCAGTTCTATTTTCAGAACATTCAAGTTCTGTTGACATTTACCACCTCCACTGCTTCCAGCCTATTCTGAGCCTCTAACATCTCTTGCTTGAATTACAATTGCTTCCTGACCAATTTCTTGATTCCGACTCTGCCCCCTACTCTATTTTTAACCAAGCAGAGGATAATTTTAAAACAAGTTTTAGATCATCATACTTTACTGCTCAAAACTTTCCAATGGGTTCATGACTCACTCAGAATAAAAGCCATTGTTATTTGCTAACTGATCCAGTGGCTTGTTCCCTCTCTGACCTCATTTTCTCAGCATTTCTTATCCTTTTCTTCTGTGTTATTGTCTTCCCTACTCTGGTGCACTAATTCTATGAGAAAGCTATTGTGAAATTTGCTCTCTGCTGTATTCCAAGCACTCAAAATAGTTGGCACATAGCAAGTCTAGCAATAGTATCTGTGTGATGAAAAAATATACTGAATATATCTTCTCTGTATGGAAAGCCTGGGAAGTCTGCTGGTTTCCTACCAGGGTTCCCTTTCCTACCATTAGTCACTGCAAGGAAGTTTGAGTAAGATCTCACTACTCTGGAGCTAATGAGTGAAATGAGACGATTGTCCCTTCACCTTCCTGTGTTATTCCTTCGCTATCTCCATGATTACCACACATGTAATACACAGAAGAGGTTTTATGCTTATTTTAGAAAGGAATTGGCAAAGTTAAAGTTAATTAATTAATTTGTTCAACAACTATTAATTATCTGGAATTTCCTTAAGTCTCAAAAGCATTGCTACTAGGTATTTTGACTCTATATGTACAAAGAAATAGTTCTACATGTAACCCACCTTCCTGGCCCTCAGGTTTCTATCTCCCCCTAAAACTGTTTTTATTAAGCATCTCTCACCATAGTTGCCCAAAACAACACATTCCTCTCTCATTCTAACACCTTCCCCACTCCACCACTTTCTCAAATGCCCCACAGAAAATCCTAAGCATCTTAAAGTCTAAAGTAGCATCCCCTCAAGGATTCACTGCTATTTTGTAAGGCCACAGCAGCTAGAGTCTTAGCGATATGTGTCTTTTTGTTGGAAAAGGATGGCAGATGTTGAGTAGAGTAAGGGAATTCCTTCTGGTCGGATTTTCCTTATGACATTTTTACCTTTGTAAGTGTTACGCGACAGATTTGTTCAACAATTGTATCTATTCAAAAAAAAAAAGAAAGAAATTAATTTCCAGGGAATGACAATCTAAATAAAATAAAATAATTATTTCTTCAATTAGCACGTTTCTTTGTTTCCTTCCAATATCACACAAAAAAAGATCCTAATGTGTAGGACAATCTAATGTAATAAATACAGAATTTCAAAAGCACAAAAATTTTATATACAATAAATGGTCTTGAAATCATTAGCTAGCTATCAAAAGAAAATTAGATTGCAAGTCTGTGCCTAGGAGTTTTCAGATATAATGATATAAAAGAAAGAAAAACTGTTATTTAAGAAGAAAACACTGATCAGAAATGTTGGTTGAAATATCTTCTAAATATGACATAAAAGGCAGAAAAAAATTACTATTTGAAGTACAGTATTACAATGAGAAATGCAATTTAGAAAACAATAATGTTTTATATGACATAATATTAATAAGCAATATACATTTGTAAAGATAACATTGATTTGTCTTTGCATATAAACGAAAGAGCCTGGGTCTAGAAAGCTGCTGCTAGTTTTATTCTCATGGGTCCTTTTGCTTTATTTTATTCTTCCACCAGCCCTAAGTTAAAAGGGCTCGGTACAAATCTTGGCAGCTTCACATGCTCTGTCTAGTGTTCCTGAGGTGCCATCTGGCACAAGAATCTTGACTGCAGACAGAGCTTAATGATCATCCTGGCTGACAGCTATTATGGATGCATCTTTGCTACTGTTGCACAACCTATATGCGATTCTAACCAGAAGAATGGCAGTCACAAATCTAAACAGAGTTTTAGGTTGTTTTCAATTCCAAAGGCCTTTTAAGAATGTGATATTTTGCAGGAGTAAGCAGACTGACTGACAAAGGTGGGACATGTCCTCATGCATAATGAACTAGTCAATAAAAAGCAAAGACACAATACAGACAGCTACATTTTTGTTCTGAACTGCCCTGCTGCAGGACTATTTTTACTGAAAGTTAAGAACAATTCGTTTGCTCATAATGCAAATTCAGAAGCCAGCATTGCTTTGAACTTCAAACAAAATAAAGATATATGCCATCTCTGACAAGAAAATATCTAACATGAATTTCTTCCACAAACTAAGACTTACATATGGGCGAAAAGTAGAAAGGAAACCAAAGAATGTTAAAATGAAAGTGAGCAATTTACATAGCACAATGGAATAGCAAGATGGTGAGAACCATAAAAGTTATATCCAGGAAGATGTTAATTTTTACTAAAACATCTATCCACGACAGGTGTATCAGAAAACTTACAGATGACCTGTTTCAGCATAAACTCAGAAATCTCATTAGAAGAAAATCATTAGAGCATATTGTTAAACCACGTCAGAAGGAATATTTTATTTTATGACACTTTGTTTCTATGGAAGAAAGCTATTTTGTTTTTGGTTTTAAGAAACTAACCAACTATATCAATAAATCACCTTTATTTGTAGAACTTAGCCCTCAGCTCAAAAATCAGCAGGTAAAAAAAGAGAAATATGACCCTTAGTTCATATCTTCTATATTTAAAGCTATATTTAAATATTTATATAGTATCAAAGTAGTACATTGGTAGTACATTTTTATAAAAAAATTGACTATGTTTGCATAAAATAAATAGTATTTTTTGTGTATAAATGATATGATGGCCCATCATTTAGTCTTTCAAGGATGGCTTTCTATAAGCCATGCATGTCTTTGGTCAGTGCTGGGCATAAGTTGGGGGAAAAATGAAAGACATTATTGTTGTCTCAAGGAATACATTGTTCTGGAGATATGTACTCTGAACATTTTCTAATAACGTGGACTAGATGAATGCAATGAATCGTTCATTTTCTCTGGACCTATTACATTTTGACTAGTGCTGTGGCTTTGTAGATTACTGACTGGCAAAGCTACAGCTTTGGTCAAAAAACACTACATGGCCAGAAAAGATGGATATTCTGTTGTTAATAGAAGGAATTCTGTTTAAGCATGTATGGCATCCCAACACTCAACTTCAACCAGATTATACTTTCTAAAGAGAGCCATAATGAAGGAAGAAAAGATCTTGTATTGATGGAGGCCTACAGTAAGCTCATCTTATGGGAAACAATAATCAGATCATATGAATGCTTCTGCTGCCGTCATTTAATTCAGAAGCAGTGTTAAGTTGCTAAAAATTCACAAGCAGATAGCAGTCTATGGTCACCCTGGGAAATCAGTGAGTGTTAAAATGGCTTGCATGAGAATAGAAAGTGAGTTTAGAGGTAGAGCTGGCTCTGTATCTCTTTATGATCCCTTTCTTCTCAACCTCATGTAATATTTTTTAAGCTTCTGGAAGACAGATCAAACCATATCAAAGCATAATAATTTCTAAATGTTATTGTAATCTTGTTAAGAAATACAGATTCTATGTACAAAATCAACATGTGTGAGAATACTTGTAATTTATTATTTAATTCTCTTGCAAATTTCTTTACTTCTATTTGTTTATTTCTCTAGATTTATCTATCATTTCCATGTTTGTGTATGTAAATCCTGTGTTTTAAATGCCAGGTAAATAATAAGTATTCTTATTTTTGTTTATTTATTTTTTTTGCCCATGGGTATGAAAATTTAAAATAAAAGCTACTCCTTTCATGGTAAATCATTATATAAATATTATGAAAATATTTCAAATATATTATATGTATTTTTGCTTTCTTAAATACTGCATTCTGAATGCAGTATACCTCTTGTCTGTATTTCTCTCCATTAAGTCTATTTATTTACTTTAGGCCATAATAATATGGAACACTTCTGTAGCACTCTATACCAACAGCCTCCTAACTATTTAGTCCAGCACGTTTCTCCCTGTGTCAAAATTCCTCTATAAAATCCTTAAAGTGATCATTTATAACATGAAATCAATCATCGTTTATCTGTTTAAAATATATATATATATATTAAAAACTCTTATTTTTAACATTGACTAAAGAATAAAGTCCACATTTCTTAATAAGATACAAAAGATCCTTAACAGTCTAACTCCAACCTATCAATTGTTATTTTCTATTAATCTTTCAGTGATGCCTCAGTGATGCATTTCATTATAATATCTTGTTTTTGGAAAAAAACAACTTCACTAATCTTTTATACTTGTGTTGTACCTTGCTTAGAATACTCTCTTCCATCACTCAGAGGCTGGGCAATTCCCACATGATTTTCATGTCCTAGTATTATTTGTCCTCTGATAGACAAGTCCTGCTCATCTCCCTCCTCAGAAATACCACAGCATTTTCCCTGCTTACTTAATTACAACTGTTCATTTATATGTTTATATCTTTGTGAAGAAGGGAATGACTCTTCTGCTACCAGATATAACTCATGTTTTTATATTTTATTTGGGTTTACACTAAGGGAAAAGACAATTTTTGTATGTTGAGCTTTGAATCTTTGTAAGTGAAATCATTCATGGTGTTCATCAATTGAAGAGGCAGCATATGTTTTAGAATGTAAACCCAAACTAAGAAGATTTCAAAGTAAACCTTTGAGGAAAAAAAAA
>NW_006434839.1:17622596-17655611 GCF_000325575.1 Pteropus alecto
ACCTCATTCTCTCGATAGTGATTTTTGCATATTACCAGCAGATTGTTTCTGCCTAGAAACTTGTGTAGTGGTAATTTCCATGTGGAGAGTAGACAGGAGCTAAGAACTAAAGAAACAAGTTTCTGAAATCCTTCAGAGCTAAAAGAGAACCAGTGCAGATGTTAAGTGGATTAACATGCATCCTTCAAGCTCTGAGAAAAAATTAATTATGTAAGATCAGGAATCTGTCTTTTTAAACAACTCTTCGAGGTATATATTACATACCATAAATATTCACCTATTTTACATGTACACCAATGATTTTAGTAACAGAGTTGTACAATTATCACCACAGTCCAGCTTTATTTTCCATTAGTCTTTCAGTGATGCCTTAGCATCACTCCAAAAATATTTTTTGACCACTAGTCGCCAATCTCTGTTCACATCCCCAGTGCCAGGCAGCCACTGATTTCTTTCTGTGTATGAATTTGCCTTTTATAGATATTTTATATAAATAGAATCATAAAATATCTAATCTTTTGTTTTCAATTTCTTTCATTTAGAGTTTTTGAGTTTCAATCATATTGTACCATGTATCAGTAGTTTACTCCTTTTTAATTGCTGAATTGTCTCCCATTGTACGGTATGCCACATTTTTTAAATCTGTTCACCAAATGATAGACATTAAAATTGTTTCTAGTTTGGAGTTATTATGAATAATGCTGCTGTGAACATTCCTGTACACGTCTTTGTATGAACATATATTTTCATTTTTCTCAAGTAGATTCCTAGGAGTGGGATTGCTTGTCAAACGGTAACTTTATTTTTTAACTTCTTATGAAACAGATAAAATATTTTCCAAATGGCAGTAATATTTTAAATTTATATCTGCAATATATGAATGTTCTGTTTCTTCCTGTCCACAACAGTATTTGTCTTGTAAAGTATATCATCAGTTCTAGTGGGTGAAGTGGAATCTCACAGTAATTTTAATTTATGCTTCCCTAATGACTAGCGTTTCACATTTTTAATGTGCTCATTAGTAATTCTTTTGTCTTCTCTGGTGAAAATTTTATTAAAATATAATTTTTTATTTTGGCTGTTTGTCTTATCTTTGAGGTGTAAGAATTCTTAATATATCCTGAATAAAATCCTCTTACAAAATATATAAATTAAAAATATTTTATCCCATTTTTTGTTTGTTGAAATACAATGTTTATAATTTTTATGACTGCTACATAGCCTCAGGATAGTGCTACTCACTAGGGAAAAAAAAAAGAGATTAGAGGGTTGTAACTCAGTTACTCAAGAATTTCAAGGAAGGAAGAGGGGCTGGAAATTAAGCTCTATAAAAACTCTTAAACAAGAGCTTTGATGAGCTTCCAGTTAGTGAACACATCCAAATGCTGAGGGGGTGATGCACACCAGTTCCATGGTCGAAGAAACTCCTGCGCTCTGGACTCTTCTGTACCTCACCCTATGTAACTCTTCATCTAGTTATCAACTTCATGATTCTATATTTCATTCATATTGCAGCACATGAAATATCCTATATTATGTTACCATTTTTATTATCTTTTATAATAAACCTGTAAACATATGTAGATGTTTTATTGAGCTTTGTGAGCCTTTCTAACAAATGATCATATCTAGAAGAGAATCATGGGAACCTCTGATTTATAGTTCCTCCCTCCACCAAACTACAAGTTCTGCCATAGGAATATGTCATTTGGACTAAATATTTGTGTGCATTTATTATTTTTTCCAAGTAGTCCTCAATTAATATTTCATAATAAACTTTAAGAAACCCCGATTAGTCACAGTTATACTAAGAAACCAAGTGAGGGGGGGTTTGTACCTTTCTGAGCCAGAGCTATATTCTGTAAGCATTTTATGTAGGTCACAGGTTAGTGACCGCAGGAATATAAATGTGAGAGCCGAAAATGGAAATAAAATTTAAGAAATTTATTGGAGTCACCAACCAGGAGCCTTTCTCCACCCTGAGATTCTACTTTCTAAACCATTAATTGATGAGTTGGACTTCTGTCATCCTAGGAGTGGTGGAAATCCATTGTAATTTCTTATTCAATTGTTGATTCCTCAAGGATATTCAGTAGGTCCATTTGGACTTTCTACAGTGCTTATCATATAGTAGCCTCTCAAGAAAAGATTGTCAAATAAATACATAAACATGTCAGTAATTAATCTCCAATTTGAGCATCTAATATATTCTTCATATAAACACATTCTCAAGAGCTATTAAGATAGGTAGTCATAATATTCCTGTACCACAGAGGGCTTTTTAAATTTATTTAGTTACTTTTTAATTTTCTGTGTTTTACTCTTAATTGTCAAAGTGTATTTTGTCCTTTTAGTTTTTGACTGCTACTGGGAAATGTTTTTTAAGAGAACTTTCTTTCTAATCAACTTGGAAACTAGTTAATTTTGAAACTCAGGTGTTAATCTTTTATGAGAAGGAGTTAAAATGCTCTATAGAAAGCAAATTTAGAGATATCAGTTTGGCTATTTAGAGAGTCTTCCTTGATCTCAAATTTGAGTGTGGGTCATTGAGATTGCTAAATAAACACTATTGCAGTTAGTGAGAGTTGATTAAACATCATTGATTGAAAGTAAGTATTTAATATATGCTTCATTCAAAATTCTACACTATTAGAAAGGTTAAATATGAGTGGTGATAGGTGGAGTCATCTGGTGTTTCCTCCCCCACCTTCTACACAGCTCCATGAGTGAATAAGGCTGTTTTATACGCTCTTGATAGAATAAAATGACTCACACTATCTGAATGCCAGAGATAGAGATTCTTAAAAATAAGTTAACACAAGAAAGTCAACATAATGAATCTTTATTCTGATTCAACTATGAAGATGGATGGTTTAATATTTTCTATATACATATTTTTTACTTCTTGTAACTGATAGTTGATGCCTATACATGTCAGACTGTTAGCTCATCAGATAGATAGGGTTTGTTGAATTCATTTGTGTCATTGCTGATCAATATGAAACACACCATCATATGTCAGTTTACTTACTGAATTTGGAAAGGGATCTATTGGAGAAAAAAATCCTAGAGCATTATTTGAGCAGTATTTGTCACCACTCAATGGAGTTTTTATATTCCTACAACTTTGTTTCCTTTGTCCTGCTCTTGATAATTTAAAATGTTTATGACATTTTAGTTGATGATACTTGAAATGTAATTTTCCACAATCTGCAAATTATTGTTTTGGGCTCTGAACCAGATACTAATTTTTTGGATGTAACGGTGAAACCCTGCCCATTCGTTTATGTACAGTTCATTTTATTTTCTTGCAGAAAACCCTCGCTAGAACAGCTGTGCCCAGTTCTATTCTCAAAATGAACATTAGTTGCTACTCCATCTCAGTGTTCCTCTGCAGAGTGGAGAAGGGTATTTGAATTTGGAATGATTTACTTTGCCAGGTTCAAGTTAAGTATTAAGCTTATTGGAAAAGGAATCCAAATAATGTTAGGGGATCAGCTTTTTACTGTTTCATTCATGTAAACAACATTCAATAGTATCAGCACCAGCAATGGAATTACACACTCCTGCTCTTATATTTCAGACTCTTCGCTATTGAAATATCTTGGCTAAAGGTGGCACACATTTCACACTCTGACTCATTTTCACACCTTCAGCAACCAAAAAAAGCATATTCAAAATACTGCAGTCAGCTGCAGGCCTATGTGAATCTAATATAATTCCTTGGTGAGAAGCCTTTGTCTTTGCCTCAGCTGTTCTTTGACACAAGAAGTTTCACCATTTCACAATACTAGCATTGGTAAATGTTGATAGACATTAACTTGCTCTGTGAACATAGCATTTGACAGACGCTTTTTCGAGGACAATGAAAATGTATTTTTTTCAAACAAATGGTGATGTAAATGGCATTTCTTAAGCTTGTGTTTCTCCAGAACAGCATTCCTAAATTACATTGGTTTACTGATGTTCAATGCGGTCTTCAAGGGATTATTATTAAATGATTTCGAAGATCACTCATATTTCAAGTTTTTTAAAACTTGCAATAACCCTATTCCTGTTTCTCCATCTGATTTTTTGTTGTTACCTATTTTTTTGTTCCTAGAAAAATAAATGAGTATTCTATACCTTATAGAACCATTATACCAATGCAACAATAATTTTATTAATGATTTATGAACATCTATGAAACTCATTCTTTGTAGCCATCATCATAATGCACTATTCTCAAAGAACATATGAGAAACTATAAAACCTATGCCCAATAATGTCACACTCTGATTAAAATGTGTTCAGAATAGTAAAATAATAGCAACGTGCTTTCTGGAATTGAATCTATATTTAATAACACAAGAATCAGGGATCCTTAGTTGTCTCATATGAAATGCTAGACCATAAGCAGTGTTAAAATTAAATCAATGACATCTTACAGCAGCATTACTGATATGGATATATTATAGATTATTAAAATACTTATTATGCCAGTGGGTAGGATTTTCATTCCTGATGTTTTGATTATAGTAAGAGTGGTAATCTTACAGTTTTCCCTTTGGGTATAATAAAAATCTTCCAAGTGAAAGAGAATCAGTCATAGATTTCATATAAACTGGGAACATTTTCCCTACTACAGAGAGAAGCAGTACTTGACACTGAAATTTCTTATCTCCCTACCTCACTTTAGCTGTTTTTTTTTTAATTTCTACTTATGTCTTAATATTAGTATACACCATGATTATTTTCTAGCATTAAGGACAGCTTTTATCCTTTTCATAGTTTGCATCCTAGCCAGTGGAGAATCTATTCTCAAAATGTTGAAGAAAGGAATAAACTCTGTCCACATTCATTTCCTTTAAAGTCAAATGAACATCTTTCCATTACAGGAATGATAAAAGCAAATTGAAGATTACTTGTAATTGTTGAAATATTAAAATATACACACAAGCAAACAGTCTCATACATTTGTGTATTAACTGTATTAATTGACCCTTATGCATCATAGGACATTCATTCACCTACCGACCCCTTCAATATGCATTATACATTTATAGTGAGTACAAGTGGTATTTTGAGTGCTTTTAACCAAGCTGAAGAGGTGCCCTTTTTATAAATGATATTTTCGCTTCTTGTCACATGTGATAAGACTATATAAACATCATACAGATACCGTATATAAATAAATACCACTTTTTTTTAACCAAACGATATATAGTCTATGGAACAATATTGTAGATAAATAGTCTATTTTCAACAGGCTACAAAATTCTCCTATCTCATTCCATTATAAGTAACAATGATATACAAACAAATACATAAAATACAGACATAACATTTAATTAGGTAAAAAAATCCATTTTGAATGGGAACACCTGTGCTATAGTTGTAAGTAAGGACTAGTAATTTGTGGTGGTTAAGAACATGGCACTGAACTTAACCTGCCAGGGATAGTACTAGGTCTTTATTGGCTGTGACTTTGAAAAATTGTGATGCTTCTGGGCCTTCATTTGCATAATGAAGATGAGTATAATAACTAATTCTGTAAGGTTATGTAAAAAGTGAAGATCATGCATATACATCTCTTACCAGAGTGCCTGGCCTGGAGTAAACCCTCGGTAAATGTTAACCATTATTATTATAAAACTATTATTATTATTCTTATCAATTATTATTACCTGTAATAATACATATAAAAATTCATTGACTTGGCAACTTGTAAAACTTTTTAACTTTAGTTATTGCTTAGTACACAAATATTGAACCTTAGCATTTTAAAGGATCAGTAAGTATGACAACCATGTAGCAGTGTCACAGAGATACACAGGTTATGAAATGGTAAGTGGCCACTTAAATTAAAACTAAAGGAACACTTTTTAGAAACTAGGATGTTGTAGTTATAGATTTCAATATAAGTGACTGACAATGGAGATTTTTTTTTTTTTTTGCTTTCCATGTGTTATAATTATATTTCTAATAGAAAATAGTTTAAGGAGAATGATTAAAGATAATCCTTAGAACACCAGGAGTTATTCTATCTTGAAATGACATTTTATTACTTATTTTTAAGTCGTATTGATTTATCCAAAGATATTACAGTAAGTAGATTCCAGTCAGAAGTGTGACTGAGAACATTAGGAGAGGAGATGTGTTTCCAACAATTGGGAGTTGTGCTAAACCAATAAAATCACAAATATTCCTTAAGTTTCAATTCAAATGTTATCTACACTCTGATGTTTCTCTAACTTTTTTTAAGAATGTTATATACCTTCATGTTTTCATCTCCACTTCCTTAATATATCGTAGATCTGTACATACTCTCTTTCTAGTACTTACAGCTCCTTATTATACATATACCTTTCTGACCTCAAGAGTACAGACCAATAAAGTCTTAATGGGCTTTGCAACTCCAGAGTTGATTTTTACATGTAGTGTAAGTATGTAGGTTTGCTATTTTTTATCTTTATTTTATTTAAAAAAAAAACAATAGGGAGGGAGCATATAAACATAGAAATATAACCAGAAGGATATTAGAATTGTACTCAGTTTTGACCGAAGCATGAAAAAATAAATGCAAGGTAACTAAGTGAGTATATAAAAATCATTTCTTCAGACACACAAATTTTACAAAAAAAAAAGTTTGAAAAAATTATTTTTTGCCTCTCTATCTAGGAACAGAGGCCTACGGATGTGAGCAGCATGGGAACTTAGAGAGTAAAAGAAGGGTTGGCTGACTTTTGTGGGGAGAGTTAGGAGTGGGATGCTGTGTTGACATTGACCAAGATTTCTGGAAATTATTAATTCATGAGACATGTTTCTAATGGACCAGACAAAATCATAAAGGAGAAAATAAGTGTCCGGTCATCTTGGCTGTCATCTCTTAAGATCCCCAGTAATTTATAATGGTCTTCAATATGAAGATAATTGTCTGTGGATTGAGAAAGGAGTCACTAAAGATTTCTACCTAGATCACTAAAGCTGAAAGCAGAAAGGCACAGCAGGGGATCTCTGAAGAACCAATGATAATGCCCTATAAGGCAGGGTGTCAATTCAAACCACTTTTCAAACTCACCCAGGGATATCAGCTTTAGCATCTGCCAAACAAGACACAAAGGAACCCCAACCAAGTCAGAATTGCCCTAATTTTCCTTCCCTTTCAATTTTCCCCTGTTTAAATTCTGGAGAGAAATGAAATTGTATCCAGAAAATGGAGGAGGGTGATCCTCAGAAAGTATTTTCTTTATAAACAAATAAGCATAATTGTCTATGCCTTTTCTTCATGTTGCCTGGAGGTATTTTTTAATATAAGAATACATTTATAAATTGAGAAAATATGGGAACATCATTTTCTTTAAATGGTGGTTATTTTATCATTTAAGATTTGGTGGCAAATTGAAATGCAGAAGTATTATAAGAATAATGATACATTAGCTTAGGTTCTTTATTAAAAATGCAATATGAAATATTAAGAAATCTAAAAGTTTCTGTTTATCTGAAAAGTAATCTGAGGTCATATTAAAGAACCTATAAGATAGGTTCTTACTGTATTCATGGGGTTTATTTATATAGTATTGTTACAGTTGAAGCAATGGGAGTTCCAATAATATGCACACCTCTAGGTCCTTTTCACTGCTGAAAATAAATTTTAATTCAGTGAATATGAGAAATATTCATTTATTAAAAGCATGTTATGAAGTAGAAATGGGTCAAGCATAAAACTGACTAACCACATGGAAACAAGGTTATGTACCACTGGGGAGGCTGTGTGTGTGTGTGTGTGTGTGTGTGCACGCGCGCACGTGCACGCGCGTGAGATTATGAGTTAGAGCAAGGGAAGATGAGATCTGTAACCCCAGGGGAGCGAGAAGTCTCTGTTATATTTGGAGTGGTGATGGGTGGTTACAAAAGCATTCTTAGATGATTGGCAAGTGAGGTTATTTTGATTGACACCTGGCTGCTATATAACACTTTGCCTAGTGCACATGCGCTTACCCAAAATTTAGTCTGTTATAATTAGATTCATGAACTTCCAGGCATAAACATAGTATTATAATGAAGCTCTAATTGTAGACAAATTAGGGTAGTACCTTCTGCGCAGCATCTGTAGCCCGATTAAGTCAGCTAAGACTATGACCTTCCTGTCCTTTGTCTCTGGGGATGCAGGAGGAATTCTCCAACTACTAATAGGATGTTCTTTGGGCAATCTCTAGGCTGGGCCCCTCTTCGTTTGTTTCCCCTATTGATCATGTCTGACTAGCTACCAAATAGTATTATAACATGAGGCTAAATGGTTGTAAATATACTATTTGCATGTCTAATCAGATGTAGTTATTTTTATGACAGATAAATATACTCTTGCCACTTGGTAGAGCAATTATAAAAGTGTAATAAATATGCACATTGGAATTTCCAAAGATAAATTTCTCCATAGCAGATTTAGTAGACATGCAAATAAAGACTTTTTTTCCAATAGACTCATAGAAACAGAGACCAAAGGCATGATTTTCAGAGTGGAGGTGACAGGGTGATGAGTGAAAAAGATGAAGAGGAATATAGTCAGTAATATTGTAATAAGTTTGTATGGTGACTAATGATTCCTAGAGTTAGTGAGATATATTGTAGGATATGAAAATGTGGAATCACTATATTGTACACCTGAAACTAATATAATATTATATACCAACTATACTTACAAAAAATAGCAAATAAAGCTTTAACAGTACTTGGTGAAATATTAAAATTACTGCTCTGTCTGCTCTTACTACTAATACAAACCAGAAAGCTGAGCCATGTGCTAAGGCCTTGGTTTCCAAACTTACCTTCAATCAGCTGGAATGCTTCAATAAAAGTAAATACAAAAATATTGATGTTTCTGTCTCATCCTCAGAGATTATGACTTTCTTGATCTAAAAAGTTGAGGCCTTCAAGCTTTGAAATTTTTAAATATTCCGAAGTGATGCTAATGTGCAAAAAATTTTGGGAAACTCTGAGCTAAGCAATCTTCTAGTTTTGCAATGTTTGTTCTCACGTGTAGCAAGAACAATTTCCTAGTCATTAGTGAGACTGCTAATTCAGTAATGAAACAAAATCAAAGCTTTATTCCTTTCTGCAAACAAAATTACCAGGCCAATTTCAGAAAGCTTGACAGTAAGGTTTAATGTGTCATAAACTTGCTCATTTAAAGATTCAATAAAAGGGAACTTTCTATTTGTTATGATAAGAATGGCTTACCAAGTATTTGTCTAACTTAAAAGTTTTAGTAAAATTTTGTATAAAGTCAAATCATATTCAATTCTTAGAAGACTATGTATTTTTTATCCAAGTATCAGAGAACAGATAACTGCGTTGCATAAAAAGTAGTGTCCTCAGAAAGGCAATCTTTTTGTTGCCCGGAAAGGTTCTTGTCTTATTCCGTGAAAAAGAATTCAAGGGTAAGATAAAGAGCCAGAGAGCTTGGGGGTCCAGTGACCAGACTCTTGTTTTATTCAGCAAGAAAGAATTCAAAGGCAAGATGAACAGCAAGCAGGAAAGCGCAAAGTACACATTTGAGGAGAGGTGGCGGAGAGTTGGATTGAGAGAGAGAGAGAGAAAATAGCTGGTTATGACCTTTTTTCTCCCAGAGACAGAGAGAGCCCAGGAAAATGTGGTGCTGACATAGCCTTGTCTTCTTCCAGTAGGCGGGAAGCTCAGTATCCTGCTTTTTCTTCCTCATATGGTGTTTCTGAAACTATTATGGCAGCAGGCGCATGATAGGAACTGCAGTATTTGCAATGCAGATGAGATTATAATGATATTATAATTAGCCAAATGTCATGCCTTAGCCAAAGGTTATGCCTTTGCCAAAGATGGCATCTAGGCTGGAAAAGATGGATTTTGGTTTACCCTCCCAGCTGGGACTAAAACAAGAGAAAGTCTGAAGAAAGGGAAAATATCTTGAAGGCAGACAGGGTGTTCCTGCTCTACCCATCCTGCCTCACTTTGTAGGAGAGGAAGCATTAAACTTTTAAAAATATATTATTATTGACTCTCAAAAGCTAATCGCATATTTATTAAATTATTTCTGCTGTAACAATTTCTATAATTTATTTTAAAATGCTTCAGTCATAGAAAGTATGATGATATCAAATAAACAATGATTTAAATTACAGTTTCGGGAATACCCTGATCTGAAATTCACAGTTTAAGGGTACTCAGATACCTTTTTGTCTGAAATGTCACTCTTCAGCTATTCTTAACTTGATCAACAAAAGAGGTTTTGGTCGTTTGCGTAACTACAATTGTTTTTCATTTGTAAAATTAGTGACTCATTAGCTAATGATTGTTAAGCATGGGTCCTCATAGGTGTAATTAATAGTATTGGAAATATGTTGTCTGAAGAAAAGATGTTTATAGATAGTTCTAATCTGCATTAATAGGCACAAAAATCATGTCAGCCTATTTACTGTATGTTCCGTACACAGAAGCATTGCTCTCCAGGCTTGATTCTAAACAAACTGGTTTAGACAGGTCTTAGTCTCCCTTATATGAGAAGGGAAGCAAGTTTGCTGCCCCAAAATATGCCTTTTTAGGGATATGGATTACTTTAAATTGGTTATTTTTAAGAAACAAAAGATTCAGAAAGAACCTTTGAAACTCTCCCCTTTGACTGCCTATAGGAATTCAAATAGAAAAACCTGCTTAAAGGAAGAGAGCTATCACTTCGGCATTGTAACAAACTAACTGGCAGACAGGAAAAATTCTAGCAAAGTCAGTTTGTTAGACTCCCCGCTGTGTCCCATTTTTTCTGGGTGACCCTGTGAGAATTTGTTTACCAAATGTTTGCTCTTTCTCTTCCACCTGTGAATGGCCAGCTTTCCCTTTGAAATCTCAGACCTGTCTCCCTCTTCTTAGTTCAGAATAACAAATAAACCTCAATCACCTGATTTGTCTTGGGGTCTCATATCCTTAGGGAACCCCCATATGTATATATATATATAATAAATTTGGTTATTTTCTTATGTTAATCTGTCTCATGTCAATTTGATTTGATTATTAGACTAGCCAGAAGAAATTAGAAGGATAGACAGAAAATTATTTTTCCTCCCCCAAATTTATGATTTGAATATTGTCACATTTGCGCTAGACATCTTTCAGAGCCTACCCCAAACCCCACCACAAAAAAAAGTGGGGGAAAGCCAAGATTTTCTGAGCTCATAGAGTTTGTATGACTGATATGTTCTCGGAGAAATTAGGTGGAGAATCGATTGCAGCCTAACTAGTGCCAGATTATTGGGAAATAATGATCTATTACCTACCTCACACTGTTGGAGATCAAACAAAAAGACACTCATAATTCAACGGGAGATAGAAGGAATAGGGATCACAGGGAGGAAAGTGTCAGGAAAGACTCATGAAGCAGAAGATATTGGAACTGTGTATTGAAAAATGAGTAGCAGTTTCCCAAGTTGACAGGAAGGTGTGAGAGAAAATATTTCCTCAGGAATATTATCAGATTGTCCCAAGATGCAGAAGAGTATGGCTTATTCATTCAATTAGAGAATGACTGGAACTCACAGGTTTTAGGGTACAAATCAGGCAAAAGCAAGATTATGAAAGGACCTTATGATCTACAGAAGTGCTTTTCAAACTTTTTTTAACACAGCCTCATAGTAATGTACTTTTTATATTACACAAGCATAAACACATAAAAATTATAATTTCACAATAGATTACAATTTACTAGGTAAAACTACTCAGATGTTTTATGTTCTACTCTATTGTTTTTAGTTTATTCCATTCTACCTTTATTTTATTTAAAGTGTTGTTTCTGAACAATAAATTGACTTTCTGACATATCGATGAGTCATTCTCCACAATACAAAAATCCTACCCTTTGGAAAATTTGGAGTAACTAAAGGTTTCAAATAGGTTTTATGATGACTAGAAAGATCATTATGATGTCCATGAGTATACAATATACTAGAAAACCACAATTCTGTTTTATTTATTTTTTAATAAAAGAAGCTTACCACATTCTATTGTTCTCAGTGTGGTTTGGGATTTTCCATGATTCTGTAATTTTTTAATAGAACATATTTTAGAAAGTATGCTGGCTGTTTAGACCTTAACAGTTGTTTGATCCATGACTCTGAGATCTGATGCTGCCTAAAACAGATTCCCTACAAGAGAAGCATTCAAGGATGTGGGCTGTTTATTAGGATCTCAAATGAATCTTTACAGCCATCCTATGACTAATGTGGCTATCGCCGCTCTTTATTTTACACATAAGAAAACTGAGTCTCTATGGTTTTCTGATCCTCACTGTTTAGAGGCTTAGCTGCAACTAAAACCCACTCAGTTTAGTGTTTTTCCCCTCAATGCTTTCCTCAAAATCCTGATACTTTATTATTCACCAGTGACTCTGCCTTATACTTTTAAATTAAAGCTACCTGGCAATTTCACCTTAAAATATTTCTGTACTTTCACATTTTCAGTCTTCCTTCAAGTTTGTCAGTGAGAAGTACCCTTCTTTATTTCTGTAAGTCTTCTCCAACTGCTTTTATGACTCTCGCTGCCCCTTTTATTTTCAGATGCTTTTTAAGATCCGTGTTTTCAGATGCTCTACCAGCATGTATTCTTTGTAAACACTTTTTTTGGATAGTTCTATTATCCTCACTTCTTTGTTGTTTAGAAACTGCTTTTCTATATTGATTTGGTTAGAATAGAACTTGAAATGATCTTTAAGTCTGGATAAAATACATTTTTATAAAGCTTATCAGTTTTATTCATTTATTTTATAAGTTCATTGTTCCCAGATAATTAAACAGCAGTAAAGATACAACTATCAATCACCTAAAGTTTAAGAAGTATTACTGATGTCTAGGTTTGTCAAAAATCAAGGGTGTGTGTGTGTGTCTGTGCGTGTGTGTGCGTGTGTAAAGAGAGAGACTTATTTCACTCTATTTGAAATTTCTATTTATTAAAGTAATACAGAAAATAAAGACTAAAATAGAATAAGGAAATAAGTTATAAATATTTTAGTGATGTCAATATAAGGTATGCTGTTCTGTCTAATGAATTTAACGTATCAACAAAGATCGATAAAACACTCTGTCATATATATCTTAGTTTTAGAACAGTGAAGGAAGGTTAGTGATGATCTGGAAGCTAAGAGCAAAGTATGATTATTGTAAAGTGAAATCTGTCCAGTTCTAATACCTTAGTTTTGAGAAATTAACTCTACTGAAAACAATTTATAAAACTACTTGACTCTAGAATCTCTTATTCAAACAATTTTGTTAGGTTTTTTTATACCTATTGACAATATCTCAATAGACCAGATCTTTTCAAGAGCAATGCTAATATTTAATAAACAGAGTGGAAAGAACTCAGTTTAATTTTGTATTTTTTGTATGCCTTATTGTTAAATGATAAATCACACATTCTAATATCCTCGAATCCTGATATTTTTGAAAAATTAGTTTTTACTTGAATGCATTGATACAAGGAAAGAATATAGATATTGGTTTAATATTGGCTCTGTCATTTACTACCAATAAAACTTTAATTGGGTTTTTTTATTAAAATGAAATTAAAATTTGTTTTACAGAGTTATTGTTGGATTTATGTATTATTCATGCAAAATAATGAGGAGGTTGCCAGTCACACTAGTCACACACTGGGTGCAAAAAAATTGGTATTTTTATTTGACGGTTTCCCCAATGCTGGAGTAACATCTTTTTAAGTGTCAAAATGTTACTATTTTTAAAACATTTTATTGAAAACCTTTCTATAAAGTCTTCATTTTTTTCTGACACTTTAAACTGTAGCAGAATGGACATTATTTTAAAACAGGGTCTAAAGATGTAGGGTTTCTTAAACCCTAAAGATGTAGGGTTCATTTGTCTCAGAGACAATGAATAAAGGGACAAGTGGGTGCTTGCAGGGGAGACATGTTCACACTCCATAAAACTGCTATGGCTGTTTAATATATCAGAGATTCTTTTAAGATTTTCTGAGAACATTGATTTTTGCTGCTCAAAAATGCACCAAAAGTCAAATAAATATTAATATATATTAATTCTTAAAAACCTTTGTGAGACACTTCATACCTACAGTAAGGTTGAAAAAATAATATAATATAGATATACATATATAGAGAGAGATACGTACATGTATATATATACTACTAGGTTAATTAATTATTAACATTTTGTCACATGCTTTCTACCTATATTTCAGTTTCTGTCTTTCTGTTCTCATCTCTGTTGGCAAATAGATAGATGACAGATAGATAGATAGATAGATAGATAGATAGATAGATAGATAGATAGATAGATGAATAGATAGATAGATGGATAGACAGACAGATGGATAGATAGACATATGGATAGACAGACAGATGGACAGACTGACAGATGGACAGACAGATATGATAGAAAGGGAAAGGGGCCTTTTCTTTTTCTAAACCATATGACAACTCACCTTGTAAGTATTGCAGCATTTATCTCTTAAGAACAATACAATTCTTCTACATAAGTCCAGACCCAATAAAATCATACCCAAGAATTTAGCATTGATAGCTATTATAATCTATTATAAAGACCTTATTCATAATGTCCCAATTTTCTCAATTATGTCCACTGACGTTTTATTGGAAAAATCAGATACTCTATTGTATTTATTTGTTATATTACTTTATTTTAAACTAAAACCATTCCTAAGCCTTTTTCAACTGTTTCTCATTACATTTATGTCAAAAATTGTTGTTGTGTGGTATTGTGTTGTGTTATGTTTTAAGAATCCAGGCCAGTTGCTTTCTAGAATGAGTCTTAAATCAAATCTGTTTAATTGCTTCTCTATGATTAGATTGAGATTTTTAAAATGTTGGCCAAGTGCTACATGTCAGTTTTAACCCAGTATTGATCATAGTAAATGTAATCACTTGATTAAAAAGGTATCCACCAAATTTCTTCATTATAAAGATATTTTTCCCAGTTTACTTAACATGTAATCTGTGGGATGATATTCTGAGATTATATGAATAGCCCATTCTCCCAGTACAATTTAGCCAATTGTTTCAATATCCATCAACCACTCCTTCTATATTAATTAGTTACTCACCTTCCAATAAAGAGTTTTACCTTCTCTTCCTTTGGTTATATATATTATAACCAAATATATATATTTTCCATCATTATATATATATATAATTCGCATGGATTAATGTATTCATTTAAATTCATTGTTAAAATCCATTATTCTCATAATAGATTTCCATACTCAAATTGTCCTACATTGAACAAATGAAGATTTTTCAAGATACCACTTCTGTTTTTTAATCATTTCCTTACTTTCTGAAGTAAGTTACAAACCAAACTTTTTGCTATTCTGCTTCCACCTACCCTGGAATCTGTCATTTTTCCAAGAACTTGGTTCACAGTTTCGGAGGATGGTTTTTAGAAACTAAGATCAAGGCTCTAGATTTGCTTGTTGCTACTTGAGTGTCATTGCTTCTAAGCTCTGTCAGTAAATATTAATCCGTATATGTACACACACATATATAATTATTTCTATATTTAACTGTTAAACTAAATATGAATGCATACTGATATCTTTGACTCTAGTCCAATAATACCACAACTTTTATTCTAGCCTCTCCTCTTATTTACTTGTAACTTCTCCCTCTGACAGTAAGAAAGTGGGCTCCTACCATTTACCATTTATTTACATATTTGTTTAACCCTAGCATACTAGTAAAGCAGTTCATAATTATTAACTCATACTGCCATGACAAAAAAAATTTGCCAACTGGAATGTAGTGTTTATGTATAATTTCTTTAGTTTTTACTCTTACTGTTTTCAATCAAAATACCATTTTACAAAGTTAATTAGGTCAGTGCTAATTTTACATTTAATTTTAGAAGAACTGCAAAATTGTCTTCAAAGTAGAAGATAGCAAAAAAAAAAAATCAGTACCTGTTACTCCTCTATTGGTTTTTATAGGTTTATTTTATAACACGGTACATAACCACGTTATTTTTTCTTCATGTATAAGAGCTAGTCATGAGGGTTTTGGTATATTACCTTATCATCTGCAGATATAACTCATTTTACTTTTTTTCCAATTATTATGCCTTTTATTGATTTCTCTTTAATTACAGCAGCTATTATCTCAAAAAAAATTCAATAGTGGTGGAGATTATGGGTATGTTACCCTTTCCTTGACCTTATTGGGATTATCTCTAGTGTTTCTCTATTAAATAATTGTATGTGTGTGTGTGTGTGTGTGTGTGTGTGTGTGTGTAAGCATTCCTAATATACTAATTATTTTTATTGGATCTCTGTTATCCAGTTGAATTTTATCAACATTTCTTTCCTTTAGTCAAGATGCATTGTTTCATAATGTAGACAGCAGATTTATTTGTTTTTACTTCCTTTAGAAATTTTCAAAATTTTTTCATAAGCATTTATAGTGAGATTAATCTATCAATTTTTGGTATTTTATCTGCTTTAATTATCAATATTATATTTTCATGGAATTTATTTAAATATTTTCCTCATTTTCTATAATTTGGAATATAGCATTGGAATTATCTGGTCTTTTAATAAAATTTTTCTGTGAAATTATCAGGTTGTGCTATTGTTTTGTTTTGTTTTCTTATCCTTTTTTTCTTATGAGATAATTTTTAATAACTTTCACAACTTTTATCATTTATATGTCCTGTGCCTTGCTAAGAAATTGGTGAAAAGTCTTATCAAATAGGATTAATCAAAAAGTCTTTATTCTAGTCTATCTGAATTCTAGATTGCCCCGATCTTTCAAGGGAGGTCTGAATGTTGTTGACTAACCTTTATTTTCAGTTCTTTACTATTCACTCTCTATTACTTGTGCAGGCTGTTTATTTTAGCCAATATAAACTTCCTTTAATGTAAGTACTCATCATTGCTATTAATAATGAGGGCAGCTTCCTCCAATAAATACAAACAAATGTTCATTAAAGGAAGTAGCTGCACAATTCTCAAACATGTTGTCTCTCCATAATTATGAACTTTACTTTCTTGGTCGTACTGTTTGTAGTTGCACTTTCTCTGCTGGTTGTGTAACTAGAAGGGTGCTTTAAATTCATGTTGATGGAAAAGTCTTTTCTGGTCAGGGTCTCAGTTGAAAATTTTTTTCCATTTCACAGCAGCATGACATTTCCAGTGTCCATTTGTGCTATTAAAACTCAAAACAAACATGTTCTTCAGCTACGCTAAGTCTATTTTAAAGCATTTAACACTCATTTAGTAAATGTCATTTTTTTTTTTTACGTTTCCCCAGCTTTATTGAAATAGACAATTAGTTGCTCATATTTACATTATACAACTCGATGAGTTTTTTTCAATTATAGTTGGCATGCAATAATATATTAGTTTCAGTTGTACAGCATAGTGATTAGAGATCTATATAACTCACAAAGCACCCCACTAAATCTAGTACTCTTCTTCCTCCTAACATATTTATTACAACATTATATACTGTTTTTCTATGCTACACTTTATATCTCCATGTCTATTTTGTAACTATCCATTTGTACTTCTTAATCTCTTTGCCCTTTTTCACCATCCAAACCCAAACCTTCTCCTATCTAATAACTCTCAAAATATTCTCTGTTATCTATGAGTTTATTACTACTTTTGTTGTTATTGTTGTATATTTTGTTCTTTAGATTCCACATGTATGTGAAATCATGCAATATTTATCTTTCTCTATCTGACCCATTTTATTCATCACAATACCCTCCAGATCCATCAAGGCAATATCTTTTTCCATTCCCTCCCTTTTAGTCTGTGTATGTCTCTTAAACTGAAGTGAGTCTCTTGTAGGCAGAATATGTAGGGGTCTTGTATTCTTATCTATTTGGCCACTTTATCTTTTGGTTAGAGCACTTAATTCTTTTCCATTTGAGGTACTTGTTGATAGGAGTGTAGTTATTACTATTCTTTAATCCTGTTTTTTATATGTTTTTATTCTTAAATAAGTCCCTTCAACATTTCCTGTAATACTGGCTTGGTGTTAATAAATTCCTTTAGCTTATTTTTGTCTGGGAAGCTCTTTATCTGTCCTTCGATTCTAACTTTGCTGCATAAAGTATTCTTAGTTATAGATCCTGGATTTTCATTGCTTCAAAAAATTTTATGCCAAGCACTTATACCCTGCATAGTTTCTTTTGAGAAATCAGCTGCCAGTCTTATTGGTGCTCCCTTATAAATTACTAACTGCTTTTCTCTTGCTGCTTTTAAGATTCTCTCTTTGTATTTAACCTTTGGCATTGTAATTATGAGGTGTCTTGGTGTGGGCCTTTTTGGGTTCCTGGTTTTGGGGACTCTTAGCTTCCTAGGGTTTTATGTCTATTTCCTTCACCAGGTTAGAGAAGTTTTCCATCATTATTTTTTCAAATATCTCTTCAATGTCTTGTTTTCCTTCAGGTATCCCTATAACATTGATATTTTTACATTTAATAGTGTCCCATAGACTCCTTAAATAATTATTATAGTCTTGGCTTCTTTTTTCTTGCTATTTTGATTGAGTGTCTTGTCTTCCCCATCCTTTATATCAGTGGTTCTATCCTCTTCTTTATCCACTCTGTTGATTCCATCTAATACACTCTTCATCTCAGGTAATGTGTTCTTCTTTTCTGACTGGTTCCCTTTTATAATTTCCATTTCCATTTTTATGCTTTTTTATCTCTTTCTTAAAATTCTCACTGAATTCATCTACACTTCCCTTAAGTTCAATGAATATCTTTATAGCCGGTGTTTTGAACTCTGCATCTGTTAGATTCCTTGACTCCATTATTCCTGGATCTCTCTTCTATTCTCTCATATAGTTTCTGCTTCTTTGTCTTCCCATTTTGGCTGCCTTTCCGTGTCTGTTTCTATGTACCAAGCAAAGCTCTTAAGTCTTCCAGTCTTATTAGTGTGGATTTGTGAAGTAGATATCCAGAGGCACAGTCCTGAGAGGGGTTCAGCTGCAGGCCAAATTTAGCCTGGCCTCTGCCCTTCAAGGGCCACCTGTTAAGGTTCAGCAAGCAATCCACGGATGCTGTGCTTATAGTTGCCTCAAAAGGCCATACCAGAAATCGAGGTCAGATGCCACCAGTGTGAGTCTTGGTGCTGCTCAGCAAGGAGCACCTGATTTGCCTAGGATACATCTGGATGTGGCAGGATGGGGCTGTGAGTTGGGACACACCTGGATGTGCCTTGGCTGTGGCTGTGGCTGTGAGTTAGGGGAGACAGAATTTCAGGGAATCTTCTGGGCAGAGTGATCTCTATTATCCAGTTTAATGAATTCTCAGCTATGGCAGTGCTTGTATTCACATGCTGGGTTGGAGAAGGGCTCAATAGAAGAATGGATACTGCCTGCACTTGTGTCTGGAAGAGAGCCTTGCCTTCGGCCCTCACTCTGACAATTCAGTGTCCCCCTGTATGTCCCTGTTGCCCCCAATGCAGCGCACCTGGCACTGGTGCTCAGAGCAAGCAGGTCCATCACCGCAGGGCCCTTTAAGAAGCATCTGCAGCTTCTGGTTGCCGCTGCTGCAGCCTTTGTCCCACTCAGCTGCTCGGAACCAGCAGACTCACGTTTTCTCTCCCTATTTGTAAGGCTAAGGCTTGTTCATCTAGATTCCAGGTGACTTTCCTTGCTCTTTGGTGGGTGTTTCTGTCACAACTTTAGTTTGGTCACAAGAGGGATGAACAAAGCCTTTATCATCCATGCCACTTTTTCCTGTCTCTTTCTTTTATGTTTTAAATTCATTTTTCTCATTATTTTTATTTTTCAATTACAATTGACATTCAATATAATTTTATGTTAGTTTTAGGTGCACAGCATAGTGGTTAGACATTTACATAATTTAGAAAGTGATCCCCCCAATTAATCTAGTACCCATCGGACACCACACACAGTTATTACAATGCTATTGACTGTATTCACTATGCTGTACTTTACACCCAGAGACTATTTTGTAACTACCAATTTGTATTTCTTAATCTCGTCATCTTTATCACCCAGCCCCCAAGCCACCCTCCCATGTGGTAATCGTCTTTTTTCTTTTAGAGACTTTCTCAAATTCACTTCAAGTTAGTCTTATTACTAACTGTGTCTATATTGTTACCATTACAGAAGCAATTTTACCCATTTCACAATGTTTGCATTTGTAGGCCTGAGGCTCCAGGTCAAATTTCACATATATGCAGTGTATAAGAAACAAGAGAGAATTTCAGAAAATAACATGCTAAACTAATTAATAGATGGGTGCTTCACTTTTAGAAACAATTTTGAAGAATAATCAACAATTAATTTTATTAATCACATAATTTTCTGACTTCGAAACATTTTTTAGTTTTTCATATAGGCCACTGCCTTAGTACTAGAAGAAATGTGAGGTGTTTATAAATGAAAATGATTTCACACCGAATCAATTACAGAGCTTCTCCCTAAAGGGTAATGCTATTTTACTCATCTCTTCCATTTTATAAATTATGTTCAAAACATCTAAGTCCAACATGTTATAGTACTATTATTTTCAATGTGTTATCAGGATGGAAAAGATTTTATGCCAATTTAATCCCTACTATATACTAGTCTCTCCTCTTCTGCCTCAAACTTCAAACACAAATTAGATAACTTAGCTTCAACATTTACCCCCTACTACTGAATAATGGTTAACTTTGTTTTGTTCTGTTCTCAGTCTCTCTCTCTCTCTCTCTCTCTCTCTCTCTCTCTCAGAGCAATTTTATGACTATGTCCTACTTGCTGAAAGGATTAAGGAGCAAAGGAGGAAGAAATGCACACACATACACGCATACACAATCTCCCTTTGGCCCTCTCTTCCTAGTTAAGTGCCAGGTAACAAATATAAATGAGACAAAATAATAGGGGCAAATTTCAATTATTACAAATGAACAAAATTAAGTCATTGCTTAAAAGAGTATCATTATTATATCAAATGTATTTCTCATGAATTTTAAAATCCCTTAATGTCACTTAAATTATCACTAAACTCTGTAGCTTATAGATGAATGGTTTGTTTTCATTTTTATGATATGAAATAGTAGGTTAAGAAACAGAGCACTTTGACTTTAGGTGCTTTTAGCATCCAGCCTGTTGCCCTGAAATTAGTGTCCACTTTGGAAATGATTTCCTTTTATATGTAACCTGTTTGTGTGCTAAATTGCAAATTGACAAACTACCACCATTGGGCCAAATCTAGCCTTCTGCTTGTTTTTGTAAATAAAGTTTTATTGGAATATAGTAATATCCATCTGTTTAGGTATTGTCTGATTGCTTTCCTACAACAATGACAAAGTGGAATGGTTGTAACAAATACCATATAACCTAAAATATATATTATCTGGACTTTTATATAAAAAGTCTGTCATCCCATGTGCAGAATGATTATACTTTGGTTCCCTTGTGGGGTAGCTCCCTTGCTTTCTATTATCTGTTATTTTCTGGTTTAAATACTGTTTGTAGAAAAAACATTTACTAACAAGGGTTGGATTCAGAAAGGCTTTCTGTATTTCAATTCACTGTTACACGTGGAAGTAAATAACAGATTTAGTTATCTTCTTTCATGTCTTCAGTTTTAAGAGTACAGTAGTAATGAATTCATAGATAGATAGGTAGATGATAATGATAGATAAAAGATAGATAGATAGATAGATGATAGATGGATAGATAGATAGATAGATAGATAGATAGATAGATGAGAAATGATAGGCAGATAACGATAGATGAATTAGATGATAGATAGATAGATAATGATAGATAGACGATAGATATGATTTATCCAAATCAATCCTCAATGTGATTTATAAATATTTTTCAATCAGCAATACAAAATGTTTCAATTAGAGTTTCCAGACATTATCAGATTCTTGTTCCTTCAGGAGTTTGCTTGAATACAGCAATTAGCTCTATTTCATTTTTACCTGCTTTGTCACCAAACCAAGCTCATTTTTATTCTATAATATTCTATACAATTTCACTACTAGCTATCCATGGTAGTAATTTGCCCTCATTAGAGGAATCTAAATAAGATATCGTATAGAAATAAAACTGTATAAATTAGGAAGGAAAAATACAACAGGAAAAGATTAACAGTGAAGCAGAAATGTACACTCATATTTGGAAGACTGAATATAAGTGAAAAAAATGACTAAGGAGACAGAAGAAGCTATAATCTGGTGACTAAATAGAAGACTAGCATTTGCAATTGAGAGATGCAAAGTGAAAAGCCATTAATGAAATTAGGGAAATCTGAATAAAGCCTTTAGTTTAATCAATAGAATTACACTAATCTTCATTTCTTAGTTTTGATAAAATGCTTTTATGTAGGATGTCAATATGAAGAAAAGCTGCATAACAATTTTTATAACACTTTATATAAACCTAATATTATTTCGAACTAAAATATTTTTAAAAGATGTAGTCCTGATATTAAGCAATTCAGCATCTAATAAAGAGAGACAGAAATATTAACGAAAAACAATAGCAAATAAAAGAATATCATGCAACAAATGCTAGGATAATGGTTTCCCTCAAGGCATCATGGATACACAGATAGTTATTGATAGCTCAAACAACAGTATGGAAAATGGAAGTGAATAGATGTCAGGAAATTCTTCAAGGAGAAGGTGTGTTCACAGTCTATTGTGAAGGATGAGTGAGAGATAACCAAAGAAGAGAATAAAGAATTCTAGGAGGATATAATACCAGGTATAATGACATAGAAACAGGAGCAAACATGGCACATTACGGGATGTTTAATATGAAGAATGAGTTTTTAGAGGTGGAGTGGAAAGAGATGAGACTATAGAGATTGACAGTAAATGTCATCCACAGGGACTTGTACAGGGCACTAAAGCAGTCAGATTTTTAATTTGAAGAAGGCAGAGTTGAGCAAAGTTTAACAGAGATTGATACAATCAGATATGTGTTTTATAAATGTTCTGGAGGCATGGATTGGAAGAGATCAACAGTAAAAACTGAATGACTAACTACGACTATATTACTTTATTCCAGGTGACTTAGGGCATTAGAGAAATGATTTGAAAGAATGGAAGATTTTAAACACTATTTAGGTAGAAATCAGCATAACGTAGTGTTGTTTGGATTTGAGGCTACTGAAACAGGGAAATCTAGAATGGGCTCAGATGATTGTTTAGAAAACTAGATGCAGATAAATATCTGTCATCAAGACTTAGAAAAAATTGAGCAGATTTGGAAGAAAGATTGTAGGTAGTCATTTCCATTTTTACCTGTTATTTTCAGTTGCCTATAGCACACAAATATATTTCAAGAGGCTGTAGAGCTCAACAAAGTTTAAATGAGTTATGAATTTGAAAGTCATTATATACTTAAAATCATGGGATTCAATTTACTTGCCCAGGGCAATTTCGAAGTGAAGAAAAAATAAAAATAATACTCTGGGAAAACCAACAGTTGAGTGAAGTGAAGGAAGAGAAAACTGCAAAGGAAATTATGACAAATCTACCATTAATTCTGGAGAAATAAAACAAGAGATAGTGGTTTTATAGGAGGTAGCAGAAGTTTCAAGGAAAAAGAAAGAGCTCAAAATTCTCAAATATTTTGAGTATCATAAAATAAAATAATAGAAAATACCTTGGATTTAGTAAATAGAAACGCACTGATAAACTTGAGAAAGCTATTTTAGAAGTCAAAGTGAGATATATTGAAAGGGATCAAGAAACATAAAAGAGATGACGCTGTTGACTTTGGTATGCAAATGACGAAATACATTAAAGGGTCATTTATGATTGTGTGACTCATAAGCACGTGTGTATGATGAATACAAAGTGTCAGTAGAGAGACTGGAGAAAGGGGAAAAAAAAAGAGAGAGAGAGAGAGAACGTATAGTAGAAAATGTTCCTGAAGATCTTAGAAGAAATCATGTTCTGGGCCCAAGTGTAAATTTTATTGATGATCAGAAGACAACTTTCTTTAATATATGAAAACAAATAGCAAAGAGATAATCAAATAAATTATAGTTGAACACTTCACTGAGATAAAGAAAAACTTCAGACTAAAATGACTTAACTTGTTGGGCAACTTTAATATAAGAAATAAATGTCATACACGACCTCAGTAAAATGTTTTAATTAAAAGAAAAAAAAAACAATCTTAGTGTTTGAAAAAGAGAGAAGAGATAACATAAGTGATGCAAATAAGCTTGTAATCAGAATGCTCTACTGCCTGCAACACAGGAAACTAGAAAAGGCTGAGGAACATGTGTCAAAGTGTAATTAAAAAAAAAGAACTGAGATCTAATAACCTCAGCCTTTCTCATGTGAAGGATATGTGAAGACCGAAATGAACACATACTAGAAGAAATTATTCAAATTCTCCAGCTAAAAGGCCTTCCCTCCTTCATTTCATGCAAGACTGTATAAATGTCACCTTTTAAAGAGGATTTTCCTAAACACCCCAACTAACATTTCATCACACTCTGTTATCTTATGATTTTCTTTGCATCATCACTTAATAATAGATTATACAGTTATTTGTCTGTATTTTTCACTGTTATTTCTCCAATGCCTAGAATAGCATCTGGAATCTGAGTGCTCAATAAATCTATAAACCAGTGGCTAACAAATGAACTTTATGGCCTTTATTGTCTCTTACAAGTAGAAAGAAATATTCTCTATTTAAAAGAAAGAGAACATGATGACCTTGTGAACACTAGGAAAGTAGTTCAAGTTTTGAATTGTTTTGGACAGTTGAAAAGGTAACTAAATAAGGGACATCCAGAGGGATTGCTGAACAGCATTTAATGGCTCATTTACACATTCATTCAGCCTATGTTTACTGAGTTCTTGCTGTGCTAACATTATCACTTCCCTCCTGCCCTCTCAAGGACTTGGCTCTTTGGGTCATTTGAGATTTGTGTTATTGCTTTCTAGCTCTTACTCATCACTCCCTTCCTTTCTATGGGTGTTTCACACAAGCACACATGGAGCAGTCCCATTCGAAAAAGTATTTTACCCAAACTCTACATCCCACACCAACTTCTACTCATGTTTTTTGCTGCCCTTCACAGCCAAGTATCTCCAGTTTATATGCTCACAATCTTTCACTATTTTTTCAATGTGGAAGAAATTTTGAACTATTAGAATACAGTGACTCATACAACATTCACCTGTGCAACACTATAACTAAAATTGCCAAATGTTAGTATTTTGTTGTTTTGCTGAATTTTTAATTCAAAGAAATAACACAAAACTGATAACACTGAAGTTCCAACTTTATCATTTATAATCATTCCCCTCCACACAGGTAGCAACCACTATAATGAATTTGGTATTTATTTGCCCTCTACCCAGTTTACATATGTTTAAATATATAATAATATGTGCGTTTAATTTATAAATTTCATATATTTGAGGTCTCTTTGTATTACCAGCTTTGTGTGTTGAACCATATGTATCTGAGATGCACCTATGTCAACGAATAATTCAGCCATTCATTCATTATGTTATAGCTCCTTCATATGCATATACTATTTTTATTTATCTATGCTAATATTGATGAATAACTATTTCCACTTTTCATTGTATTCTATATCATTATCCTTATGCATTACTTCTTTGCAACCAGCTCATATCTATCATGAGTTAATATTGTAACAACTTGAAATATCATCTATGGATAATTTTACTTAAATAATTTTATTACCATATCCCACCAACATTATTATGTAAGGAGATGATTATGTAAAATTTTGGAGGAAAAAAAGCATTGAAAGGGTGATTGCAGGAAGAGGAGTCAGGAAACTAAAGGGGAAGAGTTAAGAATGCAGGAGAAATTTACAACTCATATCAAGGGAGTATATTAGGCAGAAGGATCAGCATGGTCAGCAATACCAAATAATTCGATCCAGAATTTAAAGGTTATTGATGACCTTACCAGGTATCATTTCAGTGAAGCAGTGGGATAGAAGCCAGATTAAGAGATATCATTGTGGGCTAATGAACAAATAGGAGAGAAATTGCCCTTTCAAAAAGTTTGGCTGGAAAATACACACATACACACACACACACACACACACACACACACACACACACACACAGAGCTGTGTTGGAGGAGAAGGTTGGTTTAAAAACTTGAAAGTGTTGCTATCTTAAAGAAAGAGGAAAGAAGTTGAAATCACAGAGAAGAGCAGTGCATACAGGATGATTTGTTAGAATGGAAGAGAAATAATTCTTTATAAGATTGAAGAAAGATGCCCAGAAGTTATTTTTGTTTTAATGTTAATTTACTATTCAGGAAAGAAAGTTGTATATAAGTGTAGCAAAAATGCTCACTTCAGTCTTCATCACAACAATGTTATATGCCTAACAGTGTGAAGGACTATCCAAGCCAATGACTTTTTTGAGTATTGTTCAAACATTTTAATCATAGTATAAAGGAACCAAATATTCTCAACTTGCAAGAATTAAGTTCCTCATTTAAAAACGAAAATTAGAAAACAAAAAAAATCACTACTCAATGAGTAAAGTTGTGGATGACATCTCCATGGTTGTTAAATTTAAAACTAAAGACAAATCAAAGTAAATGTTAATAAATGAAAAAATTGCTACCTACTCTAAATCTTCTGAATTAACAGAATGGGAAAAGTAAAATGAAAGGCTAGGTCATATATCAGATATTTTTAAAAAGCATAAAAATACTAAAAACAAAAAACATTACTCAATATAGGAAAATAATTTTATGACTAGATATATCTATAGTAAATATACATGGATTAAATAAACATGGATTAAACATAGGTTATAATATTAGTTAAAAATTAAAATATGAAATAACATGGGTTGGAAGGGACATAAAAATTTAAATGTCAGAGAATATCAGAGAAAGCAATGATATTAAAACTGGTAAATATTAGAAACTACAAGATCTAGCTAAAACGTGTCCTGTAAGGGTAAATACGAATTAAAAATAAGAGGCTTAATTTTTCCTGTTGAAAATAGGGCAAGGGACTCTTTACCCCTCCTTTTTCTTAGAACATTCACTTTAGAGTACTTGTAACTATAAGGTCTTTATTTCTTTGAAAACATGTAAATCTTGTTAAAAGCTAAATAAAACCCTTACCAGTCTTACAAACCAAGACTGCCTTTCTCAAGAAACTAGGAACCATCTTTTTGAAATGAAATCATTAAGGAAGTTAATGTCCTTACATTCTGATCCCCACCTCACCTTACTCCTCCCAGTGGGAGAATAAGAGCCTAAATTCCTCAGATATCTTATTGCAAAACTACCTTCTGTCATACAGATAGAAGTTTATTATTTGTTAACATAAATAGTTACCTCCAATTATCAGGTGAATTTAGGATGAACTATGTGTGAAAAATGATGCTGTCAAGTCTTTTCACTCGAAGGCTATCTATTGTTCATCCTAAGAACTTGTATGTAATGAGTGGTATCTACTTGACCAAACAAAGAGATGGGATTTATTTCTGTGTACAGAATTTTTAGTGGATTACCTGTGATGCCCATCACCTTCTAGTTTAATGTATATTCAATGATAAATTCTTTTCTTACTCTTATAACTTTCTGGAAATTTTTTTCTGAGTTGAAAAGAAATTTTATTTCATTTATTTTTAAATATTTTTTTTATTTTTTAATTAAAGTTGGCATACAATATTATATTAGTTTCAAGTATACCACATAGTGATTAGACATTTATATAATTTACAAAGTGATCTCCTCAATAAATCTAGTACTTGTTAGATACCGTACAGTTATTACAATATTATTGGCTATATTCCTTATGCTATGCTTTACATCCCCTTGAGAATTTTGTCACTACCAATTTGTACTTCTTAATCCCTTTCTTTTTTTCACCTGTGCTTCCAACCGCCTTCCCATCTGGCAACCATCAAAATGCTCACTCTACCTACAACTTTGTTTCTGTTTTGTTTGTTCATTTATTTTTTTCTCTAGATTCCACATGTAAGTGAAATCATGTGGCACTTGTCTTTCTCTATCTGACTTACTCCACTGAGCACAATACTTTCTAGGTCCATCTATGTTGTTGCAGAAAAAAATACCACCTCTTCTTTAACCATTCCGTCATTGATGGACATCCAGGTTGCTTCCATATCTTGGCTATCGTAAATAATGCTGCAATGAGCATATGAATGCACATGTCCCTTGGAAGTAGCCTTTTGGGTTTCTTTGTGTAAATACCCAGAAGTGGAATAACTGGATCTTTCTTTGTCTCTTGTTATTGCCTTTGTGTTAAAGTCTATTCTGTCTGGTATTAGTATTACCACCCCAGCTTTTTTTGTTTATTTGTTTTCACTTTCATGAAATAATCTTTTTCCATCCCTTCACTTTTAGTCTCTGTGTGTCTTTTGATCTGAAGTGAGTCTTAAGTAGGCAGCATATGTAAGGGTCTTGCTTTCTTATATAGTTAGTGACCCTATCTTTCGATTGGGAAATGTAATCCATTTACATTTAAAGTAATTGTTAATGGATATGTAGTTAACGCCATTTTATTATCTCTATTTTTTATCTTTCTTTTTTTCTTCTTCTTCTGAAAGAAATCCCTCCAAGATTTACTGTAATGCTACCTTGGTGGTAATAAAAATTTTTAGCATTTTTTTTTTCTTTTTTTGGTCCAGGGAGCTGGGTAGAATAATCTTGGTTGTAGGTCTTTGCTTCTCATCACTTCGAATATTGTATGCCAATTCCTCCTGGCCTGCAAAGTTTCTGTTGAAGAATCAGCTGACAGTCTTATGGGAGCTCCCTTGTATGCAACTAACTGCTTTTCTCTTGCTGCTTTCAAGAGTCTCTCTTTGCCTTTAACTTTTGGCATTTTAATTATGATGTGTCTTGGTGTGGGCCTCTGGGTTCACCTTGTTTTGGGACTTTCTGTGCTTTCAAGCTCAAAAGAAAAATATATTAAAAGTTAAAGGTTTGTGTTAATATTTTTCACATTAACATAAACAAATCAGAAGAAAGCAATTGTATAATTATCTCCTTTGTTATTGTTTTAATACAAATTATTGAAAGTTATTTGAAAATAATTTGTTTTATGTTGTTCTCTCCTTGCCATGATTTCTTAAAATTATTAAACAATAATTGCACTACTGACAAAAACAAAACAAACAAAAACACTATTTATCCTCGAGAAATGAAAATTTGTATTCACACAAAATCCTATACATAATTGATTATAATATTTTTACTCATAATAAACCCTTAACTAGAAACAACTCTATGTCCTTCAAAGGATGAATTATTAAATAAGTTATCATATATCCATAATATCGAATATTATTCAGCAATAAAAAGAAGCAAACTATTTATACATGCAAAACTTGGATAGATCTCAAGGGAATTATGTTGAGTGAAAAAAGAAGCCAATCTCAAATTATATAACGTAGAATTTCATTTACACAACAGTTTTGAAATAAAATAATAACAATAGAGGACAAGTTAGTGTTTTCAGTGATTAAGAATGTGTGGAAGAAAGAAAGTTGGTGGTGGTTACAAAAGAGTAACAGGAGGACCCCAGTGATAAAGTTGTTTGTATCATAACTGTGTTGGTGGTCATGTGACACTAAACACAGGATAAATTTGCAAAGAACTGAATATGCACACATACACATACACAGATATGAGTGCATGTAAAACTTGCAAAATCAGAATAACCTTGAAGATAAGTATTAATGTCAATTTCCTGGTTGTTACATTATGCTATAATTGTGTGAGAGGTCAACATTGGGGAAAACTAATTTAGGGTATCTCTCTATTCTTAAAATGCATGTGAAACTATAATTATTTCAAATTATTTTCTTTAAAGTAAATTGAAAAATATTTAAAGCCAGAACAATTCAGCAAAGAACAATCCTTTTTTTTTTACTAGCAGTAGCAGTCTGTATTTCTATTACAAAAAGAAAAGGAATTTTTCTGAAACATTAAATCATAAATAAGTCATGCCTGAAATTATTTGCTTGATCCCACAATACATTCTTAATTCTTTTTGTGAATTCAAAGTCACAAAGTTGATGCTATAAACCCATCACTGCTGAGAGAAGAAAGAGCTTTTAATAAACACATGATGTTCCTCTATTCTAGTGCTCATATATTCCTTGTATCAAATTCAGGGATAAGCATAGAGAAAAATAATAACTATTAATATTTCTGCAGAAGGCTTATGCATATTTACAAAAAATAACACACATGCACACACACGTGCATACACACAGAGTTTAGATGTGACGTTTTAAAGCTCCACAAAGCACTGGTAACTATGCACTTAGTATTTTGGAAACTTTTTGACATAGCATTACACATTTTAAAAAATATATGTAAAATTTTTATAAAATGTAAATTCTAACTTTACATGAAGAGGCATATTCTGAGTAAACTATAAGAAGTATTTTTCAAAGACTTAGATAATTTCCAATGGGCTGCAAATACAAGCATTACTTTTTTTAAAAAAAGAAAATTGAAGTTTACTTATAAAATATAAATTTTAATTTTCAATTAAGAGGTACATTCTGAATACACAACCTCTTGGGGGATTTAAAACACATAGTTATATACTGACAAGCATGCTGTTATTTTTGATAAAAACATTTATTATCTTTTTGTATTTTTCATTACCAAGTTTGGAATTGGAAGTTTCTAAAAGATATCTTGAGGAGTGAATATTAAAATAAGGATAAGACATCATTAAAGAACATGTTATCTCTTAGAGCATAATATGATTGATTTATAAGTCACATTTTAAAAGTCTTGATACATGCAGTGAAGAGATGAAGATAAAAACTGCATGAAAATACTCAAAAATAAAATATAAGGTGACATCAAATTAGATTCATAAAAATTATGGATGAAGAAACATCCAAAACATGTCTAAATTAAAATATGAAACTGCTATGGGAAAAAAAATACTGGACAGTATAGTCAGTTATTACACAAAAAAAATTATTGCCCATGACCCTGATGCCAAGATGCAACCAAAAGAACTTTGGTAGATGCACGACAGGCAGTGGCTTTATTATATTTGACTGCCTTAGTCTTTGTGAGTGTGGGTGGGATGAGAATAACATATACATTAGTGAATATAAATAGCAGGAGTGTACTTTCTGAAGAGAGCTAGTTTTCTCTTCTAGTTTAAATGGAATCTGTAAAATAAGGATGATGGGATAATGGTGATATCATAGATAAAAAGTTAAAAAGTTACCCTCTGCACATCCTGTAGGTGAAAAGGAATTTCTGGATCATATCATTGAAATATTTAAATTGTGACATTGAGGTTTTGTGTTTATTTGAGCATATATATGAAAATAAAAACCTACTCTATGATAATATTGTTTTGTTTTATCAATATTATTCCAAAGAAACTTTAGATTTAAGAGGATTTGAGCAGCATAAACTCAGGACACTGAAAAATGTTACCTGGAATATAAATAGAATATATTTCCACAACACATACACACACTCAAAGATGCTTTATAGAATTTGTAGATGTGGTTAAAGGTTGTATTTCTCAAAATCATAAAGAGAAAACAGACAAAAAGCCTGGTTGTAGGTCAGCCATGTTGATAGGATTTAGTGAGACTGTGAAAGGTACTCAGGCACTTGAAGATAAATTGTTTACACTCACTTGAAAAAGGATAGAAAAAGTACCTCTGGGACTAAAAATTGATAGGAGAGAATATTGTGGCTGCCATGTGGAAATTCCAAATTGTTACTATCCAGGACACCTACTTTTGTTACTCTCAACCTTCTAAAGAAAAAGCTCTGAAAAAGATGCTGTTCTCTCACAATTCTTAGTAGTATAAACAGATGATTTCGTTAGTGCGTTAGGGTAAATGCTCCTAATTTTAGTGAATTATTTAACTTTTGGATTTGATTTGCTTTTCCAAAGAAAAGTTTCCTGCAAAAATTTGTCTTAATGGGTCCTTTAACTACACAAATTATACTCTAGACACTTAGATTTCAAGCATGATTGAAAATTTACTTGCATAGTGGTCAGTAGGGTCCCTGAAGTAAAAAATCTTGTCTTGCCAAGTTACTCACTTTTGAAGGACAATCATAAAGACTTTTTTATAAAGATAAGAATTTGGACAGTGAGCTATATACTATTATATATATACAGGTATGTAAGTATGTATGTATGTTTATGCCCATGCCTTCAAGAAGTTTTTATCTGGATATGCATATAAGCCTAATATGCATAAATCTTTATTTTTTAAAAAAGAAAGAACAATAATTACAAGCATATAATCATGTGCTTTACTTTTTGTATAGGCGCATGTTCTTATAGCTAGGGTCCTCAAACTTGAGTATGCAGTAGAATTACTTGGGGGTTTGTTAGAACACAGATTATGGGGCCCACACCAGAGTGTCTGACTGAGTAAATCTAAGGTGGAGGCCATGAATTTTCATTTGTAACAATTTCCCAGATGATGCTAATGATGCCAATCTGAGGACTACACTTCGAGAACCACTACCTTAGAAGAATAGAGAAGAAGAAAGACAGTACTGTAAACTGAGATATCGGAACATGTTCTGTAGAAGAGATGATTTTGACACTGATTAAAACCCATTTAATACAAGTGGCCAACAAATATATGAAAAGATGCTCAACATCACTAGCTATTAGGAAAATACAAATCAAAACCACAATGAGATAGCATCTCACACCTGTTAGAATAGTTATAATCAACAGGACAAGTAATAACAAATGTTGGAGAGAATGTGGAGAAAAAGGAACCCTCATACACTGCCGGTGGGACTGCAAATTGGTACAGCCACTATGGAAAACAGTATGGAGTTTCCTCAGAAAACTACAAATTGATCTACCATATGATCCAGCAATCCTTCTACTGGGTATTTACCTCAAAGACTTGAAAACTCATATCCAAAAAGATACAGCATTATTCACAGTGGCCAGGACATGGAAGAAACTGAAGTGTCCTACGATAGGTGATTGGCTAAAGAAGCTGTAGTATATATACATATAT
>NW_006434839.1:17655719-17676142 GCF_000325575.1 Pteropus alecto
CACACACACACACACACACACAATGGAATATTACTCAGCTATAAGAAGAGATGAAATACTGCCATTTGTATCAACATGAATAGACCTTGAGATAATCATGCTAAGTGAAATAAGCCAGACAGAAAAAGTAGAAAATCACATGATATCACTTATATGTGGGATATAAACCTAAAAACAACAAACGAGCAGAACAAACAAACAGCAGCTCATGGACATGGACTATAAAGTAGTGGTTACTAGTGGGGCGGGGGAGGAGGAGGAAGGTAGATGGGGTAAAGGGAAATAGGGGGAGGGCGAAGTGGGTAAAAGGGATCAAATATATGGTAGCTGAAGGAAAGTAGACTTTAGGTGGTCAACACACAATAGAATATACAGATGTCAAATGATAATGTACACCTGAAAATTATATAATTGTATTAACCAATGTTACCCCAATAAACTTAATTGAAAAAAAAAAACATTTATATTGAAAAACTATCTTGTTCATTCTATAATTTCTATTCAGCTAACTGGCGATGGTAAATTCAATTTAGTTATTACTATTACCTCCCCCCACACATACTTCTTTTCCTTTACCTTCTTATCTTCATTTTCTCTTCTTCATTTGGCTGAGGACAAATAGTCTCACCAATTCCTCATTGTAATCAATTTTTCTAAAAGAAACAGTATTTATGTCCTAGCAGTTTAAACTGGTATACTCCTATTTGGTCCAGAGTAATTGCCCAGCTTGTGTGTATAGCTTGTTTTGAACATAGATGTCTCTTCTATAAACCAATCAAGCTGTTTCCACTGACCACAGCAAACTTCAATGTTGAAGCAAAGAAGACCAAATTGGGCTACTATACAGTGAATGTCATATACAGATAAATTCTGCAATGTCAGCAGTGTTTGTTTTATATTTTCAATTGCAGAGCAATATAAATAATGAAAATGTCAAAGTAAAATATAATGGGATATAAGTACACAGGCCATATTTTTATTTTAAATTGTTCAATGGAAAATTTTACCCATAGGAATTTTTTTTTAACTCCAATAACCTTATTTTTGAGATATATGAATTATTTTTGTTTGGTTAGTTATTTTTTACAATTAAAATATATCATAGTTCTATAAAAATGTAATGCTTTTTGTTTCTTCTCTCCAAGCTATATCTAGTACTCAACCCGGAAAGAGGGGCAAGAAGATACACTTTTCAAAAATAGCTAGGAATGTTTTTAAAATGATAGAATGCACTTTAAGTTGCATTTGCCAGCATACACATTAAGCATTAAAATATATTTATGGCATTTGTACAGGCTGTTGATTATATATGTTTTCCATGACACTCACATAAGCAATTTTTATGAGATAAGTTAAAATCTTTAAATGGTGGTTCAAGGCTTTTATTTCACAAATAATAAAAGAAAAAATCGAATCTCCTTGGCCCCAAACTAATGTAATAACAGTTCTGGAAGTCATGGGTTTGAAGTAATTTGGAGAGTTGAATGGCGGACACATAGCAGCTTCCACTGTCTGCCTCTTGACCACATGGCTGAGCACATAGAAGGTCCCTGCTCCAAGGCCCTGTCGCAATCAGTGTCCCAGCATCAATCCGAGCTATGCTTCTCTCCTAGAGCCCCAGATTTGAGAACAGGGACAGGTTTTCACCTTTTATTACTCTTTTCATCATTTTTCCCTTTGCTTTTGATAAGAACTATTAGGGTAAGGTGATTTATTATTCATTTTCTAAGAGCAAAGGAAAAAATTCAGTGAATCTTAGTAATACAACATTAATTAAGCTGAGACTGTATTGACCAACAGATGTACAACAATAATTAATATATTCAGTTCCAGCATACACATAATATAGCAAAATGAACAGGCTTTGAAATAAAAATTTCCCCATATGTAAAGGAATAATTATCTTACCACAATGCTTTTTATGAAATCACATTTTTTATCTCAATAACTAAAAAGATTGTGCTTACATAGCCAATATTAAATTTTAAATAGATTCAGAAAATAATAATAGTAATTATAAACATTAAGTGCTTATCATGTATACATTTGACATGTATTCTCTATTGGAATCTTTATGACATGATGACATAAGTTCAATTATTTCCCCATTTTACACAAATTGGAGGCACAGAGCAGATAACTCCAAAATTACACAGCTGGAAAGCGGCAGAACAAGAATTAAACTCAAGCAATCTGAAGCCAGAGCTGTTCTCTTACCTGCTGTGCTGTACTGCCTCTCTCATATCATAAGATTAATTTTCTCATCATGTTTTGTTTGTATTAGAAAGTGGTGTGTCTGTAACTCATAATTACAAGAATATGTGTGTAAGTGTGTCTGTGCTGTTCTTACACAAAAATACAGCATTTCAGGTTAAAATTGCTATGCATCGAAATCCCAAGATTAAGAAATTCTGAGAGAAATATAGATGTAGATACACTTATGGAGGAAAACTGTTGGTCTTTTAAAGCCTTAGTACTCCTTTAAAACATAAATTAAAGCTTTTCTTTAGATAAATCTACTCACAGTTATAGTAATGCCAAAATATCCTGAGACAGAATTAAGTCAAATTTTCCACATTTTAAATAATTGGAAGTCATACGTTTCCACATTTTAAATAATTGGAAGTACATAAGGCTTGCTATGGAAATGGCTTAAAATTGTTTATTGGATCATGAAAATTACCTAATGAATGTTAAAATTACCTGTTAAAAGTTACAATTTTAGATTTTTAGTCAAGATGGTGAAATAGGTAAATGCTGTGCTTGCCTCCTCTCATGACCAAGTCAAAATTACAGCTAAAATACAGAATGCCCAGCAAGAACTGCTTGAGGTCTGGCTGAACAGAAATCCTACAACAAAGGACATACAGAAAAGGCCATCTTGAGAATGGTAGATGGGTCAGAGACATAGAACAAGCTGGTCCCATACACGTGTGTGGCTGTTAAAAATCAGGAGGGCTATCTCTGTTATGGAGTTCCCCCCAGAGGAGCAAGGGGACCCACCTCTACATCAGGCTTCCAACCCAGTGTTCCAGTGCCAGGAAGAGAAATCCCCACAACGTCTGGCTGCGAAAACCAGCAGAGATTGTGGCTGAGGCAGTGGGTGGTTGGAGTCTCAGGCCTCCCTCTTAAAGGGCCCCAAAGTGGATTTACTCTCTAAAGGATTCACTAGCTCTGAGCTCCAGTGCTGGGGCAGAATCTTGAAAGGCATCAGAGACATACGGGGAAAAACTAAATTATTTGACTTCAGGGCGAGGGCTCGAGAGGCAGCTTTCTTCCAGAAATGCTAACAGAATCCACGTTTTTGTTGTTGTTGTTGAGCTCTCTTCCCTCTCAGCATGCAGTCACAGACAGCTGCCATATCTGAGTCTCCATCTACTTGGCTGACACTGGTCACTCTGGCCTGGTGATTCCCTGAGACTCCCACCCAACCCAACTTGTGGTCCCACTAAAGCCACTTCCAGAGGCATTTTGATACAAAAGACCTGTCTTGGCTAATGCTGTGGACTTTCCTAAAACCTCTCAAAGATTCACAAAACCCAAACAAGCAGCATCTGGCCTCGGTGTGCCCCATACCTCTCCCTGAGACGCCCCAAGCTCAGCACTAGTGGCAGCCAGCCTCAGTTTGGAGCTTGTCCTCTCCAGGAACTGTAAGCCCAGAGCAGGTGGCAGCTATCTGAGGATTGCTTGATGGTTCATACCAGGTGGTCCCAGGAGGGTACAAGCTATAGCTGAACTTGGCTTGTGGTGGGCCTCTCCCAGGAGGCTGGAACACTCAGTGGCCGGCTTTAGACAAAGCTGGAGAATGACCCGAGACTGCATTTGAAGACAACACGCCCAAAGGGCACCCTCAGCAGGCACCAGTGTTTAGCTGAAGTGAATCCTGCTCCTTAGGGTCAGCTCCTCACCAACCAGTCCTCATAACCAATCAGCCCTAGGGTAAGTTTCTCCCATTGATGAGCAAACAGCAAGTAAGGTTCAATCACAATAGGAGAGTACACATAATCTTTACGAGGGACACAACTGGAGCACCTGGCTCAGGTGACCAAGGAAGACTGTGCCACTGGGCCCCACAGCACACTTACTACATAAGGCCACTCTACTAAGACTGGGAGACATAGCAGCCCTACCTAATGCATAGAAACAAACACAGGGAGGAAGTCAAAATGGAGAGACAAAGAAAAATGTCTCGCAAATCAAAGAACAGAAAAAAGCTTTGGGGGAAAAAAAACTAAACAAAATTGAGACAATCAATATACTAGATGCAGAGTTCAAAACACCAGTTATAAGGATGCTCAACTTAGGGGAAGAGTAGAACTTTAGGGAAAGTGAGAACTTTAACAAAGAGATAGAAAACATAAAAGTGGAGATCGAAAACATAAAAAAGAACCAGTCAGAAATGAAGAATACAATAATTAAAATGAAAAATACATTAGAGGGAATCAACAATAGATTAGATGAAGCAGAGGATCGAATCAGCAATTTAGAAGATAAGGTAGCAAAAAACACCCAATCAGAACAGCTACAAGAAAAAAGAATCCAAAAAAATGAGGATAGTTTATGAAGCCTCTGGAACAACATCAAGCATATCAACATTCACATCATAGGGGTACCAAAAGGAGGAGAGAGCAAGAAATTGAAAATATATTGAAAGAAATAACTATGGAAAACTTCCCTAACCTAGTGAAGGAAGTAGACCTACAACCCCAAGAAGCACAAAGAGTCCCAAACAAGGTGAACCCAAAGAGGTCAACACCAAGACACATCATAATTAAAATGCCAAAGTTTAAAAGCAAAGAGAGAATCCTAAAAGCAGCAAGAGAAAAGCAGTTAGTTACACACAAGGGAGCTCCCATTAGACTGTTAGCTGATTCCTCAACAGAAACTTTGCAGGCCAGAAAGAATTGGCACACAATACCCAAAGTGAGGAAAATCAAGGACCTACAACCAGGATTATTTTACCCAAAAACCTATCATTTAGAATTGAAAGACAAATTTTAGCTCCCCAGACCAAAAAAATAAAAAATAAAAAATAAAAATAAAAATGCTAAAGGATTTTATTACCACCAAGGTAGCATTACAGTAAATCTTGGAGGGATTTCTTTCAGAAGAAGAAAAAAAAAGAAAAAGAAAAAATATGGATAATAAAATAGTATGAACTACATATCCATTAACAATTACTTTAAATGTAAATGGATTAAATTCCCCAATCGAAAGATAGGGTCACTAACTATATAAGAAAACAAGATCCTTAAATATGCTGCCTACGAAAGACTCACTTCAGATCAAAAGACACACAGAGACTGAAAGTGAAGGGATGGAAAAAAATTATTTCATGAAAGTGGAAATAATTAAACAAAAAAGTTGGGGTAGTAATACTGATACCAGACAGAATAGACTTTAACACAAAGGCAATAACAAGAGACAAAGAAAGATCCAGTTATTCTACTTCTGGGTATTTACACAAAGAAACCCAAAATGCTACTTCCAAGGGACATGTGCATTCATATGCTCATTGCAGCATTATTTACGATAGCCAAGATATGGAAGCAACCTGGATGTCTATCAGTGGAAGAATGATTAAAGAAGTGGTATATACATATGATGGAATATTACTCAGCCATTAAAAGAATGAAATCTTGCCATCTGCAACAACATAGAGGGACCTAGAGAGTATTGTGCTCAGTGGAGTAAGTCAGATAGAGAAAGACAAGTGCCACATGATTTCACTTACATGTGGAATCTAGAGAAAAAAATAAATGAACAAACAAAACAGAAACAAAGTTGTAGGTAGAGTGAGCATTTTGATGGTTGCCAGATGGGAAGGCGGTTGGAAGCACAGGTGAAAAAAAGAAAGGGATTAAGAAGTACAAATTGGTAGTGACAAAATTCTCAAGGGGATGTAAAGCATAGCATAAGGAATATAGTCAATAATATTGTTATAACTATGTACGGTATCTAATGGATACTAGATTTATTGAGAGGAATCACTTTGTAAGTTATATAAATGTCTAATGTCTATGTTGTACACCTAAAATTAATATAACATTGTATGTCAAATGTGTTTGATAAAAAAATTTAAGTAGAAGTGTAAAGTTTTCAGTTTCACATAAGCAAATCTGGAAAAGAAATTTTTAAACTGAAGATAAAATTTGGGCATTATCAGCATATTAGTGATATTTAAGATATTGGACTGAATGAGACCTCTTAAGGGGAGAATGTAATCAGGGAAGGTTGAGTATGTTGACAACACACTCAGAGTATTCAGTGAGGTTGGTGCATAGAGCATTCCAGTGGCATGTTAGAAATGGAGTCATTGGAATCATGGATGAGTTGAATAGGAGGTGAGAGGTAGAGACAGTAAGCTGAGTAAAACTTTAAGTAATTTGCGTTGAAAAGAAATAGAGGAATTGAACAGTTGCCAGAAGGCCAATTGGAATTAAGAGAGAATATCTAAAGAAGACTCAGAGAATGTTTGACCTCTTAACATAAAATTTATTTTCCACAAAACTTTTGCAATTTTCTATATCTGTTTTGCCTTATTCTTTTCTTTTCTTATTCTGAAAAAACCAGTCATTTTATTTTAAAAACATTACTCTCTTTTTCCCTAACAAAAATACATCCTATATTTTTTTATACTCTTCTTATAAAAAAAATATATTCAATTTCCTTTCCATACTTTGTATACGAAATTGTTTTGCTACACTTTTATTGTTTCTAGTAGTTTTATTTTTACATATTGGTTATTAATTTTAGCTATTATTAACCTTTACTTTCCAGTGAAAACTAGGAAACAGGCAATTGTGAACTATCATATATTATTATCCTAGAGTAGATTAACAAATGTATAAATATGTAATTATAAAATGTATAATTTTCAGAGAAATGTTTTTCATAGTACAATTTTTAATATGGCAAAAAAACATAATGTGGAAAAAAACAATTTTTAATATGGAAAAAAAAAGCATAATAAGAGACCCACATCTTTCTTGTCTCTCTGTAAAAGTTAAAAAGCCAAAAGTAAATAAACTTATTTAGCAATTGAAAAAATATATATAATTTTATACAAATAAATGTACATAGGAAAGTGTCTTCAACTATTTAATTTGGTAGTAGTTACCTGGTCTTCCTAGTGGCAACGCTCTATCACAGATCAAGAAATAAGATGAGAAAGTATTTATCTTCCTCCAAAATATATTTCTTGGGTTACTATGATATTTTCCAAAGACAAGTGTTATATTACACCAAATTTTAGGCTTCAGAAATTTATGATGGGAAGTATATTAAACAAAAATTTGGCTTATGTTTTAGTTGACACCATTTACAAATAAGTGGGCAAGCCTTTTAGTATGCAAAAATATTTAAATCTATAATCTTTATCTTTTTCTCTCATAATATATTTTTGTCTCAAAAAAAACTTGAAATATTAATAGTACATTGTGAGGTGTGACAGTATTAGGGATTTAGTGTTATTCAAGGTATACTTAATAATATTTACCACATTTTGAAATATTTCACTTATGTTAAAATTCATGATAAATGAAAATACACGTGTGTTTCTACATCTCTATCTGTGTATTTATACAAATACACCTAGAAAAAATATGGAGTCTTTCACAACCTCCTCACCCATTACCCACATGCCTCCTTGGGAGAATTCAATTTATGTTAACTCAACATCCTGGCCATTTGTTAAACAATCAGGTAAAAAGTTACAGGGGGAAACTAAAACCATTAAACATATTTACCTTTTTAAATTAAATTTATTGGGATGACATTGGTTAATAAAATTATATAGGTTTCAAGTATATGATTCAAAAATATATCATCTATATATTGCATTGCGTGTTCACCATCCAAAGTCAAATCTCCTTTTGTCACTGTATATTTGACCTTCTTTACTTTTATCTACCTACTAACCCTCACCTTCCCCCTTTCCCTCTGGTAACCACTAAACTGTTATCTGTGTCTATGAGTTTTTGTTTGTTTGACTTGATTGTTGCTTTCGGTTTTATATCCTGCATATGAGTGAAATCATATTGTTCTCAGCTTTTTCTGTTTGACTTATTTTGCTGAGCATAATATTAAGATTCATCCATGTTGTTGCAAATGGCAGTATTTCATCTTTTCTATAGCTAAGTAATATTCCATTATACATATTTACCACATCTTCTTTATTTAATCAAATATCAAAGGGCATTTTGGTTGTTTCCATGTCTTGGCCACCATGAGTAATTCTGTAATGAACATCAGGGTGCATTATCTTTATGGATAAATGTTTTCAAATTTGGGGAATAGATATCTAGAAGAGGGATTTCTGGGTCTTATGGTAATTCTATTCTTAGTTTTTTGAGGAAGTTCTATACTGTTTTCCATAGTTGTTGTACCAATTTACATTCCTATAAACAGTGTGTGAGGGTTCTTTTTTCCCCACAACCTCTCCAACATTTCTTATTACTTGTCTTGATGATATCAGCCCTTCTGTCAGGTGTGAGGTGGTATCTTATTGTGGTTTCGATTTGCATTTAGCTATTCCCTAATAGCTAGTGAAATTGAGCATCATTACATATGTTTGTTGGTCATTTGTACATCATTTGGGGAGAAGTGTCCATTTTTAATTGGATTGTTTTTTTTTATTTTTGTCGAGTTCTTTGTATATTTTGCAAATATCTTGTCTCATTCAGTTGTTTGCTTTTTTGTTTTATTGAAAGGTTTATTTGTTTGTTTTAGCTGTGGAGAAGCTTTTTAGTTTAATATAGTTCCATTCATTTATTTTTTCCTTTTACTTTCTTGCCTTTGAGGTGAAATTCATAAAATCTTCTCTAAAATCAAGGTCCATGAGCTTAATAGCTATGTTTTTTCTATGCAATTTATTGTTTCAGGTCTTATATTTATATCTTTGATCTATTTTGAGGATAAAAAGTTAATGGAAAAGAGGATAGATCAGATAAAGAAAAAAGGAAGAGAGAAATGAAAAAAAAGAGATTGAAACTCAGAGGTCCTACTTCAGGTTATTTGAAAGAGGAAGAAGAACTGGAGAGAGAAGAGTGTTGGGGAGAGGGAGAGGGAGAGAGAAAAGGGAAAAGAGAATTTTAAGTATATTTTGAGTAAAATTTGCCAGTTTGATATTTCCTTGGGATACTGTAAGAATGATTTGTATACATTTTCAATTGTTTTCAGATACCATATTTGCATGTTTTAATATAACAAGGCAAATATGGAACCATGAGGCATATTGTGTGTGTGTGTGTGTGTGTGTGTGTGGATGTGTGTGTATTTGAGTATGCAAACTTTAGTTTTTCTGGCTCATTCTCAATCATGTCATTATGAATATTTATATTGAGAAAAATTGCAATAATTTTATATGATTAACTATTAATGTAAAACATATATGTAGACTTATAATAATTTATATCTTATGATTTCCTTACAGCATTTTCAGGTGCATTTATTTTATGTGTAATTTTTATGACTCCAAATAAAAAATAACAAAATATTAAAATCTAATACATTATTTTATTGGCAAGTAACCTGGGAGTAATAGAATCTCAAAATACTGGACCTTGTCCTTGACAGTTATGCAAATATTATCTCACTAAAATACATATGTAATGTGTTTATAAAATTTCTTCAGGAAAATTGAGAATTTTCAGCCTACACCCTAAACAAGTCTGACAATTTTTTAAGGCTAGAATTCTTTGTTGACTGATACTGAATAGCTTGCTAACACTTCATTTAGCCCAAGACCTTTCTGTAAAACAGTCACCTGAGATGAGAAGTCTCCTCATTCTAATATGCAATGTGTGTTGTCTCCTCTTTAATCATTTTTAATCACAAAGGTATAAATAGAGACTTCTCAAATATCGGTTTAAATGTCTGTAGCACATATTCTATTTGTGTTAAGTATGATATAAAATAAAAATGTCATTTTTGTTTCTAATTTATATGCATGTTTTTTCCTACAAAACTTTAGAAAAGTTACTTGTAAAAACATTAAAAGAATTCAAAATGCTATTTTGAGAATAGTTGTTTCAGTGTGTAGAAGATAACTTTGACATTTATTTACTTGTGATTTGTCCCTAAGATAGAGAAAAATGATAGAAATATTGATTGTCAGTTTGTGGATAAACATTAATCTTCATAAGCGGCACAGGGCCGACCTCGTATATTTCTACAAAAATATAATTTTTGAAATAAATCCAATCACTTTTGGAAATAAAACTTTCTAAATTACAAACAAGTAAATTATGAAGTCACTGGGATGAGATGAAGTGGCAATTGAAATACAGCTAGCACTGTTATATGAGTTTTTTTTTGCCTGAGGCCCACTATGCAAGCCCATCTATTAGAAAATGTATAAAAGGAAAGAGCACAGTGTTTCATGTCTAGGTTAAGCATTGAGTTAAGCATAGATTTGAACATATCTTGATTTTCAAATCATCCCATTTCATCCCAGAATATCAGTTATAAATTTACCTATTCAGGACATAAAAGAAATGTATTTTCTTCAAGGTCTACTCATCACATGAATGGATGTAAAAAGGAAAAATCTGCTCTTCCTCTATTTCCTTTCTAATTTGGGGGAGTCATCATAAATTTGTGTTTAAGAAGTCTAGACTTTATAGGCAGGGATAAGCAATTGCAATTTGCATGTTTTATGAAAAAGGATAAATCTGACAAATGGGATAGATTGCTCTTTCTGTTAAGGTCCTGGGTAATATTATGTCTAATGTGCCAAGATAAAAATATGAATGTGTTGTAGAATGGTACTGAAGATGGTTTCAGCCACACACCTGGAAGACAATGAGGTCTCTGAGAACTGATAGAAAGTCAGAGTTTCTACAGCAATCAAGGAGATCTTAGCCTGCTTGAGAGGAACACCTCAGAGAGGCAGAATATCATATGGAATGAACATATGGATGACTATGAGAACTAGGCAGTGGGTATCCTACTCTGAGTGACAAGGAAGAAGACTCACGCCAAGCTTGGCATGGAGGAATGAAGTAACCGGGAAATTAATTCACCCTGACATTGCCTTAGGTCTTCCTCCAACTATACTCTATTGACTGCCTTGAAGGGATATGTACTGAAGATTAGAAAAAGGTAGAAGGAAAATAAGAAAAATTGTCTTCCTCCTTCATGTTTAAAATATCTTAGTATCCATTTTCATAGACATACTCAAATTTAGCACAAAATTTTAGCACCTATTGAAGGAGTTATGAAAAAATGTAGATTTTAAAAATAGAATACAATGTACTTTTATTATGGAACTTTTACATAAGGTGTAGATATGGAAAAACTGTTTTAATCATGAAAGAAAATATTAATTATATAAGATATGTATAGGTTATATGGTAGAGCTAGGCATATCCCTTGATACCAGTATATCATTTAATTATAGCTATCTTGAGATCCTAATCAATGGCAAGGTCAATGTTTTTAAAATTTAATGTATTGAAAGTTCAGCTTTTACTGGGTTGTATAAATCTGGAAAGAGCAACAGTTGGACAAAACTATAATGAGAAAAGCTACATAAAGTACAAAATCATAGTTTTCCATGAACGCATCAAAGATCCGAAGTTACTAGGCAATGAAATATTCTGAAATTCAAGGAGAAACAAATTCTTCCAAGAAGAGATATCTAAGGTAGAACATGTATGAAGAGAGACTAGATACCATGTAAGTGAGTAAAACAAGTGAGTAAGAAAAACAGTACAAAATTTGATTAATCGATAAAGGACAAGTGTGAGCTTGTCTTATGGCAGATTAGAACCTCTGAGAGACCCGGACCAAACAGGATTTAATATTTACTTTCAATTTCTCTTCTACAGACCTTTACTAGTTATCCTTAAGGAAGATCGATAGCAGAATGGCTGACCAGAAGAAAGCTTCTGTGGTTATACGGGCATGCAAGAAAGAATGAGCTGCCACTGTGAAAAAGGCATAAAACTTCACATTATTATCTGCATCCTTCTCTCATATAGAGCAAACATCTTAAACTTCTGAGGGATGGTCAGGAAACAGTATCATCTTTAGGGTACAAGGAAAGGTCCATTATTACTGGTGTAATGGTTTAAAAAAAAAAAAAAAACCTTCTACTTTTGAGGAGAAGCAGGCTAGGAGTATAGAGCAAAAATCTTTAAATTTTGAGGGGTGGTCAGGAAAAAGTATCATCTTTTGGGGACAAAGGAAAGGCCCTTTTTTCTGGGGTAAAGGTTTAAAAAAAAAAAAAAAAAACCTTCTACTTTTGAGGAGAAGCAGGCTAGGAGCCTATTCCAATTTAATTATAGGTCTTTTACTACCGGGGAAGGGATAGAAAGCTCTGACACAGGATTCACCACTCGTACAAAATAGACTTTGGCTACAATAGGTAAGAAAGGTTAGAAAGTGGGGGAATCCTCACTGCAAATTCCAATAACAAGGTCTGTCTAATACCAGGTTGGACCTGGAAAATAAATACTGCCCATTCCTACTCTTCACCATGAGACTAAACAAGCACCAAGTGAGAAGCAACAGCATTCTACCACTCAAGAAAAGGCAAGAGGTATAGGGAGACTTTCTTTTGTACAGTAATGCTATAATGGCTGAGAGCTTGGAATGGAATGTTAACATACAGAAAAACTCTCCTTATCCTTTGCTTCTTCACTAATGAGAACAAAGTAATGATAGACCATTACTAGAAGAACTTGAAGCTTGTGGTACCAAAGGTACTAAAAGCAAAAACAAAATTCAAATTTACCTCCTCTCCTAAAAAGAGTGACTCAATCACCCACAATCAGACAGAGGAAAAGTCATGTTCATTTTGAAGAACAGATATTGCTTACCTCAATCTCTACTATTCTATACCCAATTATCAGCAATCAAAAAAAAGTTATGAAAGATAAATAAGAATAAAAAATATTTAACTATGTCAAAGAACAAAGAAATCAACAGGGCCAGAAATGTAGATGATCCAGATGTTGGAACTATCCATCTGGGATTTTAAACAAATTATAGTTTCTATGTTAAATGATCTATAGGAAATAGTAGACAAATACATAAACATATAGGAGATTTCAAGAAGGAGATAGAATCCTTCAGACAGAGTCAAATGAACACAACTAAGGAAATAATTAACTTGAATTAGTCCATGGAAATTACCTAAACTGAAACACAGAGGAAAGAGGGAGTGAAAAAAAAAAACATCCAAGAACTGTAGGATCACATCAAGCAGACCAATACACATTTAATTGGAGACCCAGAAGGACAAAGAAAAAAGAATAGGTAGAATAAAATAGAAAAAATAAAAAATTAATATCTCAAATTTTCCAAAAACAGTGGATAACAAACTATAGATCTAAGAAGCTTACAGATTCCAAGTATGATGAATAATAAATATATACACATACAGACACATATTTTCAAATTGCTAAAATAAAAAACAGAGAAAATTTTGAAGGCAGGCAGAGAAAAAGAAAGACACAGAACATACAGAAGAACTGCGATAAGAATTATACTAGGCTTCTCAGAAACTATGCAAACCAGAGTCAGTGGACTGACTTATTTAAAGTATTCAATGTAATATAAAGAAACTGTCAACCTAGAAATTTCTAACCAGTGAAAAAATCTTTACAAAATGAAGGTGACGTGAAAACTTTTTCTGACAAAAGCTGAGAAAATTCACTGACAGCACAGACATAATATAAGAAATGTTAAAGTGAGTTCTTAGAGCAGAAGGAATATGAATCCAGATAGACACTTAGATCTTCACAAAGAAATTTTGAGTTCTGGAAATGTTAAAAATGAAACAAATATTAAGCTATTTTAAAAGGTTTTGTTTCCTATTTATAACCTATTAAAGTGTTGTCTCTTAAATCTTTTTAGTTTATAATGTATTTGCCTAATAACAATGTGTTTGTTTGTTTGTTTTAGAGAAAACTATTGGTATCTTGATGTGCTATGTAGAATTGGTCAAGTAAAAAAATATTCCCTTATGAAGACCTAAATGATTAAATATTTCTATCTGTACTTTAGTGATTGCAAATACTATTTTTGGGCAAAGTCTGAGAAATAATAAAGGAACGATTTTTACACATGTAAAAATTATATTCATTTAATAATAATGGCAAAAATTAAATACGAGGTTATATATTTTAAATTTTGGTATCAATAAAAGACTTGCTTATTAACATGCAGAGGTGTAAAGAAATTTTAACAGTAGGAGAAGAATATCTGTCAACAGTTGCATAATTTTATCACTCCTGTTCTTTAACTAAACGCTGTAGTTTACTTTTAAGCACTTGTATTTAACATCAATTGTGGCCATTGGGAAAATACAACTTTTGAACTTCCATATGTATCTCATTAAGAATTCATAGATTTTATTTGCCAAATAAAAAGCAAAATACCATTATCTAGAATCAAAGTGAATATTATAGTAATAATATAAAATTTCTTCAATCGCAGTAGTTTGTAGATTGATATTAAATATATAGAAAGTTATTTATCTTCCCATTTGTTTAACAAAATATAGAAGTATCAGAAATGAGGGATCAAGGTGTCTATTTATTGCATTATGTTCCTGAAAATATAGCCAAATATAACATATAAATGTTTTGCTCATTGTATGACTACATATAAATTATAAAGTATTTTTTTAAAAAAGCATAAATGGTACATAAATAATAGTATGCCAATATCCCAATACATGGAATGAAATATTCCTGATAGCTGTATCTTTTTAAATTACCATTTATCCTATTCAACCCAGTCTCAAATACTCATGGAAAGAGTATATCAGAAATGTACTAATTTATACTGTGCTCTTTTTCCTTTCTTACTTGTTATCTCTTAAGCTTGGCTTAGACTCAAGTGCTTTATCTATGAAGTCCAGACTTTATCACCATGGCTGTCTGAAGTAATCTATCAGTGAGTGGCTTTGCTGCTTCAGGACCATGCTTGTGAGCACAGCACATCATACAAAACTGGGAGCTCTGGTGCTTATGGTTTAGCTTTCGTAGGTCCTACATTAGCCTCATCCTCAGAGGTCACCCTACAGTCACCCACAATTAGACCCACAATTAGAATTTAGACTTCTAGAAAGGACTGAGAAAGGCGGTGTCATCTATTATATTCTCTGAGGCTAGTAAATACTAGTGAAAACAAACACAATGAAAACAAACACAATTTTAATCTCATTATTACATTCTGCTATGTATACTAGATACATTATGTATAATCAGAGAAGCCAAAAAAAAAAAAATAGCATGTCCCTGAAAAGTAAGTAATATCTGAGTAAGATTAGTAGAAGAATGGTATCCCATGCATCAAGAATCTAAACAAAACAAAACAAAACAAACCCACACACACACAAAAAAAAAGCAGTCAGAAAAATGACTCCACAGCTTCCAGTCAAGATGGAGGAGTAGGTAAATGCTGTGCTTGCCTCTCTCATGACCACATCAAAATTACAGCTGAACTACAGAACAATCATCATTGAGAATCACCTGAAGTCTAACTGAACAGAGTCTGATAACTAAAGATATACAGAAGAAACCACATTACGACAAGTAGTCGAAGAAGAAATGCTGAATAAGTTGGTTGCACACTCAATTGTGGCTATAAGAATCAAGAAGATTATCTTAGTTGTGAAGGTCCCCTTCACAGAGTGAGGGGTCTCAGCCTGACACCAGGATCCCTAGCCAAGAGTTCCAATGCCAGGAAGAGAAGTCCCCACAACATCTGGCTGTGAAAATCAACAAGGAGTGTGGCTGAGTGAAATAGAGAACAGCAGGAGTCTCAGACATTCCTCTTAAGCGGCCTGCATGAATGGACTCATTTGCTCTGAGCTCCAGCAATGGGGCAGCAGCGTGAAAGTCACCAAAGACATATAAGAAGGAACTGAATTGTCTGGCTACAGGGCAAGGTCTGGAGGGGCAGTTTTCTCCAAGACAGAAGTACTAGCAGAAAGCATCGTTCCTTTGTTGAGCCCTCTTCCATCCTACCATGCAGACCTAGGCAGGCGCCATATCTGAGTCTCCATCAACATGGCTAACTGGTGATTCCCTGAGACCCTGTCCCAATCCAAGTTGCAAGCCCACACAAGCCGCTTCCAGTGGCTTTTCTGTACAAACAGCCTGTCTTGTTTCATGCTGTAGATTTTTCTAAAACCTTACAAAGGTTCACAAACCCCACAGAAGCAGCACCTGGCTACAGCATGCCCCGTCCCTCTTCCTAAGCAGTGCTGAGCCTGGCACTAGTGGCAGCTGTCCTCAGTTAGAAGCTTAGCCTCTCCCAGGCACCTCCAAGGCAAGCACATGTGACAACCATCTGCAGATCATTTTGTAGCTGATACCAAGTAACCTTGGACAGAGAACAAGTATCAGCTGAACTTACCTTGCACCAGAGCCCCAGAGCCCCTCCCAAGAGGCCTCAGAACCAACGTATCTGTAAGCCAGCTTCAGAGCACCAACCAACCACCTCAATAAATGACACACTAAAGGGCAGAGTGAATAGGTACCAGAGCCCTGCTAAAATGAATCTTGCTCTGTACGGTCGGCCCCTATACAGCAGTTCCTTGACTGTAGTCACCAGCCAGTCCTCACAGTCAATCTCTCCCACTGATGTGTAAACAGCAATTGAAGCTCAACTACAACAGGAGGGCACACACCACCCACACAAGGGACACACCTGGAGTACCTAGCTCAGGTGACCAAGAAGACTGCACCACTGTGCCCCTCAGGATACCTACTACATAAAGCCACTCTACCAGAGCAGGAGACATAGCAGGTCTACCTAATGCATAGAAATATAACCAAGGAGACAGCCATATGGGGAGACAAAGAAACATGTCCCAAATGAAAGAACAGAGCAAAGCTCCAGAAAAATAACTCAACAAAATGGAGATGAGCAATCTACCATATGGAGATAGAAAACATTAAAAAAAAAAAATTAGTTGGAAATGAAGAACAGAAGAACTAAAATAAGGAATATATTAGAGAGAATCAACAGTAGAGTAGATAAAACAGAAAATCAAATCAGTACTTTGGAAGATAAATGGCAAAACTACTATCAACAACTACTTTAAATGTAAGTAAATTAAATGCTCCAATCAAAAGACATAAGGTATCTGAATAGATAAAGAAACATGGCCCTTCCATATGCTGCCTACAAGAGACTCACTTCAGTTCGAAAGACACACACAGACTGAAAGTAGAGGAATGAAAAAAGATATTTCATGAAAATGAACACAAGTGAACAAACAAAAGTTGGTATAGCAATACTTATACCAAACAAAATGGACTTTAAAACAAAGACTATGACTGGAGACAAAGAAGGACCTAGTAATTCCATCTTTGGGTATTTACCTGAAGAAATTCAGACTATTACTTTAAAGGGACATATGCATCCCTATATTCATTGCATTATTGACAATAGCCAAGATATGGAGGCAACCTGGGTGTCCATCAATGGATGAATAGATAAAAAAGAGGGTGGTACATATATACAACAGAATAGTTCTCAGCCATCAAAAGGATGAAATCTTGCCATCTGCAATGACATGGATGGACCTAGAAGGTATTGTGCTGAGTGGAGTCAGACAGAGAATGACATATACCATATACTTTCAGATATGTGGAATCTAAAGAACAAAATAAATGAACAAACAAAACAGAAACAAACTCATAGATACAGAGAACATTTTGATGGTTGCCAGATGACAGTAGGGTTGGAGAAATGGGTGAAAAGAGGAAGGGATTAAGAAATGCAAATTAGTAGTTACAAAATAGTCATGAGGATGTAAAGTACAGCCTAAGGAATATAGTCCATAATATCATTAATAACTATATATGGTGCCAGATGAGTACTAGATTTATCAGGCTGATTACTTTGTAAGTTATATAAATGTCTGATCAGTATTTTGTACACCTGAATCTAATATAATATTTCATGTCAACTATAATTGAAAAACAAAAAAAAATTTAAAAAATAGAATAAGTAAAAACAACTATTCAAATTTATTTAAAAAAAAGAAAAAAGAAAAGAAAAATGACTCTAAACTTGCTTCTACTCTTTTGGAAGCAATGCAGTACTGAGAGAGGAACTGGTAGATGTTAAGTATGTATGGAAGGGTTGTGCCATTCATTACTTTTTTAAGTAGAGGATATTATACTTGATGCAAAAAGCAAAAGAAAACATATGACTTTTCCACATTAACAAAAGGAAAATTAAGCACTTTAGGAAGATTTGAAAAATAAAAATATCCATGTGGAATAAATGTATAAAGTTGGGGGGGTGGTGAACACAAGTAGATTGTTTATGTATTTGTATTTCAACTTTAGTCTGTATAAAAATGTTGTTCTTAAAGTATTATGTGCTTTTCTCATATTGCCATATAAAGAGAATTGTGTATTATAACCTATTGGCATACTGAAGCTTTCCATATATAATTTTCAATTTTATTAAATAAATTACCTACTTTAGAAATAGTAGTTTCTATTTCATAACTAAGAAGAATAATGCTCCAAAATTTTATGTCATAAAATGAATTTAACAGATTATGAATAAAAGAGGTAGCCATTCCTTCTTATATAAAAAATATATATTCTCTCATTTTTTATGCTTCAAGTTAAACTCCCTCCATCAGTTAAGTTACTTTCTCTAGACCCAAACCAGTCCTCTGCTCTCTGATAATGTGGCTAGGATTGCAAACCACACTTCTGCTTTGCCAAATGGCTTCCAATTAGACTCTGTCAAGAAGGGTTGTAGCGAGAAAAAGAAAACAGTCTGGAAGAAAAAAAGGTACATGCCATTGACTCTTTCTCTTAATATCCTCTTTTCCCTTTTTATTCCCATTATTGTTACCTCAGTAATGCTTCTTCACTGTGGAAGTGGCAGCAGTTTTCCAATATTTATAGTGTAAGACTCATTACCCTCCCTCAGAGGTCTCAGGACCACCCAGACAGCATCCCTTCCTCAAGAAGAATTTCAGCCCTGAAGAGCCTTTCTTTGATGTTCTAATTTTTAGTAATTTCAAACTCTTCTCTTTGTTTCTAATTGCTAAGATTGTTAGATGCTTGTTAGAGTTACTACCTCCATTACACTTTAACGTTCCCTTTTGCCTTTTTTATTTTCACAATCTCTATTTAACACTTCTTTAGGTTAAATTTTTTCTGTTAAAATAACTGATATATCTACTTCCTCAGTGGACCTCACTGGTTGCTTAAGACATTGGTGCCAGGAGTGGAGATTCAAAAAGGAGATTGTCAAAGATGGAGATTTGGAATCAGTTTGGTTATGTGTTAGGTCAGGTGCACAGTACTGAGCTCCTTACAAATGGAAAATGAGATGCACCTAATCTACATCATGTAGTGGCATTATAATTAATTACATTATCACCTGGGTTTTATGGTGATAACACATGATACTTGGGGGACTAAATGACTGCTTCACTCAACTGTTGACGACAGCATGATGACCACAAGGAGAGTACTGGAGCACTTAAAGAAAAAAAAAACAAGCTCAGCTCTTTCAATTCTCAGCTCAAATTAGTCAGATAACTAACTGTAGAAATTTTATGATGGTCCTAAAATAAATACTTATTCCTGGTCTTAATTAAATCAGACACAAACTTTAATTGAGTGGGTTGCAAAATTATAATAAAAGTTGAATTTTGCAACTTCATCAATTCTCTCTTGCGAAGGTCTAGGCATTGTTTGGAAAAGAATGGGATCCTCATAATTAAAAAGGGTTCATTAGGGTGGATATAGACAAAGCTAGGAATTTTCAAGCCTGGGTCACACTGAGTCTCCCTTGCCAATGCAAGTAGCCTATTCTCTTATTCTGATGAGATCAGTCTTCTCTTGCTTGAGGGCCCTGTAATAACCTCACCTGGGGTCTTGCAAATGGATGTTGATTTCAAGACCCTCTGGTTGTCATTCTGTCCACAACTAAAGTTATATCACAGCACGATCCGGGAAGGTAAGTATAAGGTCTCACTAGGGTAGAAATAGCTTACACATCAAAAAATTTAAAAGTTTCTTTTCAATTTATTTATTTTAATTAGTTTCAAGTATACAGCACATTGGTTAGACTTCTATATAGTTCGTAAAATGATCCCAATTGCTCCCTTCTTCCCCTGACCTGCCACCAAGCCAATGTATTAATGCTAACTGCATTCCATATGCTGTGCTCCTCATCCCCATGACCATCCATCAGCTACTAATTTGTATTTCTTTAATCCTTCACACCATTCTCCCAGCCCCCTAAACCCTGCCCCTCTGTCTGTCATCAAATTGTCCACTATATTTATGAGTCTGTTTTTGATTAGTTTGTTCTTTTTATTCCTTACATTCCACATATAAATGAAATCATATAGTGTTTATCTTTGTCTGACTTAAATACCTTCTAAGTCCATCAAAGCAATATCTTTTTCCATCCCCTTC
>NW_006434839.1:17677281-17681332 GCF_000325575.1 Pteropus alecto
CCTCCAAGGGACACCTGTTAAGATTCAGCAAGGAATCCACAGATGCTATGCTTATAGTTGTCTCATACCAGAAACCAAGGCCAGCTGCCTCCAGTGTGAGTATAGGCACTGCTCAGCAAGGAGCACCTGACTTGCTGAGGATATACCTGGATGTGGCTTGGGTGGGGCCGCAAGTTGGGGGAGGCGGGGTTTCAGGGTATGCTCTGTGAAGAGCGACCTCTATTATCCAGTTTGATGACATCACAGCTATGGCTGAGCTGTGTCTGGTGTACTGGTAGAGGGGAGGGCTCAACGGGGAACAATGGATACTTCCAGCAATTTTGTACAGAGCTAGTCTCCCCTCGGCCCTCACTCCAACAATGTCTCCCTATAAGTCCCTGGTGCCCCCTGCATGAGCTGAATCGGCTCTAGTACTCAAAGCGAGCAGGTCCGTCACTGCAAATATCTGCTCACGGTCAGGGCCCCTTTAAGAGGCTTCTGCCGCTGCCACAGCGTCCATCTTACTCAGCTGCTGGAGACCAGGCAGCACTGTGTCCTCTCCCAGTCCTTCCATCAGCCTTTGCAGGGTGATTTCTTGGATTTCTCTCTAGTTATATGGTTTATTCATCAAGATCCCAGGCGATTTTTCCTTGCTGCTGCTCCTTGTTTCCATCACAACTTTGATTTGGTCGCCAGAGAGATGAACAGAGCCTCTATCATTTACACCATTTTATTTTCCTCTCAAAAGTTTTTTGCATTTATATTCTGGGAGTATGATTTAAAATTAGATCAGTTTCTAATTAGGATAACCAAACCCAAACCTAAGTTCTATAATTTATGATAAATTCCATAAATGTCATATACTATTTATAGTATATGTGAATAAATAGTACCAGTGGCTTGTACAGGGCTGAGTTTTCTCATATATTATCTCATTGAGTTTTCCCCAATCCCGAGCAATATTGTAGCTGTTATCTCCATTTTCTAGATAAAGAAACTGACTCATAAGCTAGCCTATTGTTCAAGATCAAGTGGTAATTTAATAACATAGCTCGTTTTCAAACCTACATCTACTGTACATATGTTTTTCTTTTTTCCTCAACTCTGTTATGAAAGAAATCTTTGTGGTTAAGATTTATTTCTCTCAGTGACATGTATTCTGGGGTCTGGGAGACTGGGTTCAATTCCACTCTAGCCACCCGAACCTGTGAATTGGGGCCCATCACTGAAACCTTCTGGGCTTCAATTTCCTCATCTGTACAAAAATAATAATAGTAATAATAATAACAATGCTTGCTCCTGGAGTGACTGTGAAGATGTGATGTGATTCAAGCAAAGCCTCTAATGAACCTGATACCCGAGAGATTTTTTTATTATTATTATTAAGTTTATTAGGTAACATTGGTTAATACAATTATATAATTTTCAGGTATACATTATATTTAACATCTGTATATTCTATTGTTGTTGACCACCCAAAGTCCAGTTTCCTTCAGCTACCATATATTTGATCCCCTTTACCCGCTTCACCCTCCCCCTAAAACCTATATTTGAACCCCTTTACCCCGTCTACCTCCTGCCTTCTCCCCAAGCTTCTATCCTCTGGTAACCACGAGTCCATTCTCCATGTCCATGAGTCTCTGTTTGTTTGTCCTGTTCCTTTGTTGCTTTTAGGTTTATATCCCACATATAAGTGATATCATGTGATTTTCCACTTTTTCTCTCTGGCTTATTTCGCTTAGCGAAATAAGACGGTACCTCATTGTGGTTTTAATTTGCATGATTATCACGAAGTCCAACCATGTTGTCACAAACTGGCAGTATTTCGTCTCTTCTTATGGCTGAATAATATTCCATCGTATACATGTACCACCACTTCTTTAGCCAATCATCAATCATAGGACACTTCAGTTGCTTCCATGTCCTGGCCACTGTGAATAATACTGCTATGAACATCGATGTGCAAATATCTTTACGGACATGACTTTTCAAGTCTTTGGAGTGAATATCCAGTAAAAGGATTGCTGGATCATGTGGTACATCAATTTTTAGTTTTTTGAGAAACCTGCATACTGTTTTCCATAGTGGCTGTACCAATTTGCAATCCCACCAGCAGTGTATGAGGGTTCCCTTAACTCCACATCCTCTCCAGCATTTGTAATTACTTGCTCTGTTGATTATAGCTATTCTAACAGATGTGAGACGGTATCTCATTGTGGTTTTAATTTGCATTTCCCTAATAGCTAGCGATGCTGACCATCTTTTTAAATATTTGTTGGCCATTTGTATGTCCTCTAGGGAGAAGTGTCTGTTCAGGTCCTATGCCCATTTTTTGATTGGATCACTTGCTTTTTTGTTGTTATTGAGTTGTATGAGCTCTTTGTATATTTTGGATATTAGGCCCTTATTGGAGGTGTTGCTTGCAAATATATTTTCCCATTTGAATGGCTGTCTCTTTACCTTGTTGAACAATTTCTTTTGCTGAGCGGAAGATTTTTAGTTTGATGTAGTCCCATTCATTTATTTTAGCTTTTACTTTCCTTGCTTTTGAGGTCAAATTCATAAATTCCACTTTAAGTACAAGGTCCCTGAGTTTAGTTCCTATGTTTCGTTCTATGTTTTTATTGTTTCAGGTCCTATATTCAGGCCCTTAATCCATTTTGAGTTAATTTTGATGTGTAGTGATAGAAAACAGTCTAGTTTCATTCTTCTGCAGGTGGCTTTCCAGTTTTCACAGCACCATTTATTGAAGAGGCTTTCTTTTCTCCACTGCACATTTTTGGCTTTTTTGTCAAAAATTATTTGCCCATATAAATATGGGTTTACTTCTGGACTCTCGATTCTGTTCCATTGTTCCATATGCCTATTTTGCTACCAATACCATGCCATTTTAATTGCTGTCTCTTTGTAGTATAATTTGAAGTCAGGAAGAGTGATGCTTCTAGCCTTGTTCTTTTTTCTTAGGATGGCTTTGGCAATTTGAGGTCTCTTGTGCTTCCATAAAAATCTGATGATTGTTCTATTTCTTTAAAAAATACCAATGAGATTTTGATGAAGATTGCATTAAATCTATATAATGCTTTAGGCAATATGGTCATTTTAACTATGGCGATTCTTCCAATCCAAGAACACAGAATACTTTTCCATTTCTTTGTATCTTCTTCAATTTCTTTTAATTGGTTCTTATAGTTTTCATTGCATAGGTCCTTCACTTGTTTTGTTAAATTTATTCCTAGGTATTTTATTTTTTCTGTTGCAATTGCGAAAATAATTATTTCTTCCACTTTTTTTTTTCTGATACTTCATTATTAGAGTGTAGGAACTCTATGGATTTTTGAACGTTGATTTTGTATACAGAGACTTTATTTGCTTATTGTTTCTAGAGTGTTCTTGTAGAATCTTTAGGGTTTTCTATATAGAGAATCATGTCATCTGCAAATAATGACAATTTGACTTCGTTTCCTATTTGGATGACTTTTATAACTTTCTCTTGCCTGATTGCACTTGATGGAACCTCCAAAATTATATTGAATAACAGTGGCGATAGTGGACAGCCTTGCCTTGTTCCTAATCTTAGAGGGAAGGTTTTTAGTTTTTCAACATTAAGTATAATGTTGGCTGAGGTCTTGTCATATATGGCCTTTGTTATATTAAGGTGTGTTCCTTCTATACTAATTTTGTTAAGTGTTTTGATCATAAATGGATGCTGTATCTTGTTGAAGGCTTTTTCTGCATCTATTGATATGATCATATGATTCTTATTTGTTAATTTTTTATGTGGTGTATCACATTAATCGATTTGCATATGTTGAAGCATCCCTGTGCCCCTGATATGAAGCCCACTTGATCATGGTATAATCTTTTTAGTATGTTGCTGTATTTGGTTCGCTAGTATCATATTTAGGATTTTTGCATCTGTGTTCATGAGAAATATTGGTATATAGATTTCCTTTTCTGTGTTATCTTTACCAGGTTTTGGTATCAGAGTAATATTGGCCTCATAAAATGAGTTGGGAAGTGTTGCCTCCTCTTCGATTTTTTGGAAGAGTTTGAGGAGAATAGATATTAAATG
>NW_006434839.1:17681492-17721659 GCF_000325575.1 Pteropus alecto
AGAGAGAGAGAGAGAGAGAGAGAGAGAGAGAGAATATCTGAATATCTGAAATAAGGAAAAGGTAAAGAAAGAAAAAGAAAGAAATTATGTATATGAAGATAAGGTGTTTTAGGATTAGATTAGCATGTGTTTCTTGTTAAAGCAAATTGTTTAACTTTGGTTACAGAAAGCTATGAAATCAAGTCTATGTTGACTAAGTGAAAATACAGCACAAATTTATGGCAATTGCTGCTCAATTGTTTTTCAGAACTCTTAGTATAAGTATGTCAGGGAATTAGAAATCTGTAGTTAAATGTTAATTAAGTTATTTTCAAGTTCCTTCTGCCTATATAACTAGAGCTATATACACTTTGAATCTTCCTAAATACATAAGTTACTCACATTTAATTCATTGTGAATCGAGGGTCAATTTGGAAATATTATGTACTTAAGTGTTTACAGAAAATACTGCTGTCATAGTGTCTTTATAAGGAAGGCACAGCAAATCTACATAGCAGAGGTTTGCAAAACAAACACCATATGAATTTACCTTTATCAGCAACATTCAAAAGCTGTTCATTTTAAACCACAAAATGCAACTTGTCATCTCTCCACACATTTGCAGAGCTTTCTGGTTAAATTAGGGAACTCAATATGATTGTGCAGCTATTAACAGAGATTAGGAGTAACCCTGGCACCATTGCATTGGCCTCTTTCCTGGTGGCCTTGGAAAGAGATGCCTTCTGCCTCCCACAGGCTTGTGGTCCAATCAACCACTGGGCATCTGGTACAGCAGATGGGCTCTGCCTCCTACCTGGAACAGTCACCAGAAAGTACAACCAGCTCTTTCTCCACTTCTGCATGAATTTAGCTACATGTTCTACTTTCAAAGTATTCATTCCAGGATATATCTATTAATCCCCAGATATGTGCAAGGTTGTAGAGGTTACCAAGGTGAATGTAGACACAAATCCTTACCTCAAGAGCTTTATCCAATTTTACTTTCAAATCTTGTTTCTGATATTTCCCCGATCAGGCTTACTTTTGCTCTGGCACAAATTGGATTACTTTATACATAATACTTTATTTTTATTTTATGTTCCTTCCATCTGCCTTCTTTTATGTTCTTGCCCTGTTTTATCAGCTACTCCAATCTTCATGCCTTCTTGCAATTTTGGAACTTATTTCTTCTCCTAGGCTTACTGTAGAATGGTTCCAAGGATAGAGATTTATTGAACAGTCCAAATAAACTAAGAAATCTTTTCCAACACACATGCCCTAAATTTACCCATTGAGAATCTGATTTGATAAGTCCAGGTGGTATCCTGGTCTAATGTTTTCTGTATAGTTCCGTTCAAATTACGAAAGTTAAAATGACCACTGGGTTATGAGATTATATCCTCTTCTTGAATGTTAAGCATCAAATACCTTGATATTATTCTGATACTAGCTGTATAATTTGTTTATGGCATTGATGGATAGGAGGGTAATATGTAAGGGGTAGCAAAATAAAATGGTTTTAATATTCAGCCAGAGAATGCAATTAATAGAGGCTGGCTAGCCATACTCAATAAATATAAAACATGACTGGACAAACAAAACACCCTTAAAGGCCAACAGTTCGTCATCTGTGGATGTGCTTTCTCTGTGCTCTAAAGACAGAACCATGAAGTTCTCTAGTTAATTGCTTCAGTTTCTGCCTCAGCTATAGCTGTGGCTTAAGTTATACTTTTCCCAAGTTAGCCTGTATGGAGTAAGAGAATTGGGCATATAAAGGCTAGCCATCTAATCAAAGCAGGATGTAGGATGAGTGTTCTTGCTTTAAAGATCCCCACCAAGTTGGCTGAGGCTTTGTCAAACTTGCATAGCACTTGGACTTCTTCCTCTGAATAACCATGCTTCCTTCCTCTTCACGTCACAGGTATTGACTGCTAATACACATCTTTCAACATCTGCTTTCAGAGAACCTAATCTGTGATGCATGCAGCAAATGGGAGTGCAATATGTAGACAAAAATAAAAATAAAAATGCTAAATTTTCACTTTGTAATGTGAAATTCCAAGTTCCATTCAGACACATGTATTGTAAGGAGATAGGACATAAAGAAATTGTGTAAGAGAACCAAAAGCAATAAACAATCATAATATGATAAGCCACAATCCCTGGCCTATTAAAATTTTATAAACTGAGTTTCTGTAGCAAAAAAAGAGAACTGTAGCTTTGATGGATTCTTCTTTTCCTGTTTCAGTCCCATTGAAACCAGCATCTGGTTTTCTTTCATATCAGATGAGAACCTTCGTCTAAGGTGAAGGGTTCAAAGTATATCTGCATCTATTTCCATCATAATCTCTTCTTTTTTTAGGATAAAGAGGTGTTCTTCCTAGCAGTATCTCTTCCATCTGAATTCTATTTCCTTCCACATGCTCTAGGACTTTATTCCATCAATTTGATCTTTTTTCCTTTCCCTTCAACCTTCATTTCTTCATTTCTAAATATGTTCAAATCTTTCCCATGTTAATTAAGTGTTCATGTGCACATATATTCAAATACAACAAAAATGAGGTGCTTTCATTTTTCGCTATTTTTTCCTTTTCTATTTCTGATAGTCATTTAAAGGATGCATTGAAATAAATCAAACGTAAAACATTTCGAATACTATATTTCAAAAGAATAAAACAAAATTCTCAAATAAAATTAATCATATCCAAAGGCACAAAACAATATTTTTCATAAAATTCAAGTCGTTTTAGGTATATTTAAAAAAATAAACAGTTTATAAATGTTTTTCTTTTATTATTTTTCTCTTTAGTTTTCTACTTATGATTGTGATTTATCTATTATTAGTACTGTATCATATATATTCATTTTATGTTTTCTCTTTTGATAGAGATGCACAATTGAAACATTTGATTACTATTGGATTAAAGACCATTGCTTTTGTAGATCTTCCTGAAATCTTTGAATGTAAATGAAAGTTCCTGTAAAGATCTAAGATATAAAGCTATTTAAACTGAATTTCCAGTCTAAAATCATTTTACACACTGAAAATTATTTACAAGTACAATATTTACCATAAAAATCACAGTAAACATTTTCTTGATATAACAGTTAATGAATCAATCACTGTAAACATTACCATTGGGGGTGAAGGACATAAAAGATCTGTCTGTGTTCTTTCTTACAACTGCTTATGAATCTACAATTAGCTCAAAATAAAAAGTTTAAAAATTTAACAATTTCAGAGTTATCAGGTTAAATTTTTGATATTTATAAGCAGCATTAATAATGTTATTGGATAATGTTAATAAAATGAAAGTCCCAAGATAGTATTAACTTATATCCTACTTACTTGTGAATATTTTAAAATAACATTTTTGAAGCTTGAAATTTATTATAATGCACATGTATCACAATGAAAACATAGGTTAATTGTGGAAACTATTCTAAAAATTGAGTTTATAAAATAAAAATTTTCATTCTTCCTCACTGAGCCTAATCCTTAATTCCAATCCTCTTCGCAGAATAACCACGATTAAACATTTATTTGATTTATTGTTAGTTTTTCAATATATTGTCTAGTGAGCACAAAAAAGATAAAATATTTTTAATAGTTACATAATATTCAACAACTGCTTGAATTGGATATGTCATGAATTACTAAACCATTTCCTTATTAACAGAATTAAGTTAATATCAAATAATATCAGAATAAAAAATGGATTCAAGCTTTCTGTATATCTTTGTCTAAATGTAAGTATATTTGTGTGGGAAATAAAATGGTTATTTTTTTTTAAATATTCACAGGTGTGAGAATTCTCAAATTGTCTTCAACTATATATTAATTAAACACTATAAAAGTAAAATTTTCCCCGCAGACTCTTGAATATAACATCAATATTTTAAGAATGACAGACTAGGGGGAAACCATTAAATTTTCTTGTCGTTTTTAATTTTATTTTACTGATTATGAATGGAATTTGGCATTATTCATATGATCATAGGCCATTTGCATTTCTTTCTGTGATTGCCTATTCAGCTCCTTTACTTAACATTCTACTGACTAATTCTGGTAGTTTTTTTTGTTGTGCATTAATCATTTTAGATCTATTGTTGAAATATCCAGAGATAACCTGAAAATTTTCTTCTTAAACTTTCTGAATTTTATTTTTGATTTTTTGAAAAAACAATATAAATTATATCTATATTTTCTTCTAATATAGTTTTTGTTAGAGTGTCTGTGAGTGTGCAAATTTTTACTTAAAAATATAATGTATTGGGATTTTTTTTTTGCCTTAGAAGCAAATTATAAGTTTATTTCTCTTTTCTAGGTGGATGAGCAAATGGTTCAATATTAGTTTGTGAACAGTGAATTAACACTCAATAATTTTAAATATCAAGTATATGCAATACTAAAGTTTTCTATAGTCATAGTCTATGTCTGTTTGTCTATGTATTCACTAAAAATAAAGTCTTTTGTTCACTATATCTTTAAAATGTTTTTTTGTATCTTAGAAGAAATAATAATCTTCCTTATACTTGATAAGTTTTCTGAGTAGAAAACAATGTAGCAATTTTATCTATTTCTAAGCGATATTAAATTTTATTTTCCAATTGCAATAATCAAGATCTTCTTTACAACTTTTATGAGTATAAATGCTCTGTATTATTGCTTTTTATTGTTAATTTTAATAAAAATATTGATAATATTTTATCCCTAAGAATTGCTTAGTGGGCTTTAATGGTAACCCCCATGAGCTATTCAGAGATAAAGTTCAATTACTCTAGTAATCAGAAAATAAAATTTTATATTTATTGACATTTTATGATATCTAATGGCAAACTTAATGCTAAATGTTTATACGGTTGTAGAGAGTCAGACATTGTATATATAAATGTGGAAAATATTTATTATCAAGATACTTTGGAGAACAATTTGGCAATATCTAGAAGAGTTGAAGAAGAGTATGGTCCTATAATGATTCTGTTATTAGACAAAAGAATTTTGTAAATATATGTGATTATTTGTTGCATCATAGTTTGTAAAAATAATAATTATTCATTAATATCATCAATGTTAAGTGAAATTAGACAATAGGTAACAAATGGATAACAGTGAATTATATATACACAAGAAAATGTAATGTGTTATATTTACATGAGGAAGTGTAATGTACTATATACCCATTAGAAGTTGTATGCTACCATGGATGCCTTTTCAAAATATGAGTGAAAAACATTAACTTAAAGAATTATACAGTATAATGATATTATAGTGAGTATTATGTAGTATAATAATGTTTATACATTATAAAATAAAGAAATTATTCTTAATAAAGTTTGTGTTAAAATATAGTATAAGAAGATTTTTAAAAGTCTTGGATACCAGCTTTCCCTAGGGAAGGATGCTGTCAGGAAATATGTCTCAAAGGAAATGGGCTCATAGACAAAACAAGAGGCTAAAACTGAAAACTTCTCATTGCTAAAAATTTTGATCTAAAGAAAATATTTTAAGATTTGTTAATTCTGAATGTCGGGCACACAGATGTATTCTCTAATTATTGATGATGGAAACGTTTTATTAAATTTTGTTTTGTTTTATTAGTCTGTTTTACTGGTTTGTTTTTAGAACTTGAAACAAAATATTATCTATGGAGAAGACTTGTCTTTTCAAGTTGAAATTTGTTCAACAAAATATTTTAACACATACAGGAAAAGACAGATATAATACAATATATCCAGATATCATTAGAACACTATAACACAGTACAATTTTTAACTGCAGAAATTAATTTATTAAAGCAAGTCACTAAATTTCAAACCTCAGTGTATGACTGCCTTGTTGAGGAATCGTTGATTTAAGTGGTGTGGTTGGCATGAAAAAATAGATAAGAAATGGAGGCAGTACCTGCCACTGATTTAATCAACCTACCTCTTTTCCAGATGAGCAAACTAAGGTGAATACTGATCATGTGACTTCCCATGGTTATTTCACCTTTTACCCTGGGCTCTTCAAAGCACCATCCTGTGTCCAATTTTCTTGTGTATTTCCAGGGTTTTTCAAAATTACTTTCAAGATATATCCTTATTAACACAATTGATCCTGTCACTTTCTTTTCTAAGCATTTAACAAATATTATACTTACTACATAGAAATTTAATGTATTTCAGTATTTGCAATAATAACAATTTAAATATCACATTAAAAATATCCTTATAAAAAATGAAAGCACCTAATGTTTTCTTGTTTTTACTTCCATGGGTATAAGTATTCTGTAAGTATTCTATTTTCAACATATTTTTAGAAAATATTGATTTCTGACCAGATTGCTTTATGGCTACTAACTTTTTATGTGCACTGCCTTTTACGTAAAACTATAATTTTGTATCATCGAAAAGCTATTGAAAAGTTCATAATGACCCAAGAATCAATAAGACATACTCACTCTAACCTTTTTCTTTCTACTGGTTGTATCTAAGTCAACTGTAATTCAGATCAACATTTTCTTTCATTCTCTCCCCCAAAGAACTTCATCATTTGCTGTACTACTTCAACATGACTTCTATTTCTGCTTTTCTGTCAATATCACCTTGTCTCTCAGGAAATGAGCTATGTACAAAGGCATTATCTTTAAAGAAAGGTAGATCTGAAATATCTCAGTGACCACTATTCAATATTGCTCCCGATTGGCAGAATACTAATGTTGACTCAGAGGAGTAATGGATAAATAACACAGTTGGATGTCTCAAATATTGTTTTATTTTTTTCTTATAAAACTGATTTGAAAACACATAGTTCAAGTAATTTAAGATTTAAATGGCCTCTATCATGTTTTCCAGTTGTCAGTTACAAAACACATCAGGTCAAATTAATGATAAGTTTTAGTATAGCCTAATTGTTAATGTTTTTAAGATGAATATATATTTTAATTTTTTGTATTTTAGATTGTTGCTTAGCAAGATTATTTTTAGCCTTGCAAATAAATATAATACTATAATGTCAGTTATAATACCATTTCTTAGGCTATTAAAAACCATCTTCTACCAAGCTATTAAAATTCATATTAAAATGGTCATTAATTTCTTTAGCAATTAAAAGAAAAGGCATTTTAGTAATATTTATTGATAACATAGGAAGATAATATTATTCTTATGTCACAACCTCACAACATTTAAAATCGTGAGAGATAGGTGTAGATAATTTTGGTAAACTATTAATATAGTGCTGATTTTTCATGTGATTTTTGTCTATTTTTCTAACTGTGTGTGTCTGAGAGAGAGAGAGAGAGAGAGAGAGAGAGAGAATAGTTCGTGGCCTTTGATTATGAGGAGTTTATCACTAGTCTGTACAACAACCCTCAATTCTGAGTTTCATATCTGATACGTGCATTATTTGTATCATTTTGGAGAGTGGTCAATATTAAACTGCCTTCTTCAAAATCAAAACATAAAATCAGTAATGCAATTGACTTTTGTAGAGATAATCAAGATAAATTAAATGTTCTATTTTGGTTCCTAGGGAATAGCAAGTCAGATATCAATAAATCCTTGATTAAAAGTACTATACTCTTTTATTGCACAAATTTTATTTTTTCTATAGTTATTTATTTTAAATATTTAATAAAAACTGTTGGATAGAGGTACATAGTTGGTATAGATACCGTATCAAATACACTACTGGTTTAATCTCCTACAGAGCAATAAACTGTATTTGGGGAGGTTGTTAGTTATATTGAATACATTGGAAAGATATTATTTTCAGCTCTACCAGACAAACTTCTAGAAGTTAACACATAATATCAAAAGTCTGGGACATTTAATCAATGTTAAACAGTAAGTCAAAAAGTTCACATTTCTGGATCAAGAGTTACCAAATAGATACCACAGACTAAACTTAGTAAACTTATCTAAACTTTAGATAAACAGTGTGCCATCTGTTTATCTAAATACAGTTTTATTGAAACAGAGGTTTTCTATCAGGCCCTTTACATATATAGTTTGCCCACTTGTGCCCTTGATAATTCCTGGGTGTTCATCCCCATATGACATTTATAAAAACATTCCATTTACCTTTTTGTGTAATTTTCAAGTTTTTGACAATTTTTCATAAGGAAATTAATTTTAACTAAATAGTTAGTTAGCATTAGAAATACTCCAACCAGAAATTCACTTTTGTTTATTTATTTGTTATTTAAATAAAGTTGGTATACAATCTTATATTAGTTTTATCTGTTTCAGATATACATCATAGTAGCTAATTCCTTCATAAATGTCTATGTCAAAATATTTAGTAATTAGCATGTGGAACTTATAAATAATTTTTATACATGAACTGAATGATATTCAAGAAATGAGATTTTTAGAAAGACTTCCTAGACTCTATTGCCTTTACATAAATTTGGTTTATAAATCTGACAATCTCAATAGCCTAACTGTTACAAAGCAGAAATGCAGGCCTAGATCATCATTTGATTATAGTTCTCTCCATTTAGTAGAAACGTCTGTCCTCTGGTCTGGTGTCCGTGTGGACTAGAGGTTATATACATGGGCTTCCGCTCCACCACATACTACTTTAGTTGCATTACTTAAGTCACTTATCATCTTTGTGTTGCTTTCATCATCTATAAAATGATCGTTGTTTTGAGGATTAGATGATTATAAAGTATGTTTAAAATCTATAAACTGCAAAAACATAAACAGCACAAATATTTTAACATATTAGTCATGATACATTTTAATAGCTTTATTGAGGTATAATTGATATACAAAGAGTCGCACATATTTAATGTGTACAATCTCATGAGTTTGGACACAAGCAAATGTCCATGATACAGTTACCACAACCAAGGTAATAGACACATCCAACGCCTCCCTAAGTTTTCTTATGTATCTTTTTTTATTGCTTTTTTGGTTTTGTTTTCGTGGTGAGCACATCTAAGATTGACCCTCTTAACAAATTTTTAAGTGCACAACGCCATATTGTTAACTATAAACACATGCTGTACAGCACATTTCTAGAACATATTTGTCTAGCATAACTGAAACTTTAGAACTTTGATCAACAACTCCTCACTTTCCTTATCATTCAGCGCCTGTCAACCACTATTATATTCTCTTTTGCTATGACTTTTAGATCCCCCATATTAGGGGAATCATGCAACATTTGTTCTTCTGTAATTGTCTTATTTCATTTAGCATATTGTCCTCAAGGTTCATCCATGTTGTCACAAGTGGCAGGATTTTCTTCTTTTTAAAGGTTGACTGAAATTCCATTATATGTATATACTACATTTATGAGATGTAGAAAAAAATATTAAGAGGGAAATTTAGAAAATAAATGAGTACATTAAAAAAGAAGGAATTTCTCAAATAAACAACTTAATTTTACACCTTATAGACAGAAAAATAAGAACAGACTAAACCTAAAGATAGCAGAAGGAAAGAAATAATAAAGATTAGAGCAGAGATTAAAAAAAAAGTAGAGAACAGAAAAAACAATAAAAAATATCAATGAAATTAAAAATTATTTTTTAAAAAAGAGTAGACAAAATTGACAAACCCTTAGCTTGACTAAGGAAAAAATGAGAGAATATTCAAATTAATAGAATCAGGAATAAAAGAGAAGACATAACTGATGTCACAAAAACTGTCATAAGAGACTACTATGAACAATTATACACCAACAAATTGAATAACCTAGAATAAATTAATGGATTTTTACAACTTACCAAGACTAAATCATGAAGATATAGAAAATCTGAACAGACGAAAAACTAGCAAGGGAGTTGAATTGGTGATCAAAAACCTCACAATAAAGAAAAGCCTAGGACCAGATGGCTTCATTGGTGAATTCTACCAAACATTTAAAGAAAAATTAATGCCAACTCTTCTCAAACTCTTCCAAAAAATTAAAGAGAAACCAAACCCGTTTTATAAGGCCAGACTTTCCCTGATGCCAAAGCCATACAAAGACACTTCAGAAAATAAAAATAAAGGCCAATATCCCTGCTTAACATAGATATAATAATCCTCAACAAAATACTAGCAAACCAAATTAATTAGATTATACTCCACAGCCAACTGTAATTTATCACTGAGATGCAAGAATAGTTGATTATATGAGAATCCATCTATGATATGATAAAGAAATGATAAAGACAAGAATAAATTAATGATAACTGAATCACTCTATGATGGAGGTAAGGCAACTAAAAAAATTACATATATGTACATACACAAACTAGTTATGTATGTATATATGTGTACATACATATATACATACCAAAAACAGTACGTAATGTGTGTTTTGTTTAAGTTATAAGCCATTCCTCTAACTAGGGAATTGGACATAAGCATCCTTTACTGAGTTTTAGTCCAAGTGAGATTCTCTTTTTTCAAGTTGTCTGTTGGTCTTTTCTATGCTGTGTTTTATGTTTCATGTGTCAGAATGTTCACTATCTCATATTAAACCTTTGGATTTTACAGAGAAATTTTATGTCATCCTTGACAGTTGCATATATTTCCTTTGATTTTAACATCTCCAGATTGCAGCGTTAGTTTCTAGCTCATTATGAATAGGTCATGTAGAGAACTCTGAACATATATTGCTTCCCCAAGCAAGAGCTATAGAACATATATTGAAATACAAAGCATATATAAAAATGCTCTTTAAGTCTTCAAGTGTAAATTGGAAATAAAAACACTGTATTAAAGATGAGAAACACATTACCATTCCTCTGTTACTGTTATTATAGCCTTTTGTTTTATCAACTTCACATGCAAATTAATAACAGACTAAAATGGGTTTCAAACTGTTTGAAAAGCATGACAAAAAATGTAGTGTGTTAATCTGCTTTAGAACCACCGTTATAATTACTTTCTTGCTTATCTACAGCTTGCTTTTATAAAAATGTGGATAGAAGCAGACATCAGAAGAATTCATTATGAGGCAGTATGTTGAATATGTCATTACTTCCCTGTTGACCCGTTGTTACAATACCAAAAATACTATTCATAGACTCACAGGCTTAGAAACATTTTGAGTGTGTTTCAAAACAGTTTTTAGAGCTTCCAGTTTAAGTGCAACCAAGTAAAGACTTTAGAAGTTCTCACTCTCATTTTCACAACAAAAAAGCTGAACAAATTAAATCCAATGACTTTTTTTGGACCCATCAGAACACTGAAGCTGCAAGGCAAACAACCACCCCAAAATTTGGAAACACAAGCAGATCTGGAGTCACAGCCTAGATTTCCTTACCTAGAGCAGAAGCCTCTGAAGACGTTCAGTGATAGGAACATTTACAAGGTAATTCTGCTGCAGGTACAACACTGTAAGGTAATGGCTGGAGGCTGAGTGTGCACAAAGGTGAGAATGAGAGACTCTTGGTGGCTCCAGTTTTAGGGCTGTCTCATTTCATTGTGAGTTTTACATCTAAGAACCAAATAAAGTCTCACGGTGAAGAGGCAGGAAAGACACCCTCATGACACTATTCAGGAGAGGAGGATTTCTAAATAAGTTCTCTATAACATTCTCCATAATGGAGAAGGACATTCTCCATAACAGATGTTTAATTTCAAGAAGAAAAAACTAACAGAATGGTATTCCAACGGGAGAAAGGCATTTATCACTCTCCTACTCCTTTGAGGCTTCTAGTCCCTCAAGTGAGGTGCAAATGCTAAGAAACACTGATAAAAGTCACAGCCCAGGGACAGAGGCCCACTAAAAGACTGAGATTTAAACATGAGATTAGAGAATGCTTCCTTTTCCTCACACTTTAACACCATATCAACAAGGCTTACATCTAAAAGAACTGCAAAACACAGAATCTCTCTGAGAAGTACTTAGGGAAGCTCCAAATCAACAAGGAAGATAAAAACAAAAACTTTAGAATTTGAAGACTCTTGTGGCTACATGGATACAGCAAACATTAGACACAGCACAACTGTTAGGCAGATTAATGAATTTCAAGCCAATGTATGTCTGGGTGTCAACAAAATTTTTTATGTATTGCTGTTGTTGCTTGTAATTGGATCTTATTTTTCTCTATATAGATACATTCAAACACATACATCAAAGGAACACATTTTAAGGAACAGTTTTACAGTAGTGACAGAAAGAGAAAAACAGAAAGAATTTCCCAAGTACCTCAGACATTCCAAATATATTTGATTAAATATATATTCCATTCGAGGTAAGATAGGGTTGTTAGGATTATAAACACAGTTCATTCATTTCCGACTCTTTATTTATGTGATTGGCCTTCCCATAAATTTTTTTAGAAGAAATAAAATTTTTAAGTTTTCTTGTGCCAAGGCACAAGATTAACAAATTTTTTCTAACTTTAAAGTAAATACATATAAACTAGAAATAGGGAGTCATAAAATCTGAGCTTTAGAAAAAAACTCACCAAGCTAGCTGATATTTACTCTCACAGGGGCGTAGGTCCTGGTGGTAGTCAAGAGGTCTTCAGAATTGACATTTCTGCAAATATTAACAAAAGTATGTGTTTAACCCATTTAATATATTCTATTTTTCTCTTAATGAAAAAATCAACCTTGAAAACCAAAAATATAAATTTAGTAGCAACCAAAGTATGGGAATGTTTATATATCAGATATGGGAAGAGTCAAGAGCAACTTGGAAAATGGCATTTTGGCATTTTATAAACTAAAAACTAGATTAGTTACTACAGTATTAAAATAAAAATGCCAAATATCTGGAAAAATAACCAAGTTATAGAATTGCAAAGAATTTAATACTACTTAAGACCCTTTTGGATTTTATTCTGCTTCTCTCTCCAATCTCATTCCACCCTCTCCAAACAGAACTCACTCTATTTGCACTTCCTCTGGTTTTATGAATACCACAAGGTTGTGGTGTGACCTCTTTTCATGCCAGAAACCCTCTGCCTCCTGTTCACTGGTCAGCTCTTACTCATTTCTCAAACTGTATTTAAAACATTCCTTCCTTAGAAAGGCTTTCCTTGACATAGCAGCCTGATGCTCAGATTAATTCATTAGCTCCTCTTTAATTGTTCTAATATCTCTTTTATTTTGCTTTTGTAGTTTTCTATCAATGAAATACAGTCTTAATGTTTAGCTTCTCTTCTAGACTATAAGCTCTAAGAAGGCAAGAACCAAGCCTTCTTTGTGACCTCTCTTTCCTTTGTTCTTGACAGAGTGACTGGCACAAATAAAGAATTTACAAGTAGTAAACAAATACATAAATGATCTTGTGATGGCTCCTCTAAATGCCATCATACAAATGAAGAAACTGAGACTTAGAGAATTTAAATATAATTTTCATGGTCACAAGTCACGCATGCCTGAATTCAAAGACCATGCTTTCGATATTTTAAAAACAGAGAGGAAATTACATAACACATTAGGTTTTGGAAAATAAACCTACTTTTTGAAAGATGTAAAATTAAATTATCTAGTAGGTTTTATTTATAATTAGCTTTCTTTTTAAAATCAGGTTTACTGAAGTTTATTTTACATACAATAAACTTCACCAATTTAAATTATATAATTAGGTAAGTTTGCAAGTGTATTCAATCATGTAACAATGACAATCAAGATACAAAACAATTTCAAAACCCAAATAGTTCCCTAGTACTTCTTTACAGTCAGTCCGCTCCACCATATTTGGACCCTGGCTAACATTAATCTGCTTACTGTCAATAGAGTTTTGCCTTTTCTAGAATGCCATATAAATGAAATCATACATTATGTGATCTTTTGTGTTTAGCTTCTTTCACACTTTTTGGTTTTCACCCAAGTTGCATGGAGTGTATTATTTTTATTGTTAAAGAATATTTCATTCATATGGATATACCACATTTAGTTTATCCATTCATCTGTTGCTAGACATATTAGTTATTTCAAGGTTTGAGTTGCGAATAGAGCTGCTATAAATATGTATAAACAAATTATTGTGAGGACATATGTGTCATTTTACCTTAAATAAATACCTAGGAGTGGAATGGCTGGGTTATATAATAAGAATATGTGTAACTTTATAAGAACCTGCAAAACATTTTCCCAAGTGATTATAAAATTTTACACTTCCTGTAGCAAGGCGTGAGATTACCAATTGTTCCACATCTCATTTTAAGTGCAATTTTTTTCACAAGAAGTAACAACTATAAAGGTAATAGAGATTATTAATATGTAAATTCGGTTCTGAATCTACCTCAGAGAAGTGGCATGATCATGGTAGCCTTTGAAAAGCGAGTTTAGCTTTGAGATTTATATAAAATTTCTGTGAAGGATAAATTTTTACTCTTTAATCAAGCTTTCCCTATCCAGTCCATTAATTCTTTATTGAAATCTTGTTCAATTATACTTTCTGCAACACAAACAAAAAGTAAATTATTCACATGCAATATGTTATGCACTTAGAATTATTATGAAAGAGAAATGCTTTTTAAGGCTTTATATTATAGCTAAATATACCAATGGAAATATGGTTTGTAAAGTCTAAGTTATTGTATTAGTTTTCTAAAGCTACTGTAACAAACTGCCACAAACTGAGTGGCTTAAACTAATGTTTAATAGTTCTAAAGGCTAGAAGTCTGAGGCGAAGGTGTCAGAAAGACTGATTCCTTCTGAGGGATGTAAGAAAGAATCTGTTCTATGTCCTCCCCATAGCCTCTGGTGGATTGCTGGCAATCTTTGACATTCTTTTGCTTATAGAAGCATTACTCCAATATCTACCTTCATCTTCATGTGACATTTTCTCTGCATGAATGCCTATGTCCAAAGTTTTGCTGTAAGGATACCAGTCATATTGTACGAAAACCCAACCTAATAACCTCATTTTAACTTGCGTACCTCTACAAAGACCCTATATCCAAATAAATCATATTCTGAGATGTTGGGGGTTAGGACTCCAACATATGATTTTGGGAGTATAAAATTCAGCCAATAACAATTACATTAGATTCAATGATGACTGTGCTTACTATCATAGTATAAAGTAATAATTATTTGTAAATTCATAATAATGTTAAGTAAAGAGATACATTCAAGCCTCTTTATGATTGAATTGCTTTTTACAAGAACTTCACTTTTATAGATCTGAGTAGGAATATTTCTGTAATAATTAATGATGACAAAACATTTTGGAAACAGTTTTCTTATTATTATGAGAAGCAAAAAGGAAATCATTTATATCCCTGTCCTCTTCTATTCTACTGTCTCCCCTCCTCCTCCTATCAAGGTCCAAGCAGAGCTGGAGATTGGGCTGAGATCCAATTTCCTAGAGAGTAACTTAGAGTGACTCAGAAAGGTAAGCCTGACTATGGCCTCTTTAATTCTGTATTTGATGACAAGGGAACTTGGTTAGAATTGGTGAGACTTCTCTTGCTGAGAACATACATTTAGCCAGTTTTCATAATGCTTAAAACGTATATGTCTATTTTCACAAGACAGTCTTTTCCTGTTTTGGAGTGGTCAGACATTTTATTTTTGTACAAAATTATCTAAAGTTGCAGATAAACTTACAAAACTGTGCTTTTATTAAGTGACTTTTTAAATAAAGTCTTTGATATTCTGAAAAAAAATTAGAAAATTTAAAAATCTCAAAACTTTTATCAGAGGTGGTAAATTAATTAGATAACATTATATTTTAAATAAAATAAAAATCTAGGTATTTACTTTTTGAAATTGTGAAATTAAAAAAATACAAAAGGTGATATACAATTTTGTTAATTTCATCTATAGAGGGTGAAAATGTAATCATGTATATCATTTTCTAAGCTCCAATATTTTTATAATATTTATGGTAATTGTAATGGTACCCCGAATTTCATGTAATTATAGAATGACTCACATCTAATTCTAAATTGTAGTAATTGATTCTAGAGTGAGATTTATTCTGTGGTTATGGAAACCAATGGCATTTACAACAAGAATAAATTAAAGCAAATGAAGAGGAAAGTTTTATTCTATGTAATACTTAGCTCATTATATTCCTAAACGACTCTGCCAATCCATGTTCATCAATAGGAGATATGGTGTGTGCAAAAAAAAAAAAATGAATAAAAATTTATCAGCAAGGAATAGCCTATTTCACAAGCATAGAAATTGCTATATTATAATCTATGTGCATTTCTTCTTCTTTGGCTGCCATATTCAAAGTATTAAAACATACAGATAGAATAATATATCATTAAACAATATTTCGTTTTTACTTTGTGTTAGAGATGGAGTCTAGAAATATTTTCTGTTACTTTGAATGAACTTACCCTTTCAAGATTTCAGTCCTTTTTAAAAAATTGCATTGTGCTTTACATTATTATGTGTGTTTATTAAAATTCTAATAATTCAAGTTAAATCTATTTTTTTACAATTTTTAATTTTTTTTAAAGACTATGACATTGATACATTTGGACTTGAATTCTGAATACAAGGTTATCATTTATTAATAGCTATATAGTAGGCAGAATAGCGCCCTCTCCCCAGGATGTCCCATCCTAATCCCTAGAACTGGTAAACGTGTTACCTCACATGGAAAAAAAAGAACCTTAAAAATGTAATTGAGATAAGATATCAAAATGGAAAAATTATTGTGATATCTAGGTGAGCCTAATATAATCACAAGTGTCATTATAAACAAGAAAAGGAGTCAGGAGCATCAAACAGGAAAATATGATGACAGAAGCAGAGATCAGAGTGATGTTATAGCTGGCTTTGAAGATAGAAGAGGACTATGAACCAAGGAGTTCAGGCAGCCTCTAGAAGCTATAAAAAGAAGAAAACAGACTCTCCCTTGAATGTTACAAAAGAAGGTAGCCCTGCTGACACTAATTTTAGCCTCATGAGACCTCCAGAACTAGAAGATAATAAATTCGTGTTGTTTTAAGCCACTAAATTTAAATTTGTGGTAGTTTGCTACAGCAGCAAAAGGAAAGTAGAATGTGAAAATGTTATGATTGCAAGATAGCAATCCTTTAAAAGACTCAGAATTAAAGACTCTTATATTTACCATGTGACTCCACAATTTCACCTTTGGGCATTTATCCTTCTAAAATGAAAACTATGTTTATGAGTAAACCAGAACACAAAAATTTATTCCAGCCTTATTTGTAATAAGAAAATACTGAAAATAATCCAAATTCCCTTCAATGTGTGTATGATTGAAAAAAGTGGTCATATTCATACTAAGGAATACTGCTCAGCCATAAAAAAGAAACAAACTTTTAATACATACAACAGCCTACATTGTCTGATGCAATTCCAAATGTATAAAAAGGAAATATTTACGACAATTATATGATAATGGCATATAAAGTTAAGTAAGATTTCTACACTTGACTCTAGTAAAATGACATTAGTAGAGTGTGATAGGTTATACATACATAATAATACTTAGAGCAATCACTAACAAGGTGATTCAAAGAGATGTACTAAAAACACTATATATATATATATAAAATTCAAAAAAATATTCAAGTAATGTATAGAAAAGCAAGAAAAAAAATGAGATGAAAAACAGAGAGAACAAACAGGAAAAAAAATGTCAGGCTTAATCTTAAATACATAAATAACTACAGGAAATAAATATTGTGTAAATACACCAATTAAAAGACAAGGATTGGCAGAGTGGATTAAAAAAAAAAAACAACAACACAGTGTGTAACTGCATACTTTCCATAAGAGACTCGCTTCAAATATAATAATGTAGGCAGGTTTAAAGTCAAAGGAAGAAAAAGGATATATCATGCAACATTAATCAAAATAAAGAAAAACTGGCTATATTAATATGTAAAATAGACTTCAGTGTGAAGGAAATTTTCAAGAACAGAGAAATACATTACATAGTGGAAAAGGTTAACCTACCAATCCTAAATGTGCAAACACCAAACAACAGTGGTAAATATGTGAAAAACAAACAAACAAACTAGGTAAAACAAAGGGAAAATAGACAAATTCACAGGTTTACCTGGAGACTCCTATAGACTCCTCTCAACAATTAATAGAACAGCATAAACAAATATAAAATATTGTACAAGGATCTCAAAACATCAATATATAACAAGATCCAATTGACACATAAAACACTCCATCCAACCACAGAAGAATGTAGATCTTTTCAAGCACTAACAAAACATATGCCACATCATGTTTGTAGAAGACCCAACATAGTAAAAGCGACAATTCTCAAAATCTTAATAACCCAGCAAGATTATTCTAAGTTTATATTATTAAAATTTATATGAAAAAATAAAGGAACTGGAATAGATAAAAACAATTTTAAAAAGAAAAGTAAAATGGGAAGAATCAGACGACTGAATTTCAAGATTTATCAGTAATATAAGACTATATGATATTGGTGGAAGCATAGACAAATAGTTCAAAAAAACAAAAGAGAGAGCCTCAAAATGGACCCACGTGAATATGTCTAACTGATTTTTGACAAAAATGCAAAAGCAATTCAATCAAATGAAGATAGCTTTTTAAGGAAATAGTGCTGGAGCAATTGCATATTCATAGACAAGCAATAGATAGATGGTGATGATAGATATGTTGACAGATTAGATAGATGATAGATAGATGATAGATATAGATAGATAGATAGATAGATAGATAGATAGATAGATAGATAGATAGATAGATAGATGATAGATAGATAGATAGATAGATAGATAGATAGATAGATAGATAGATAGATAGAGACAGACACACAGACAGACAGACAATAGATAGAATCTTGACTTAAACTATACAACTTTCATCGAACTTAACTCAAAAGGGATAAGAGATTTAAAATGTAAAACTATAAAACTGTAAGAATAAAATGAAGGAGAAAACTTTGGAACCTAAGGGTTTAATGGACAGTTCTTAGACATGACAGAAAAAAATTGTAAAGAAAAAAATTGGTTAATAGGAAATCATCAAAAACAAAACTTACACTCTAGAAATCATATTAAGAGAATGCAAAGACTAATTACTCACTAGGCAAAAATATTTTTAAACCAGATATTTGACAAATGACTCACATCTAGAATATATAAAGAACACTCAAAATTCAATATTAAAGGAAGCAAACACTCCACTTAGAAAATGGCAAAGATATGATGTGACATTTCACAAAAGATATTATATGTATGACAAATTAACAGGAAAAGACTTTAAACATCACTAGCCATCAAGGAGATAAAAACTAAGGCCATGATGTAGTATCACTACACACTTGTGAGAAGAGATAAAATGAAAAAATAGCAACAGTACCATATGCTGGTGAGCACATAGAAAAACTTGATTTCTCATATGTTGCTAGTGAGAATGTAAAATGATATAGCTACTCTGAAAAATAGTTTAGCAGTGTTCTTAACTAAATATACACTAACCACATGGCCCAGCAATTGTACTCCTGAGCGTTTATTCCGAGAAAATTTATGTTCACACAGAAACCTATAATTGCTTATACCAGCTTTATTTTTAGTCACCCCCACCCACAGTTTTATTGAGGTATAATTGACAAATAGAATTTTTTTAAAAAATTCGAGTATATAGCAACTTTATTTGTAACAGCCAAAAATGAGAAACAACCCAGATATCCGTCAACAAGGAAATGGTTAAACAAATTGTGGTACATGCATACTATGGAATACTATTCACCAATAAAAAAGCTAAATATTGATATACACAACTCAAGTAGACATCAAGGGTGTTATGCTGAGTGAAAAGAGTCATTTTCAAAAGACGACAGTTTTACTCTTTTTGTATAACATTCTTTAACTGACAAAACAATAGAAATGGAAAGATTAGTAGTTGATAGAGATTGCAGATTGTGGACGGATAAAGGTGTTACTATAAAAGGGTAATACAAAGGAGTTCTTTGTGATGATGGAATATTTATGTATCTCGATTACGATGTCAAGTACACAAAACTATACTTGTGATAAAATGATTTAAAACTATACACATATATTGTACCAATGTCAGGTCTTGATTTTGTTATTGTATTATAATCACATAAGATGAAAACATGGGAAACTATGATTTGTACATATGTTCTATCTGGTTTCTTTTTATTAGATACAGAGTAACTAAATGCATTTTCTGCTTGAGTACTAAAAGAAGAGAAGAAGGAAGAAAAGACAAGGACGAAGAACAGGAGAAAGGAGGATGAGAAAAAAGAGAAAGAGGAGAAACCACCAAAATAATATAGGATAAGCATGCTTATAAAAAAATAGCTTTACCAAGAATCAGGGGAGAGTTTATAATAGCATATTTGAAACATTTGAGCGCTTGAAATTTAACATATCAAGAAGGCTTATGTACTATGAATTTAAACAAATTTGCAACTCTTTTTGTCTTCTTTGCATTTAATGTAAGAATATACAAGTTATTACCAACTCACTGCCTTTAGAACTAAGTATAAACCTTCACTTTTTTAAATAACCTTTCCCAGAACAAGGATTCCACTTCTAGTGAGTCTAATTTTTCTTCACCTTGTTCACATGGCTAAAATTATGTGATAAGTAACTGCTGTCCAAAGTAACAGAATTGCTGCAGAATAAACTCACAAAACAAATTACTCTAAGATATGCAATGTCAAATCTAGTTTGAGATTTAGTAACATTATGTTGAGACATCTTTATTTTGTTTAGTTTTCTTTTGGTTTCAGAATAAACTGTAACTTCTAGAGGAATGATTATGAATCGTACTTTATCAATATTATGGAAGAAATGTTAGTTAAAAACAATAATTTGAATCTTAATCAGTTTATGCGCTAATTTGAAAACTCACTAGATGATTATATCTTTTAAAAAACAAATCAACATTTATTAGAAAGATTCGAAAGATTATGAATGTTACTGTTTCAAAATTTTCAATGAGTTAAATTGATGAACCATTTTTAACCTTTCATCTAACTAATGTATACCACTTGAAATAATCTGACCTTTTGGGGGGAAGAATTATTTGTTGCACAATAAGATTATATTTCAGTCACCTTTCCATGAAACATTTCAGACTTCACACTTGTCAAAATAGTTGCTTTCTCTCCTAGGGACACATAACATGTTGTACAATATTTCAAATAGGTTATCTCACTGAATTATGACTACTTTGTTACTTAAATTGCATTTCATACTCAATTATTGGTGTCATGCGGGCAAGTAAGTTATCTTTTTTCATATTTCTATATACAATGCTTCAGTTATGCCTGGAGTGTAGACAGTGCTCTGCATATGTTGTTCAATTATTATTTGCATCATTAACTCAGCACTGCATTTCAGTAACAGCATAGCTAAAAGATCATTTTTGAAAGAATATATTTAAAGTTAGGATGAATGTTCTTTTCGATGGTTTATACACATAAAATTGCTCACTTTTCTTAATGGAACTCAGGTTAAATTCTCAAAATAAGCTGTCTTTTGTAGAATCTATTAATTCATTCAGTTCCTCTGCACTCGACATATACTCTTGCCATAGTAAATGCTTCTACCAAACTAGATTATAGTAGGTAACATTTCTCCAGAATAGTTTGGTTTTGCTTTCAATTTATTTCCTTCTCATATTTTCCATTATTGTCCACATTTCTCTCATTCCCGCTATTACGTTTTTATGTACACAGTAATTATGTAGTTAAATGTTTATTTGATAATGTATTATCAGATCACTAATTTGGCAAACCATTTCCCTTTAAGTGATGTGAAGGGATGGATGCCCAGGGACAGGATGGTGAAGCCATGATCTTTGGGCTTTTATACTCCTTTCCTTCCACCCAAAGTAAAAATCACAATAATAGTGAATCTTTGGCTTTGCTTACTATATGATAATGTATATAATCAACATAATAACCTTATAAATAAAGCAAACACTATTATTTCTTGCAATTTCTTTGAAATTAAAAGGTAGTGAAAGGAGAACATAATTGACATTTCCCGCTTGCCCTTAGTATTTCTGTGGAAACTGAGCGGGGGCTGGCGGGGGGGGGCAGGAAACGGTAGCCAAAAGGCTAGCCTTTGGTAGCCCTGGAGATTGTTTTAATTAAAAAAAAAAAATAGAAATAGAGGAGATACTAGGTGCAAAAAAAAGATAATATACCATCAAGGGGAATAAGACCTGAATCCTCTCTTTCCAATTCATATTCAAGAGAGAAAATTAAGGATTTTCACTCTTAAATTCTGATTCTTGCCTTTGTCTCAGATTGGTCTTTATACACTTCTCCCAAATTATGAAGAATCATAATTAACTTTGTTTAGTAACTTTTTAGTGAATGGTTTGTGTGTTTCTGTTCATGAAAAAGAGTGGGAAAGGGAGTAAAGGCTAGGATGTATAAATGAGAGTGGAAGTTTAAAATTATTTGGTAATCTTGAACTGTTTTTCTTTTATATTATTATTAAAGTTTAGTTAAAAATTAAAACTCATACAGATTATTGCATAAATTTCTAATCCCACGGTTTAGTACTCCACCCCAAGAATATAAATTACATATATATACAGTGTACATACAGGGCAGTATATACCATATAATATATACAGAGCATATACTACTACTCCTATACTACTAGGATAATGGTATATATAACTAGCACATATATATATATGTATATGTATATGTATATGTATATGTATATGTATATATACACACACAGAATGATATGTATATATTCAGTTAAATAAATATATTTGACTTATTTAATGCATCTTATTCTATGTCCTTAGATATTCTAAAGAATCCTTTTTAGAAGTAATTTTCCTGTTATATGACTTAACTACTCAGATTTTTCCAGAAACATACTTGCTTTTACTAGTCCTCCTTTACTTTAACTAATTTGAATACATTTGAAAGCATCAAATTCTAACTTTCTTGTGAAGGTAACTGGCAGGTATTGATTTGTTTTCTTAATAACCATCAATCATCCACAAAGAAAATCTGGGGATACAGAATGCCAGTCTTAATGATCCAGTAGGCCATAAACACCACAGATTGCAACTCACTATTTAACTATTAGTGGCTCTTTATATTATTTATATACTCTATAGAGTATATACACTAAACACTCAACAGAGTTCTTTATAAACTAAATTTTAAAATGCAGATTACAAAAAGAGATAATCACAATAGCAACAGAAGAGGGGGATCTTGAGTATAGAAACCTCATATGTACCCTGGTCCCTTTTTTCTTCCACTGGAAACTTCTGTTTATGGCTGATCCAAGAGAGTCTGAAATAATCAAATGTAAATAACAAAAAAAGAAATAGACATTTTTTTCAAACATACTATAAGACTAAAGATATAAAATGATCCTATGGCTGTTCTAATAAAGAAAAGCTCAGCAAAACAAATTAATGGTGTCATGAAGCAAAGGAAATTATCAGATATGAATGCACAGTAATTGAAATATTGAGAAAGTAATTACAATATAATTGAAACACAATCCTAAATTTGTTAAAGAATTGCAGCTATAAAGGAAGACTGCAAAGAAGAAATAACAGGGAAAAAAAAACACAGAGATAGACAGCAAACAGGTGATTGCTAAAAAATTACTACCAAAATAAATGTTGGTAGAATCCAAAAGGCAAAGAGAGTAAAAATCATAGAAGGTACAATAAGGAATATGAAAATACAAATGAGAAATTTGTTAAACATTAAACAATAAAAGAGAGAGTTAGCTCCTCAATTTTCAAGTTAGTGATTTTTTCCCACCTATATCCATTCCACTATTTATTCCATTTTTTTGCTCTATTTTATTGTTCACACATAACGTTTCCACTAAATATTGTTTTCCTTTGTTCTTTTTTTATATTACTATTATATTGCTTTATTTCTTTATTTTTTTATCTTTAAAATGTTTAATGTATCTGTTTTAACACTTCTGTTTTACATAGGATATATATATATATTGAACAAATTATGGTTTTTATTTTGAGGCTACTGACTCTTCACATATCTCTGTATTTTGATCTGGTATTTCGTATTTCTCTAGGGGGATCTAAACTCTGACCCATAATATATACTGTTCGTGGGTCCACTATGTGAGTTCAAAGACAGTGTATCCTCTCATTTAAAGCTTTGACATATCTTAAAATCTCTCCTTCTTCACTGTTGTTTTTTGTTCTTGTTCAGAATCACACAATTTCTTGCCTAAAGACTGAATAAATATTCTAAAAAAAATTTTTTAATACTTCTCTTTGGTCTTCCTAACAATATGTTCTATATACTATGATCAGAGTCACTTTCCCAAATCAGAACATGTAATTTTGTTACTCCTCATGTTCTATACATCTAATGACTCTCCAGTGTATGTCATAAAAAGTCAAGAGTCGGGAAGATATTGTAGTAGTCTACTCTGTCGACTCAGTCAAACTGAAACTATACTTTTCAGGAAAACCTTTCCTAGATAGTACCAAGTTAGAGTTCCTTAAAGTTAATTTTTTTACAAATGAAAATAAAATTTGGTAGGTAAGAGTGAAGTAGCAGCTAAGAAACGAAGTAACAGATATTCCTTCCTTCAGAAGAAAAGTTTTCCGTAGACTTCTCCCAGATCTTTGTGGTCCTGTTTGGGAGCTGGATATGCTTGTTTTATTTTCTTTTCACTAAGGTATCAATTATAAAGTGAAATTATTTAGCTGTCAGGTTCAGAGAACATTTGTAGCTAACACATATTTGTCTAATAGAAAAGCTTTCTTATGGATAATTTTGTTTTCATACATTGCTAGTAAATATTTATGATATTTTAATTTCTGCTCCATCTTTAGACAGCAGATGGTTGTCAAATGACCTTGGATAACTACTTCTACAGATATGGCTATAGTATATGAACAACTCATTTTGTGTTTTGTCTTGGTGACTTCATTACTTTTTATTAAAATTGTTTTGACAAAAATCATCCTTTATTTTATGTATTCTAATCTATGCCAAAAAAAATCTATAATTAATTAGGAAAGATAGCAAAAGGAGGTTTATGGGAGAGACGGACAGACAGAAAAAAAGGAAAGGGAGGTCCTTTATATCATTGGCTCCCAATTTGTGGGCTTCAGATGCTTGGGAGAGTCATGAGCTTGTTCTAACTGGTCTCCTAATACAAATAATTATCAAGTACTGTCTGTGCACTATTATAACATTTCATAACCACATATGGCTTTTTGAAGTCTATGGATGCTTTGATTAATAATATGCATATTAATTTAAAAATATTGCTGTACTTCAATTTGATCATTTTTACAATGTATTTTCTCAATATACAAATGCTACAAATGAAACTATCTTATATTTTCCCAATGTTTTCTCATACTCAGATTGGTTGGAAACTACTGCTTTATAATACCGATATCAATAAATGTGTCATGTTTGCAATGGTTTACCTTTCTGAATAAAATCTATGCATCACATTCAGTGTGAGATTGGGGATTACAAATAACAAATTATTTGTGAGTTCTTAATTATATATTTATAATCTTATGCTATATTGTCTCAGAAAAAAATATTTTTAAAAAGATAAAAACCAAAACACTTTCTGCTTTCTCCAAATTGTGCATTATTACAATCCTATTGTTTTGGTTGCTCAAATTCCATGCATTATTTACATTTAGAGGATAAATTAATTAGCACTTATACCTAAGTGTGAGAACAGATTTTTATAGGTCGAGGATCAAACTGGATAAAAATGAAGGTGGCATATTGCAATAATACTATTAGAGCCAAGTTATACATCTTTATCTGCTATTGTTCATCTTTTGTTTTGCCCTCAAAAATCAAAGCTAAAGTCAATCTTTACTTCTGATCTAATGTGCTAAGATTTCTACATTTTTACTTTCCCTAGTGAGTCTGAAGTTCTGGTACTACAGCCTCTCAGAGAATCAAATGAAGCATATTGTAGCGTTGGATTTTCATGTTATAACACTTGTCAAATATTTTTGAAGGTGATTATAATGCACATAGTTTCAGTTATACTGAAGTTATACTTCAATGACTTTTTATAAGTATGACTCTTAAAAATGTATGCGTGTAATTAAATTATTTATAAAACAAAACTGTAACATTTCTCAGAAATAGAGAATCTGATTCTTGAAGTAAAAAGGAGGTGTTGGAGATTTTTCTGCACAGGGAATCTTGACATCTACTCAGACGCGGTCAAAACTTAAAGAGGTTTTCATCCCCTCCTTTCATCTTGGTTGAGTTTTTCATTACTTTCTCTCCTGGAAAAAAATCAACAGAGTAATTTTTATTTTCAGAACCTAAAAGATCGGATAAATTTTGCATTTCTCTTTCTAAAAACAATTTTAGAAGTTAATTACAAAGTGCAATTCACAAATTCTTCATAACTGTTTTTCGTTTTTGTTTTTTGGCCTGGTTAAGATATTTTCAAGTTTATCCGTTTTAAATATGAGGTTCCAAGTAAAAATTTATACATAAAAAGAATTCTTAATTTTCTAAGTTAGTCTGTATATTTTTTAACAAAATCCTCCCAAGATTTTTAATGGGACTTTAAAAGATTATCCTAAATTTCATGTGAAAGAGGAAATGTGAAAATGTAGCCATGATCTTTTTAAAAATTAAGAACAAATAAAGATGTGAGCATCTATAGAATATGAGCAAGTAATAAAAATGCCATTTCGAATAAGTAGGAAATGACTGTTTATTCAATGAATTATATAGGGACTATTTGTTGATCTATTTGAAAAAAATAAAAGTAGAAAGAGGTTCCATTTATATTGTCGTATGATAGTGAAAAAAAATCCATATCATCAAACACGATAGGACAGAAGAATTTGTTGAGGAGGTTGAAGCTGGAAAGATCTTTTAAAATAAGTTTTCAGTGGCTGGCTGGTTGGATGGATGGATGGATAAATAGATTTGCTTACAATGCTTTTTATAACTTTCGTACATGAAAAACATCTTAAGCAAAAAGCAGACAAATATATTGTGACCAAAATTTATATAAAGATTTTAAAATATTTAAGGAGATAAAATTCCAATAGAAAAATGAACAAAAGATCCGAAGAAGAATTTAACAGAAGACAATTTGCAAATACTCCCAAAACATATAAAATATGTTGGACACCACTATTAATCAAGTTAAATCAACAATGAGTTACAATGCTTCATCTGCGTGGTAATATACTGAGCATGCATCTTGCATACTTTTTCAAATTTTCTTTACTATCTCATTCTTTCTCTCTGGTCAAGCAGTAGCTTTTGAAAATTGGCACAAGGAAGCTTTTACCGTTCAACAACTGGGATCAAAAACTAAAGACACTTCTGTCGTTTCTCTCTTCATTGCTCAGGTGCAAATCTTCCCTCTACCAGATCCACATAAAATGCTTTAGTTTGGCATAAGATGCTGCTTTCTGAGTGGCCACTAAAGGACCAGAATAGGCAACCTGTAAGTTCAGGGGTACCACCTTCCTGTGAGGTGAATCTTGATAAATAAGAAAAAGGAAGGGGGTGGGAAGTATGTAAACAAATTTTCCCCCTTTTGTCCCCTAAGTGGATGAATGTAAAATCTACATTATATTTACAAGAGTACACTTAGACTAGGGTAAAGAATGAGAACAAGACCTAAAGAGCTGAAAACAGCTTTCTTAGGTGTTCATAGTAGGCAGAGGCATGAAAATTTTATCAAAAATAAATTAAAAAGTCAAGCTTCTAAGATTAGATTTTGGGAATCTAAATGAAGTAAAAGTAGAGGAGAATGTGTTCAAATTACCTTCATAATATCTTTATAAAAGACCCAGATCACAGATTGTAAATATTAATACAAACACACTAGATTGAATATTAATTGTTTTGTTTTATTGCCCTGATTTTATTCTAAACTCACATCTGTACTAAAAAAAAATATTCTTTCATATGTTTTAAGTGATCAGTTAAAGATTTTAACATTTATTAACGTCTCAGTAAAATTAATAAGTGATTCTAATCAAAGCAGAAGTTTTTACTAATGGGGATACAGCCAGTCATATTTATGACAGCTTAGCTCAGTTTTGTGTTAATATACACATTTTCTTCTACAAAAATTATCCTATGTATTTTCTTCTTCTTCTTCTTCTTCTTCTTCTTATTCTTTTTTTTTTTTTTTGTAATCATAAAACTAAGAATAACTTGTCATTTCATAAGTAACTTGTGATTGTTTGACTTTGGGTCTCATCCTATCACAAAACCCTGATTTAAAAAATATATTTAGAGTAACGAGAATTTGGTAGGCTTTCTGTTACTAGAAGTCAAATATATTTTTATTATAAGTTCTTAATTGGAATAAAGATTTCAGCCCTATATCTCTTAGCAGATATTTTCATTACTAACATCTTTGTTAAAGCCTAAACTAATACATTGATGAACATAACTAATGATTAGAATTTGGCCATCACACTTTACTATATGATATTACACTTATTTTCACTTTTATTCTCAACAAGTTCATGAAACACTGTTGTAACTGCATTGCTGCAACAGGTGTTAAAGGGATTGGGGGCTTATACAGAGTCTGAGGCTCCTGAATACAAAGTACACATAAAGCATTAAACGATAATGACTGAATAAGGTAAGGTGTGTGGGGGGGTAGATATTATTCTATGACTAAAATGGTTTGTTGAATGTTCTTTGACTACTCTAATCTAGAATTCAATATATAACTAAATCCTATGTCCCCCTCCTCTTCCCACCAGCAACCACCATTCTATTCTCTACTTCTATGAGTTTAGCTATTTTAGATTTATCATATAAGTGGAATTCTTTAGTATTTAACTCACAAACAAAACAAAGCAAATGAAAAACTATAAAAGAATAAGAAAACATTCGGAGGAGGTTGACTTTGGTAATGGCTTAATGGTAATGAGTGTATGCATATGTCCAAATTCATCAAATTGTATACATTAAATATGTATGGTTTTTTGTATGTCAATTATTTCTCAATAAAACTGAAATATATATTATAATAGATAGTCTAATGCTTCTTCCTCAATATGATCATTTTAGGAAGTATAAAAGCCCTTAAATCTATTCAGAATTTTCTAAGATCAAATGCGACCACATTTCTGGATGAGGTCTGAGGTACTGATGATTTATTTGCAAAGAATTTATATGAGAAAAATTTAAAGTTTTGCTTCAGGCTTTCTGTAATAAAAGGCATGCAAGGAAGAAGAAAAAAAATAACTTTATATTGTAATCACAAACTAAACTATTTCATCCTTGGTTCTAATTGAGATATGTAGATATTTAGGAAATTTTTAAATATTATATATGTGTGTGTGTGTGTGTGTGTGTGTGTATAAAATGATTTTGTAATAAATAAGAATGTTATAAATAACTAAACTTATGTGTTAACTAAGATTAACGTCATTTTTATGTAATTACTATTGCAATTTTGTCATTGAAGTTAGCTAGGAAGTAAATTAACAATACTTAGGTCATTTTAATTCATATGGTAAATTAATGTTAATGTTTCTCTTGTTATTACTCAGAACAAAAACAAATTAATCCACCTAATATTGCTATAACATTTGGCAGGCTGCAAGTCTGTGGAATTTACTGATTACATTTTGCTTTTGTAAAAATATCACAAGTATAATTAATGACGAGAGTAGTTCATTGCTGTATTCCATCATCAAGTGATATTGCTACACTTAAAATTCTGGTCTGGATGTGTCTACATAGTGACAAGTTATCTAGATTAACTTTACTTGCCATCTTCACTTTTAAACTAGTTATTGGCACAAAGGGAAGGACAATGAGTGATTTGACACAGTGAATAAAGCCTACATATAGGTATAATATATATATATTTTTTTATATATAGGTATACAATATATATAGGGGTGTGTGTGTGTGTGTGTGTGTATTTCCCTTCAGAGATGTTAAAGACAAAATGAAAATATTTAAGTAACTACTGGGCTAGAGTTTTTCAAAACCTAAATAAATATATTTCTCATATTTATCCTGTTTGGGACTCAGGCAGAATAAATGCATTCTCTTTCTATTGCATATCATAGTAAAACTAATGAATATCAAAGATAAAGAGAAAATACTTAAATAGCCAGTGGAAAAAAGAATATTATCTTCAAAGGAATAGCAATAAAGCTACAGCTGACTTTATAAAGAAATGTGGAAGCCTCAGGAAAATGGAATAACTTATTTAAAATGTTCAAGGAAAATTGTCAACATACAATTATATTTCTTCCAAAAGAAAGGAAAGATGAAGGAAAGGAATTTTCAGACCATTAAAATGAAAAAAAAGAAACTATCACTCTTATTTTATTTAACTAAACTAAATACCAAAGGAATTCTTCATGTTAAAATAAAATTGTTTTAGATAAAACATGATAATGTAAGGAAGAAGAAAAGGCAATAAGAAGGTTATAAATGTAGATAAATATAAATATTGACTATATAAAAACAATGAGTAAATCTAGTAGGGGTTAAATAGACATAAAACAAATATACAAGACAATAAAATATAAAATATAGAAGAGTAAAAAAGAGTTAAAAGTTTCTGAAGCTGTGCTCTCCTATAGAACTGCCAATGTGATTTAAACTTTTTTATTGTGATCTATCCAATAGGATAGACATAGTCACTTGTGCTTATTAGCGCTAGTAATGTAAAGAATGCAACTGAAAACTGAATTTTTTATTTTATTTAATCAAGTTCAATTCACATTTAAATGGCCACATGTGCCTAATGGCTATTGTATTAAACATTGAAGGTCTAAAGATATTTGCATTGCCTGGGAAGGGGTAAAGTATTAATTCAAATTAAGTTGTAAAAAATAAATAAAATGAGCAAGTTTTACTCTTTAGGATAACTACTAAAAGAGCAGTAAAAGAATTAACAACTAACAAACTAATAGAAGGTAAAGAATTACATAATTTTTTAAAAAGTGTTTATTCTAAAAAAAATAAGAATAAGAGACAATTAAAGAGGAAACTTGATTATACATAAAATAAATATCAACATTATAGATATAAATCTTCTTTTAATAACTTTTATTTTTTAATTGCAGTTGGCATATCATATAATATTAGTTTCTGGTGTACAACATGGTGATATATACAACATTTATATAACTTACGAAGTGATCACCCTGATAAATCCAGTATGCATCTGACATCCTACATAGTTATTACCAATAATTGACTATATTCCTTTTGCTATATTTTACATCACCATGACTACTTTGTAACTACCACTTTGTACCTCTTAATCCCTTCCTTTTTTTCATCCACCCTCTCAAACCCCCTCTCATCTGGCAATTATCAAAATGTTCTCTATATCTATAAATTTATTTCTGTTTTGTTTGTTCATTTATTTTGTTCTCTAGATTCCATGTGTGAGTAAAATTACATGGCATTTGTGTTTCTCTGTTTGACTTACTCCACTCAGAATAATACCCTCCAGATTTGGCCATGTTATTGCAGATGACAAGATTTCATTCTTTTTTATGGTTGAGTAATATTTCATTGTATATATGTACCATCTCTTCTTTATTCATCTATTGATGGACACCCAGGTTGCCTCCATATCTTGGCTCTTGTAAATAATGTAGCAATGAACATATAGATTTACATGTCCCTTCAAAGTAGTGTTTTGGGTGTGTTTGGTTAAATACCTAGAAATGGGATTACTGGATCCTTCTTTGTCTCTTATTATATATAGCTTTGGTTTTAAAGTATATTTTATCTAATATTAGTATTGCTGTGTCAGCTTTTTGTTTGTTTCCTTTCTCATGATGTATCTTTTTTCATCTCTTTACTTTCAGTCTGTGTGTGTCTTTCAATCTGAAGTGAGTCTCCTATAGGCAACCTATGTGTGGGTCTTGTTTTCTTATCTGGAACATCTAATCCATTTACATTCCAAGTAATTGTTGATAGATATGTAGTTATTGTCATATTTTATTATTCATATTTTTGATCTGCTTTTTCTCCTTCTTTTTCTTAAAAATGTCCCTCTGAAATTTCCTGTAATACTGGTTTGGTGTTGATGAACTCCATTAATTTTTCTTGTCTAGAAAGCTCTTTATCTGTCCTTTGATTCTAAATGATAACATTGCTGGGTAGAATTATCTTGGTTGTAGATTCTTGCTTTTCATTACTTTGAATATTTGATGCCAATCCCTTCTGGACTCCAAAGTTTCTGTTGAGAAATCAGCTGACAGTCTTAGGTGAGCTATCTTGTAGGTAAATAACTGCTTTTCTCTTGCTGTATTTAAGATTCTTTCTTTGTCTCTAACTTTTGGCATTTTAATTATGATGTGTCTTCTTGGGTTCATCTTGTTTGAGACTCTTAGTTTCCTGGGGTTGTATGTCTATTTCCTTTGACAGGTTAGGGAAGTTTTCCATCATTATTTTTTCTAATACGTCTTCAATTTTTTGCCCTCTCATTTCTCTTTCTACTACTCCTATGATGTGAATGTTGGTATGCTTGATGTTGTCTCAAAGGTCCCTTAAGCTAGCCTCAATTTCTTTTTTCTTGTTGCCATTCTGATTGCATGCTTTCTGCTACTTCATCTTCTACACCACTGATTCAATCATCTGCTTCATCGAATCTACTGTTGATTCCCTCTAATTTATTCTTTATTTCAGTAATAGTAGCCTTCATTTCTGACTGGTTCTTTTTTATGTTTTTTATCTTGTTGCTGAGGTTCTCGCTGAGTTTATTTATTCTTCCCCTAAGTTTATTGAGCATCCTTATTAACCAGTTTATTAACCAGTGTTTTCAACTATGGATCTGGTAGATTACTTGTCTCCATTTTGTTGAGTTGTTTTTCTGGAGCTTTGTTTTGTTCTTTCATTTGGGACATGTTTCCTTGTTTCCCCATTTTGGCTGCTTAATTGTGTTTGTTTCTATGTGTTAGGTAGGGCTGCTATGTAGAGTGGCCTTAGTAGAGTGGCCTTTTATAGAAGGTGTTCTGTGGGGCCCAGTGATTCAGTCTTCCCTAGTCACCTGGCTGAGTGCTTCAGATGTGTCCCTTGTGTAGGTTGTGTGTGCCCTCTAATTATAGTTGAACCTTGGTTGTTGTTTGCATATCAGTGGGAGAGATTGACCTTTAGGGTAATCGACTGTGAGAACTGGCTGGTAAGGGGCTGACCTTACCCAATAGGATTCACTCGAGCAGGGCTCCAGTGTTTCCAGAGTCTGTCATCCTCTAATACAGTCCCAGGTGGTGCCTCAATTCAGTCTGAAACAGGCCACCTGTGTGCTGGCCCCGGAGTATCCTACAGGGGGCTCCAGTCACACCCTGTACCTGGCCGGGGGCCACCTGGCAAGATTCACCAAGCAATTCACAGATGACCACCAATCATACTGGGTTTGGAGGTGCTCTGAGGGACCAATCCATGAGCCAAAGCCAACTGCCACTAGTGCTGGGCTTGAGGCTGCTCAGCAAGAGGTACAGAGAATGTAGAGGCCAGATGCTGCTTGTTTGGATTTTGCAAATCTTTGAAAGATTTTAGAAGAGTCCTAAGCATGAGCCAAGACAGGTTGTTTGTATTGAAAAGCCACTGGAATAGGCTTGGGTGGGTTTGCAAGTTGTGGGGAGCAGGGCCTCAAGGAGTCACCAGTTTTAGTCAGGTTAATAGAGACTCAGATATGGCACTAATCTGAGTCTACATGCCAGAAGCAGGGAGAGCTCAGCTAAGAAACAATGGATTTTTCTAGCAGTTCCGTCTGGGAGGAATCTGCTTCTCCAGCCCTTATCCTGGAGCCAATCAATTCCTCCCCGATGTTCCTGTTGCCTTTCCATCTGTTTCCCCAGTGCTGGATCTCAGAGCAAGAGAGTCTTTCAGAGGATAAAGTCTGCATGTGGGTCCCTTAAGAGGAATATTTGAGATTCCAGCCACTCTTTGTCTTACTCAGCCACAATCTCCACCAGTTTTCATAGCCAGAAGTTGTGGGGACTTCTCTACTCAACACTGGAACCATGGGATGGGGAGCCCGGTGTGGGGCTGGGACCCCTCTTCCTTGAGGAGAACCTTCACAGTTGAGATATCCCTCCTAATTCTTCACCACCACACAGGGGTGTGGGACTAGCCCGTTCTGTGTCTCTGCCCCTCCTACCAGTCTCAAGGTGGCCTCTTCTGTGTGTCCCTAGTTGTAGGACTTCTAGTTCAACTAGACTTCAGGCAATTCCCAATGATAGTTGTTCTATAATTTAGATGTAGTCACGAAAGGAGACAAGTACAGCATTTACCCATTCTGCCATCTTGACCGGAAATGCTATGAATCTTAATACTTCGATATTACATTAAATTTAAATTCACCGAATACTCCAATTAGAAAATCAAATTACAGGCTCTCTTATGTGGGCTAGTACTGAAATGGCTTACGTACATGCATTTTTTCCCTAAATAATGTCTAAATTAGAAATTTCAGTCATGAGATTTGCATAATATTGACAATCACAAGAACTATATTTTTCTTTTAAACTTTAAAACTGGATCATCTGCTCTATTTTTATAAATATTTCCATTGACGGTTCACTTTCTTTAATATATTCATATATGTATATAGACTCTTTTTGAGCATTCAAATGAAAGAGAGAATAAAGATTAAAAGAAAGGAAGAAGGAAAGAAGAAAAGAAGAGAGGGAAGGAGGAAAGAAATTATGGCTTCCTACATAATGAGTATGATTCTAAATGGAGTATTAATTGGGACACTTGAATTAACTATGTTTGTCAACTCTGTGCCCCAAGTCCAGACTTATTTTGAGAACCAACCCATTATTCTTTGAATTTTTTAAAAGAGGCTTTGTCAGTACACCAAGGCAAAGCAAATCACACCTGTCGAGTGCCCAAAGAGGAAGGAAAAAATTAGTATTTACCCCTTCATGTCCCAGATGGAGTTGATTTTTATAGTCACACTCCCAATGATGATCTACATTAAGGGCAATTATTTTTTCATTATTACTTTTAAAATCATTTTAAATCACACATCATTTAATATTGTTCTCTCACAAAAATTAACCTAAAGGTTTTAAAAACTTAACTTCTAAAGTTCTAAACAGCTAACTAATTTTACAAGAAGATAGCATGGTTTCTGCTATTTATTAAAGCTAGGTAGTTTGTAGGCCAACTCTCTTAAAGTACTAAAAAAGGCTAATTTTTGTTAAAGTCAAAACTATATAATTACCACTTAAACGCTGCAAAAATATAGAAAAGAATTCCTCCACTATCATCAAATTATATATCCATTAAGGATCCCAACTTTTCATTTTGTCTTCACATTTGCAAGATAATTAAGTTTTGCCTTGAGGAGTCAACAATTCAAAATCTTTAAGAACAGTACAAATTTCTGTTAATGTAACTGTTTTCTCTGCACTTGTCCAAAGGCAAAAAGCATGTAATATTGTGAAGAACTTAAACAGATAAAAGAATACAATTTGCAACAGCAAAGTTTTAGCAATTATTTTTGACCTAAAGAATCTAAGTTTTTAATACATACTTGACTAGAGGTTGCTATGGAAGCAATTATTGAAACTGCCACTGATTTGTTGTATTGATCTTTAATATGATGGAAGATTGCACAAGAAAAGTACTTATTTGGTTATTTCACATCTTTTTTAATCCTTAGAGTAACCTATAATATTACCATTTTGTGGTATATTTGATTTCATGTTAATCTCTCCCTTTCTCCACTGCTTATGTAGATATAAGCACACACACTCACACATACACACACATACAAATGCAATTTTAAAAAGTTAGTTTATCCACTGTATGTCACTCTGCCAACATACTGGCAAAGTTTAATTTCAAATTATGTCTCCAGGTCTTTTAATTTTCTTTTTCTTCCATCATTCTATAATTTTTCTTCATAATATTTCTTCTTAGTGAACTTTTTGAAAAAAATAAAGTATTCTCTATTATATTTTAAATCGATAATTTATAAATCATGTCCCATTAGGCTCATTATATGTATGGTAGAGACATATACCTTCTAGAAATAAATTATTGATTTCTCAAGTATATGAACTAAGGTCTAATGCCTTCTTTTTCTTCTGTGTTTTTTTTACACTTCACTAAACCATATTTCTTTAATAGTAATGAATAATAAATCAGTATATAAACCAAGAAATTTTCTCTTAACAATTACTTAAGAAGTAACTCAACTTTCTGGTATTTGGTATGACATGAGAAATAGCAATCAATAAAAAAAAGAAAAGGAGAGGAGAAGTCAGGAGAGGAGAGGAGAGAAAAGAATGACAATAATGGTGGTAAAAGATCAAAATAATCAATGCCATGGAGAAATATTTATCACACAATGTATATATTTTAACATCTGTGAGTGGGAAATAAATAATAAGACGAAGTTATAAAATATTCTTGATATGACACACAAACAATTTAAAGCAGGTATAATACCTGGACACATTTCAATGATTAAATTTCAATGATTTTATTTCCTTTTCCTATTAGAACATTACAATTATATTAATCATTTTTTCTATTTAGAGGGACTGTAAAGACATACATGCCTTTTTTTGTAAAATAATTTAAATATCCTTAATGACCGATATTTTTGAAATGTTATTGTTAGTTAGGGCCCTCTGAGAAGCAGATGTCAAGATGAGATCAAATGTACAAGATACCACCAGTACAAAATAAGAAGTAGAAATCCCAAAATGTAAGAAAAGCCTTAAGACTCCACTATAAATCTAACCTCTATGTAAGAGAAAAGGGAAGGAGGGAAGATTGGTTGGTGAGAGTCAGACTTCAATGTGGTTTTAAGGAAGTTTCAGCCAGGCTTAGGGAGAGTCTTTGAGCCAAAGATATTTATTAGAGGTTTCCCACATTTCCAGCAATGTATAGGGAAAACTCTGCGCTTCAGTGGACAACACTTATTTATAGGTAACCTTTTCATGAGTTCTGATTCTATGGGAGATTATAACTCTGTAAGTTGTATCTGTATCGCTGATACAGATACAAAATAATTCTTGTCTATACATACAAACAAATTTTTTTGTAATGGAGAGTTAACCCAAACTGAAGAGAAAAATAGTTCTATCTCCATCTGCACATTCATTTCAATATAAATTTGTCTATTTTTCAGTCTCCTTTGAAGCAGTTATAACATCAACCTGATTATTTTTATTATTATTATAAACTAAATACAATTTTTAACAGGTGTTTACTTGAGAGTAATGATTTGCCCTTAATTTTTTTTCTTTTAACACTGAAGGTCTGGCTGTCCAGTGGATTAATTTAACAGTCTGGTGAACTTCGTCAACAGGGAGGTATACTTCATGGGTAGTTTAAGCCCAAGTATATCTTTTCTTGTTTCCCAGACATAAACTTCTATTTTTAATTTTCCTCTCTACTACTTCTGTATTTTCTTCTTCTTTTGTTGTTTTAGCTCATTTTGTGGAGAGAATTCTTTTACTTGGAAAACTACTATTTTCAAAAAAAAAAACCATACACAAAATACATCAACATTTCAATACATCTTCAAATATTTGAAGACACAATGATGTCTCTGCTTGATCTATTCTTCTACAGACTGAGCTTTCACAGCTTCTTTAACTTGTTCCTCATATGCACTCTTCAGATCTACTGGGTGAATAATGCTTACTCTGGGTTTTCAATCATCTCTTCCAGAGGAGCATCTATAATTACATATAATGCATCATCTCCAGAATGATAAACATAAAGTCACAGTAGGATAGTAAATTTCCTCGAACTGGAGACTAAATCATTATAAATGCAATTGAATATGTTATGGCTTTTTGTTTTGTTTTGTTTTGTTTTGTTATGTTTTGGGGGGGTTGATCAGTATATTTGTTTATTTCCTCATTTTCATCAGAACTAGTGGTCAAATAAAACTTCCTCTGCCAATACAAATGTCATATTATTTTTAAATTATGTATTTTTTAAAAAATACAAATATAAATGTTACACACAGTCCTGTATTTCATCTCTGGTTTCAGCTCATCCGTACAGCCCTTGTGACCTCCACATTCCTGGAATACTTGATGTCTCCATATACAGAAACACACATCATCTCATCGGTCCCCAGGACATTGCATTTATTGTTCCCTCTGCTTGAAAGATCATTTCCAACTCACTCCACCTCACATACACTTGTTTAACTCCCTTCAACTTTCTTTTACTTATTATTTAGCTCTGGCTCCTGGAGGACCCCAGTGAACACTCGGAATGGGTAACTGCCGATTATATGACCTTCTTACACACTGAAGCACTCATTTGTAACACTTAGTCGACATCTCTGTTCTACACTAAGCAGAGAGCTCTGTAAGTACAAGTGCCATGTTGTCTTCTTTCTTATTTCAGCACAGGCAGCCAGCAGCAGATCTGACACCTGGTGGATTCTCTGTATGTAACTATTGAGCCAGAGTCAATGTAATTGTTTTTTTTAAACAATGTAGTGTATCAGCAACCTCTATCTGTTGTCGTTCAGCCGCCTCTTTAATAGCCATTACGGTAAAAGAATTTCAAATGGGAAAAAGACAAGGGTATTCTAGAACATTTCTTTAATTAACATTTCTTAAAATTGTATTGTTATTATGCTGTGAATCTTATTTGTTCTACTTTTGCTAGATGGATTTCATAACACACTTTGTGAAAAGTAACTATAAAATTATACTGTATCTACATTTATTTTAGTAATACTACTTAAAAGCACATGAATCTATGAAATGGTATATAGTGAAAAGAACATAAATTTAAGGACCAGTTAAACTTTTATAAAATTTGAATAGTTATTATAATTTTTTAATCTGTAAAGAGAAAATTACTAAAATATATATGATAGACTCTTGTATTAATTAAATAAAATATGTTATTGGCTTTCACCACCTCCATTAACTTCCTGCCCAAATTCAGTATTAACAAAAGCATTTACTCTAAAAATTTGCCTGAAAATTTAAAAGTATCAATATTAAAATTACCATCCTATAATTTCCTGAAACAACCATTTTAAAAATTAGGAAAATAGCCCTCCTCTTCAGACTTGTGATTTCTCTTCAATTTTTTTTGATTCTTGAAAGATTACAAATATATATATATATTACTTCAGCAAGGTTTTCAGCATTAAAAAATAATTTGCCTTTATCTGAGACTTTGAGTCTACTTAAAAATGGTGAGTGGCCTTCATATTTTCACTATTGTCTTTCATGCAAGTCTACTCCTTCAAGTGTGGAGTGATCTGTTTTAAGAGCAAAGAACAAAAGAAAACTAAAAGTTGTGTAGTTCTACTTTCATTTTTAATCCTATATTAGATTATGTTCCCAATCATATGTCCCATACTTTCTTTGTTCATTTTATTATTCCTAAATCTGCAAACACATTTTGATGCTTTTAGCATTTTTCAAAATCTCTAGTTTGTTCTTAAGACTTCCTGAGGCTATTCTTAGAGATACACAAAAATATAAAATACTTATCAACATTGATATGCCCCCTTGTAAAGTTAGAACTTTTTTAAACAATTTGAGTTTAACAAAATGATCACTACACTACAGCAATTATATTTTTAGATGACTTTCTTTTCTTCCTATTTCTGAAACTTTTCACAACTACACAGTGTGTACTGTATCTTAGCAACTCTCTTACTCTTCAGTTCTATTTCTTTCTAGAATGTTTAATCATTATTTTACATAAATATTTAGAAACGTTAAATTGCTTATTAAAATATAGCATACATTAAAAAGTGCACAAATCAAAAATGTACATATCAATGAATTCTCCCCAAGTGAATATATCCATATAACCAACACCCGATTGTGGAAGTAGAAAAGTTTGCTTTTCCATTTTATGTTATTTTGCACTATTAGTATTATCCTTAATGTGATATGTTTATATGAAATCTTTGAAGTCACGATCTTGATTGTGTACATATGTAAATCTACTTAATAAAGCATCTGTAAACTGTGATATATGCAAGACATTGAAACCAAGTGAATAAGTATGGGCTCCACCCCATCTCCAGGCTAGTGAGCTCCTGCTCTTCCACTCCAGGTTACCTCACCTAGTGTGAGACACATAATCATCTGTAATATGCACCTGGTGGGCTTGACAGTGTTTCTTCATACATTTTAAAGCAGTGAGATTTAGTTTATGTTTTCAGTTTTCTTTATAGAATAAGTAAAATTGGGAGCTCTAATAGATTCTTTTACCTCCCGATACATATCCATTTTGGAGATTTTGAGATGAATCTTTCAAATGCTAGAAGGCAAGAACAGTAAGAAGGACTGAGCCAAACCAATGTGATGGTGAGAAGTGAG
>NW_006434839.1:17721749-17758794 GCF_000325575.1 Pteropus alecto
AGGTAAAAATTTAGCAAGGGAAGTAGCAAAGGGTCATAATTAAAGGAAAACAAGTCCATAGAAAGTCCTCTCCTATTCCACCTGGGAAGATATCTCCTAGGAAACAAGAATGATAAAAATGGAAGAGGAAGATGGCAGTACAGACAAGGAGAAAAATGGAAAATTATCCAAAACTAAAGAAATATTTGAAGAAACCCAGCAGCTTGAGATTCTTATAGGGGCAAATGAAGAAGCTGCCATGTGACACTATTAATTAAAACATATTGAATCTCACTTCTTATGCAAGAAGCAAATAAATATTTTCTATGTTAACTAGCAATGCCAGGTTTAAAGCAGTTGACAAATAACAAGAGTTCCTTGAACATCTGTAGTCCTGTCTTTCCTCTAGAAGCCTCGAATCTGATTAGGGAGAAAAAAACGAACATACAGAGAAAGTGAAATAACAAGCATGTCACTATATAATATTTAAAATTCATTGAGCATCTATCATGTGTCAGGAAGAGTGTTAGCTGCTTTACAACACAATGAAATATACAGCAACTCAGTGAGGTTTATGTTGCTAAGTTCATATTATAGGTAAACAAAACCCAGATAGGTTAAGCAATCTGCTCAAGGCCATATCCACGCAGGCACTAATTGGCATGCTTGATATGTGAAACCAAGAAGTAGACTATGCCCTTGCTTAAACACCAAGTTACATGGGCTACTGACACAAAATTAGCCACCAAATGAGAGATATAGAAAACCAGAACTATAGGAATTGTGATGTGAGAAGGTTTTCTTTTTTCCGTATTATTAAAGAATATGATTACTGTGTGCTAAGTAAAAAGAAAAAACACCTCCAATATATACGCACAGGATCATCAACTGGTATTTTCTGACCTTGCTTTTTCTGGGACACATTGCCAGCACAGATGATATATTAAACAACCAGAAGCTGATGGTCAATTTTGGGTTTACTGTGAACCCCTGGATTCAATGACTCTACCTTCCTTTACTTCCCAATGTGAGCAAGGATAAAGTTAATGGTGTATGACTAATGCAATCATAAATTTCCAGCCACTACTGAGCTATTTGCAAGCTGCTTGTCGCTATATACCGGGTTTACTCACCCTAGCTCCCTTTTTATTATCCTCCACCAACTACTTCTTTATGACTTTGTGTTTCACCATGAGAGAAACACAGCAAACTCAAACAAATTCATGAAGTTCGCCTCTGCACTCCAGATGGTTGATGTGTGTCAGGTTTGAGAAATCCAGTAAATCAATGGATGCATGCTGCTAAATATCTGCTTAATCTTGCCCCTACAGAATGACCTTGAGAATTTCATCTCAAAAAGTGGTTATAATTTACATGATATTCAATCAAAGAGAAAGAAGTTTTCATCCCACCAATTATAGCTTATGCTCCTGAAACACAATAATATACAAAACTAAATCATGAGAGCAACATCTCTGGAATAAAAAGACAAAATGTAGTGGGATGTCTATGCCTTATGTGCAATTGGTCTCAGTGCTTTAGCTCAATAGCATTACCCAGTTAGTTTTTAAGACTAGCTTTTATAATACCAATTTCAAAGATATATCTGAAGGCACTCCAGACATGTGAGATATTTCATTCAGTTTAAAAACTGCACTTTTGACAAATGAAGGTACTTTAGAAGTAAGTAATCTAAAAATAATATGATAAATAAAAGAAATTAAATACTGATTAGTCTGAAAAAGAAAACACAGAAGAGAGAAGCTTTCTTTAAACAGCTGCATGTCTCTTTCATTCCAATCAATCCCCATGCAAAACATTATCCTCCTCTGTGTTCAAGCCTGCCTTTTGTGTTGGCCTTCACTCTCCTGTCTACATCAGCAGCAGTTGCTCTAGTCAGAGGCCTTTTCATTTTTGTAGGTTTTCTGACATCCAACCTCACCCATGAGAACAAATGGTCCCTTGATGCAGCTTAAGAACTCTGGATGTACTTCCATTATAGCTTCAATCACATTGCATTTGACTTGCTCACTTTTCATAGGTAGAGATTTTTAATATCCATGTCTACGTTTATAATCCGATACAAACTTTGGTCATTAAATATGTGGTAGATAAATAAATGGATGAATAAATAAATAAATAGCATAAGGAAGGAAAAGTAGACGTGCACTCAGGTATCTCTCAGTTCTCACATGTCCTTCAGCCAATAAGTGGAAAGATAAAATTGCCAGATTTAGCAAATAAAAATAGAGAATGCTCAGTTAAATCTAAATTTTAGACAAACAACAAGTAAAGTTTTTAGCATAACTATGTGTCAAAAATTACACGGACATCTTATATTTTATCTAGCAACCACAAAAGTATAAGAACACAGATTTCAGCTCAACATTAAGGGGGAAAAAAAAAAAAGACTTCTAGAAGCAGAAAACTTTTCAAGGAAGCAAGATGCCAGACCTTATTTTTTAACATGAATGGATCTCAGAGGAGCACTGGGCATATCCTTGCATTTGGTAATCCTTTTTTGCCCCCTTTCTTATTAAGCAGTACATTTTGATACAATTCAAATACAGATATATCTAGACATTGAGAATGAATATGTTCCATTTGCAAATTTTATACTCCACATTTAAGGAATTCTTTTAACTCTAAAACTCAAATGACTACACACCTGTCAGTTTCTTTCTGAAGACTAACTAAAATTACAGTGCATTATTGATATAGTTTAAATATATTCAGGTTAAAGTTGGCCAAACTACTTCTTAACTCTATTCCACCTCTGCCTTAACTGAAAGTGTCCTAAGATAAGTTTTTTTCAACTCTGTGCCATAGCTATGAAACATAAATTCTATTATCTGCCGCACTAGGTACCCTGTGGCCTGATTGGTTTAGTAGTCAAGATATGCATTGCTATGAAAAATAAAAAGTTATCAGTATTATTACAAACTAGCTATGGTTCTCATCTTTATTACAAATTTCCTTTCTTTAATTTGTTATTTTTATTAGCTTTTAAAATTATAGTAATTAAAATAACTTTAAACTGTAAAATGTCAAAAATTGCAGTTTCCTCTTTAATATGCTTTTGTAAGAGTAAAACATCCTCACATTTAAATTCTTAATATTGAAACAATATCTTATTTAGAGTTTGCTGGAACATTGCTTTTTAAAAAAATCTTAAAACATTTTTATAAATACTATTTTACTAAAAATAGGTGTTTTGTTGATTATTAGTGTCAGCAAAGATAAATTTTTATACATATAATGCTAAATGTATAAATTTCAAGAGTCAAATTAGAGCTCACTAGCTTTTAATTTATAAAAAGCATTTTTGAAATAAATTTGTATAGGGAGCAGCAGGAAATAGGAAGGGGCTATGTAGATCTTCTGAAACATCCAATATTCATCTTATTTTTATAGCATGTGTACACTATGATCTCTTAATAGTAACGATTTTATTTATTTTTTATTTTTTAGTAATCCTCTTTTAAAAGTCATGTACTCCCTCCTATTAGACTCCACAACCTTGAATCTCTAAGTAAAGCAGTGGGTAACACTTCTGAACTAGTTGGGAGGCCTAAACGCATAGCAATGTTTTAGAGTATATGCTCACTACTGTCTACTGACCTTTAGTAAAGAGCCTGATGTCTGTTTTATTGACAATATTTGCAATAGAAGCTGCTCTTTTAATCTCTGAGACATGTCGTGATGTAATCTCACCAAAGGAGGACTTTTATTAGACCATTATAAACATCAGAACTGGCATAAGAAGTACATATTTTATATCTTTGTTGTAAAAACTCCCTAAAAAAGCAATCCAGGAAGATGTCATTTAAGAAATCGACAAAATTGCAGTGTTGAATCGCATGTCATTCTTCTATATTTGCACAATGACATGAATTTTAAAAATCTGAATAATAGCTGATCCTGTATTATAGTTCCACAAAGGCATCAAATCTTTTTTATCAAGGGTGAAGCACAGACAGTAAAAAAGAGTCTCATGGCATATTTTTTATTTGTTTACAAACAGTAAGTAACCCAGCACACCACTAGTCAGGATCCCTTATGGTGCTTGGCTTAGGATAAAATAAAAGCCTATGTCTGTTATTAATGTAAACTCTTGGAAGTACAGGCACTGGCAACACATTTTCATTATATTCTCAAGTTTCTGGGTAAAAGCCATATTCAGTTATTCATAAACAGTATTTAAAAGCAAATTCATAAATGTAATAGCATATATTACATTTATAAGATCCCCCAAAAAAACAAAATTAATAATATTCACCACAGATGAATAAGAAAAATAAGCCAAACTATGGAAAGGGAGAAAATATTTGCAAACCACATATCTGATAAGGGATTAATATTTGAGATATATAAGGAATTTATACAGCTCAATAGCAAAAAAGAAAAAAAATACAAACAATCCATTTACAAAATGGACAAAGAACCTGAAAAGACATTTTTCTAAAAAAGACATGTAAATGACCAACGCATACATGAAGAGATGCTAAATATCGCTAAGCATCAGGGAAATGCAAATCAAAACCACAATGAGGTATTATTTAACAACTGTTAGGATGACTATTTTCAAAAAGACAAGATAATTGTTGGTGAGGGTGTGGAGAAAAGGGAACCTTTGTACACTCTAGGTAGGAGAGTAAATTGGTACATTCATTATGAAATGCAGTATGGAGGTTTCTCAAAAAATTAAAAATAGAAACTATATAAGATCCAGCAATTCTACTTCTGGGTAGATATTCAAATGAAATAAAATCCCATTCTCAAAGAGATGCCTGCATTCCCCATGTTCATTGCAGCATTATTCACAATAGCTAAAAATATGAAAACAACCGAAGTGTACATCAACGAATGAATAAAGAAAATGAGATATTTAGCTTTATGTATATAACTATACATACAGATAGTGAGATTTTATTTATAATGAAATATTATTCAGCCTTATAAAAGAAAAAAATTCTGCCATTTGTGACGGATAAAACTGGAGGACATTATGCCATGGATAAAACTGGAGGACATTATGCCAAGTGACATAAGCCACCCAAAGAAAGACAAATACTGTGTGATTTCCTCTCATAGAAACAGAGTATTAGTTGCCAGTGGCTGAGGGGTAGCAGAAATGAGAGATGTTGGACAAGGGTAAAAACTTTCAGTTATAAGATGAATAATTCTGGGGATGTATTGTACAGCATGGTGATTATAGTTAATAATACTGTATTGTATATTTGGAAGTTGCTAAAACAGAAGATCTTAAATATTCTCACTACTGGGGTAAAAAAATAACTATGTGATGTGACAAATGTATTAATAATAAGCTCAATCGCAGTAATCATGTCACATTGTATACATATAGTAAATTATCACATTGTACATGTTGTATAACTTAAAAATAAAATAAGATTTATGATGTTTGCAATATACCTAATTATATAGGTTTAATGATAATGATCAACCAAAAGTAAAATTATGAAATAGAAAAAAACTAAATAGCTGCATAGACTATTTGATAAAATTCTAAAAAGAAAGTAAATTGTATAAAAGTATAGAGTTTGTATATTGCTTTAGGTAATATAGCTATTTTATCTATGTTTGTTCTTCCAATTCGTGAACATGAAATGTCTTCCCATTTTTTGGTGTCTAATTACTTTCAATAATGTCTCGTAGTTATCAGTGTAAAGGTCCTTCATTACGTTTATTCATTGATATTTTATCTTTTTTGTTGCAATTGCAAATGGAATTGTTTTCTTCATTTCTTATTCTTAAATTTCATTGTTAGTATGTAGGAATGCAACGGACTTTTGTTCATCAATTTTGTATCCTGCAACTTTATTGTATTTGTTTATTGTTTCTAATAGTCTTGCAGTGGAGTCCTTGGGGTTTTCTATATAGAGAATCATGTCATCTACAAAAAGTACAATTTTACTTCATTCCCAATTTGAATTCCTTTTATTTCTTTCTCTTGTCTGATTGCTCTGGCTATAACTTCCAGTACTACGTTGAAAAGCAGTGGTGAGAGTAAGCATCCTTGTTTTTTTTCCTGATCTTAGAGGAAAATCTTTCAGTTTTCTACCATTGAGTATGATATTAGCTGAGGATTTGTCATATACGGCTTTTATTATTTTGAGGTACTTTCCTTCTATACCCATTTTGTTGACTGTTTTAATCATAAATGAGTGTTGTATCTTGTCAAATGCTTTTTTTTTGCATCTATAGATATGATCATATGATTTTTATCCTTTATTTTGTTAATGTGGTGCATCACATTGATTGATTTGCTTATGTCGAACCATCTCTATGTCCCTGGAATAAACCCCCTTGACCGTGATGTATTATCTTTTTAATGTATTGCTGTATTCAATTTGCTAGTATTTTGTTTAGAATTTTTGCATTTGTATTCATCAGAGATATTGGCCTGTAATTTTCTTTTTTGTGTTATTCTTGCCAGTTTGGGGTATTAAGGTAATGTTGGCATCATAAAATGAGTTATGAAGTATTGCCTCTTCAATTTTTTGAAAAAGTTTGAAAAGGATAGGTTGGGATGTAAATTGGTACAGCCACTATGAAAAAAAGTATGAGAATTCCTCAAAAAATTTAAAATGGAGTTACCATATGACCCAACAATCCCTTTTCTAGGTAACTACCCATAAAATTTGTAAACATTTGTTTATAAAGATATATGTACCCCTATGTTCATTGCAGCATTATTCATGGTAGCCAAGACATGGAAACAACCAAAATGCCCTTTGATGGATGATTAGATAAAGAAAATGTGTTACATATATAAAATGGAATACTAAGCCACCATAAGAAAAGATGAAATACTACCATTTGCTACGACATGGATGAACTTTGAGAGCATCATGTTAAGTGAAATGAGTCAAATGGAAAAGCAAAAGAACTACATGATTTTACTCATATGCAGAATATAAAACAACAAACAAAAGCAACAAACAAAACAAACAAACTCATAGATAAAGACAACATTATGGTAACTAACAGAGGGGAGAAAGGGTAGGTAGAGGATGAAGAGAGTATGGAGAGTCAAATATATGGTGATGGAAGGAGTCTAAATTTTGGGTGGTGAGCACACATAGCGATACTCAAATAATATATTATAGAACTGTACACTTGAAACTTATGTAATGTTATTAATCAATGTCATCCCGATAAATTGATATAAAAAAGTAAGAGTTTGCAACCATATTGAATTTGTGTATGTATATTGATAAAGATTATACAAAAAAAAATAATGAAAGCAATTCTTTCTTGGATTGTAGTATGATTATGAGTGAATTTTTTACTTTGCTTTTTATTAATTTAGTAATTTTACAATAATAAAAGAATTTGCCTAGGCAGATGTGTTGTGTACTGTGATGTGCACAACATTCCTTCCGCACTTTTCAAGGCTTTTCATTGCTTTTTTCATGATCATATTTCTTCCCTGTATTCTGTTAACCACATTTTCTGGTTTCGGTCCTAAATACTTCTACCTTCTGATACCAAAATGATGAAATTCCACATCTTTCAATTCTTTCATTAAACACAGTCTTAGCCATTTTTAAGGCAACTCAGAAATGCTTGCAATAAAGTTCTCTGCTAACTTTCTTTAAACTTCCATCGCATCCTACCAAACTATTTTCACCCTGATGAACAGAGTGTTGATCTGCTGCCCAGTCTCAGGTCCAAGCTGTCCAAAAAGTACTGCCCCACAAAATTCACAAGAACTTCTTTTTATTTGATAAGAAAAAGAAATGAGAGTTACAGATTCAACGCTTCTCTTTTAAATCAAGACAATAGAATTTAGCTTTATATTGTGTTAATTTCTCTAAATGTGCATTTTCTTTATATGTCCTAGCTTTCATAACAATAAAATAGCATGGTTCCATAGTCATCCAGAACAAATGAGATGAATTTAATTATAGAAATGGCATTTTTTAAGCATTAAGTAAAGCAACTGCTTAGATTATCTTTATTTTCAATAATATGTGAGCTTTGGATCTTGTCCTATCACATATTGCACTTAGATTTGTTTTTGATAGAACATAGAGAAAGGGAGTGAAGGATATCTTTTTCTTTGAGTTGTGTCTTAACATTGTGAATATTAATCATTTGTTATCTAAGAAATCTATATCCTTTGCACATACTGTATTTTTACTGTATCCTTTTATATGCATATTTTTATCCTTTTCTAAATAGGAGGTTGTTGAGGGACAGGATACAGTCTTGCCAAAACTGTAAGCAATATCTGATCTTCCAGAGTTCAGACTAGATTTAAAAAAAAAATACTGAAGGCTTTCATGAACTGAGTTCTATGCCAGTTGCTGGAAATATAAATATGATTAAAACTATACATAAAGTTCTTAAAACCCACTAAGGGGTAGAAAGATAAGGAAACAGAAAATAACAATAAACTAAATCTTGACAGGAGCTTCATTTGCATGATCAAATTATAATTAACAATTTTTTATCTAGATTTTGATTTAGGAGTTATTTTTATTATATACATTTCTTAAAACACAACATTCTTCCGCAAATATCAACTGTCTCTAAAAGAGAATGATCTGTCAGTGGCAGTCTATATTCAGGAACCAAGTGCAGCAACTTAAACCAGGTGAAACCTAATCTTGATAAATAATGAGATCTAATCAATAGTAGCATTTATAGGATATAAATATCATTTTTAAAAATTTAATATGTAAACTAAATATCTTAAAACACAACATTCTTCTGCAAATATCAACTGTCTCTAAAAGAGAATGATCTGTCAGTGGCAGTCTATATTCAGGAACCAAGTGCAGCAGCTTAAACCAGGTGAAACCTAATCTTGATAAATAATGAGATTTAATCAATAGTAGCACTTATAGGATATAAATATCATTTTTAAAAATTTAATATGTAAACTAACAGTATTGGCCATAGCCACCCAAGATTTAAGGATCGGTCAGCATTACATACTAGCAAATAATAAGAAGAAAAATATGCCAAATGAAATTTATTCTATAAGTACTTCAATTCACAAGATAGAGAAAACTTCATAAGTTGCAAAAAATTTTATTAAAAATTTTTAATTTCAAAAATATTTATAAATAAAAATTTTCTTTTAAAATACTATAACTTCGAAATCAAGACTTATAGTTTATCAATATTTAAAATACTGGACAAACACATCCTATATCTGTATTATTAAAGGAGTGAAAACTGATTTCTAAGAGGCCACCTATGATCTCAGTGAGTGCCTGTAACTTCTTTCTTACCATATTTTTTGAATTTTTTCTTTCTTTCTTCCTTTTTTAAAAAAGAAATTTAACACAGCCTCAAAACCTAAGTAGAAAAAACTTAAACTATATATTCGACAAGTACTTGTAAAATGATGCAGCAGATTAAAAACCATAAACACTCTAAAAGCAACAAAGGTACCAGAAGAGAGAAAAGATTAAAAAATGATGAACACATTAAGAAGGAACTATGTAAGTGAGGCTCATTATTGATGGACACAGAGGTCACCATGGACAATAGGCATTCTTGTTACACAGCCCCGGTTAATAACTTATGTTCATAAGGGACATACTAATTCAAAATACTCTACACACTGTATTTAAAGGAAAATCAGAGTATCTGATGCTCTTTAGATATTTTTCTGTTGTACTGTAATAGTAAAATACTTGGAATATAAAGAGAATTGATATTCATGTGGAAAATTCACCTCAACATATCATCTGATTTTATAACAATATCAGAAACATAATTTTTTAAAAGTTATCTTCACTTTTAAAGCTTTAGCAATTTGTATTTTAGCCAGATATCATGTATGCTTTAGAGTCAGATGTTTATAAATTTAGAAATGTATCATACTTCATTATAATGATTCTTTGAACTAAAAGTTATTGTCAGATCTTTTCTGTATTGACACATAGGTATGTTATGAATCTATAATTAAATATTTTCATTAGACGAGCTACAGAATTAGTGACTGGCTCCACAAGGCTCAACATTCAGTATAATGTACCCATAAGATGAGTTTCTTGGGACTATAATGCATATATTTTCCAGAAAACTTGCTTTTATATAATTCAGCTAATAAGTTGGTCATTTTATTCATTCACTCTCCTTATCCTCTGGATATTATTTTTTCCTCTATTTCTCTTTCAAATGTCTCTTTCAAAATAAATTTTGACATTAGCAGACATAGAAATCAAAATAAAATATTTTATTGGTAAAACATTTTTATTTCTTAAAGAGCAGAATAATTCAATAACAAAAAACAAACTGCAAACAATAATATTCACTATTGCCCTTCTTTCTTATATGCAAAAAGTGGCTTGTATATCAATGGTGCTTTGCCTTAACTTTACTCTATATGCTCAGTGACTTTATTCAAAGAGCAACCCATGTGTGGCTCATTTTAAATAAATCTCATTTGCTCAGAGTGTTCAGTAATCAAGACTTTACTACACATCTTGTTTTCAGAAAACCATTATGGGTTAAATTTACTAATACAATGAAAACAATAATCCTGTTCAGAAATTTGTAAGGTGTGTCACGTACCTACAGTGATCTTATTTTTTCCTGCATATAATTTATCTGACATAATAACTTGATGATATGCTCATCAGAAGCATCTTTTTTTGAATCATATTTAAAGAGTACATACATAATAGAAATATGCCTCACAAATAGCTACTCTTATGTGGCTCAGTATTCTAAGGTATCTGTAACATTATTAAATATGCCATCTAATGGTAGGCATCTTAGTGACTGATATTTCAAATGGATTTAATTAAGCACTCATGTTTCTTTAATTAGAGAAACCTCTATATACTGGATCAAAATACCACTTTATTGTATATTTTACAGGCCAAATGAGTAGAACAGCCAAGACATTAAAAAATTTTTTATAGCTTGACTAAATTACCCCAACTTTTCATTTTGCATATTTTTAATCAGAAGAGACAATAAGCCTTTGCATACAACCTAAAAGTTGGGGATGGAATATGAATATTTATCTCCCTAGCTATCCCAATAAACAGGGTTTTCACTTGCTGTTTATTAGATGACTGATATGCTGCATCTCAATATCTTACCACATAAGGAAGATTAAAAATTAATGATAATGACAATTTTTATTCCAGTTTTATTGAGATATAATTGACATGTACTATTTTGTAAGTTTAAGGTATACAATGTAATAATATGTTGCGAATGATTGCCACAATAAGGTTAGTTAACACATATGTTATCTCACACAGTTACAATTATTTTTGGTTAAGAATATTTAAAATCTACTCTCTTACCAACTATCAAATATACAATTCAATATTACTAACTATAGTTACTATGCTGCACATTACATCCAGAAATTATTTCTTGTAACTGGAATTTTGTACCCTTTGACCACCTTCACTCACTTTCACCATCCCTATCCCTCTCCCCAGCAACCATCAATCTATTCTTTGCCTCTATGAGTATGACTATTTTAGATTTCACAGGTAAGTGAAATCATATAGCATTTGTCTTTCTTTGACTTATTTCACATAGCATGACACCCTCTAGGAACATCCATATTGTCACAAATAGCAAGATTTTATGTGGCTGAATAATATTCCATTATATATAAAATGTATATAATACATATATTTCCTTTATCTATTCATTTATTCATTCCTTGATGGACATTTAGATTGTTCCCATGACTTAGCTATTATAAATAATGCTACAATGACCATGAGGGTGCAGATGTCTCTTGAACATAGTGATTTCATTTCTCTCACATGTATATAAGAAGTGGAATTGCTAGATCATATGGTAGTTCTATTTTTAATTTTGAGGAATCTCCATACTGTTTTCCATAATGGCTATACCAATTTACATTCCCACCAACAGTGCATGAGGGGCCTCTTTTCTCCACATCTTCACCAGCACTTGTTCTCGCTCATCTTTTTGATAATAGACCTTTTAACAGGTGTGAGATGAAATCTCTTTGCAGTTTTATTTGCGATTTTCTGATGTTTAGTAATGCTGAGCACTTTTTCATGTACCTAGTGGTCATTTGAATAACTCCTTTGGAAAAAATGTCTATTCAGGTCCTTTGCCCATTTTTCTAATTGGACTATTTGGGTTTTTTTTTTTTGCTCTTGAGTTGTGTGAGTCCTTTATATGTTTTGGATATTAATCCCTTATCAAAAACAATTTTCCTGCTCTGTACATTTTTTTGTTTTGTTTTGTGTGTTGTTTATTTTGTTACACAGAAGTATTTTAGTTTGATGCCATTAGTCTTACTGGTTTACTTTTGCTTTTGTTGCTTATGCTTTTTGAGTGTCATATTCATAAAACCATTGCTAAAACCAATGTCAAGGAGGTTTTCCTCTATGTTTTCTTCTAAAAGTTTTATGATCTGAGATATGACATTTAATCTTTAATCCATTTCAAGTTATATTTTTGTGAGCGATGTTTGATAGGGGTCTAGTTTCGTTCTTCTGCATGTAAATATTCAGTTTTTCCCAGTACTATTTATTGAAGAGACTCTTTTCTCAACTGAATATTCTTAGCTCTCTTGTCAAATATTAGTTGACCATGTATGCATAGGTTTATTTCTGAGCCAGACAGAGCCACTGGCTCAACTTGCAGTTGGGCGGAGCCACAGTTGGGGATCTTTGGCCCAGTAATGCTGTGTGGACAAATGTTGTCTATCAAGATCTGAGCACTGGTTGCTGTAAGCCCCACCCCAATCTCAGTTTCTATCTGACCTCCAGTGATCAAGTCTCACAGGCTTCACCAATGACCTCTGTTAGGTGAGACCTGAGTGGACTTCTGTGAAGTGTCTCACAATGCTGGAAGAGCTAGATGTCCACCATGGACTCTTTTTTCCCCACTGAAGAAACCGTAGGCCCAGAGGGTGACCCTCTTGGAGTAATGCTATGTGGATCTGGGAGAGGGGTAATGCAGTTGGGGTGTGGCTGATCCTCTTACCTTTCTAATGCAGTCCTTTTGAGTCTCTCCAGGGAGGTGCCTCAGCTTCACTACCCAGATTCTGGGATTTTCACAATGGTGTATTGCCTGTGGATAGCTGCTAGTTGGTCTTCTTGGGAGAGAGATGGAGCTGGGAATGACCTACATTGCCATCTTGATGACATCACTCTCTTCTATAATGACATTTTTTGTTAACAAAGTACACATATTTGAACTGTGATAAAAACTTTGTTGGAATATTCACATAAACTAAGTTACAACAACTTATTTAATAGTACTCCAATTTATAATGTACATTCTTGTTTGTGAGTTATCTTCAAAAGGAATTTCATATTTTCAGTTCAAGTACTTAGACACGAATGTAAAACACAAAGAGTTAGTTCTTGAAGACAAAAGAAAAAATACCTGCAAGTAGGTTCATAATTCTTTTAACTTATGTTCTATTTTAGAACATTGTTTTTCAGAAGATCTGAGAAATTCTTCGATAATTTATCTTAACCACAAGAACATTCTAACGCCTTCCATCATCTGGAGTAAATATTTTGCCTCAGCTACTTGTACCACTGTATCTACTTTTTGAATCATATGTCTAATCGATTTAGCAAGAGGGCAAAAGGTGGAACTGTGAATAAACATTTTTAAAATAAAGACCAGGTTTTGTGATGTTATTTTAACACCACTAAGAATAATTTATGGCCTGCAAGAAATTGTTTCTGTTTTTCATCTGTACTCTTGTATCTTCTGAGTCTCTATTTGCTTTTTTTACATGACATTACTCTAGAATTCTTCTTCTCAGAATTTATGCAAAATATAAGATGGATGCCTTGATAGAATGATAGATAAATGAGTTAATAGATTGATGAGTTGATGGATGGATAAAAATGAGTATGCATAGAGACATATGTAGAAATATTATTGTCACTCTGTCTTGAGCAAATAAAATATAATATGCACCTGTAAAGTAAATGAAATACATCCAAATTTGCTTTAATTTTCTACATAAGTCCCTAAACAACCAGACAAATAATTCATAAAATGCAACTCTACAAACTACAGTAATTTCTTCTTTCTATTGTTTTGCTTTTGTGGTTACAGTTACCCATGGTAAACTGCAATCCAAAAATATTAAATAGAATATTTAAGAAACAATTCATAAGTTTTAGTTGTGATTAAATCATGAGCCCTCCCACCCTGTAGTAAATCATCCCTTTATCAGAGTACCCACCCTGTGTCCACTCCAGTCCATAAGTTATGGTTAGTCGCGTAGTGGCCATCTTGGTTATCAGATGGACTGTCCCGGGATCTCAGCGCTTGTGTTCAAGTAACTCTTATTTTACTTCACAAAAATACTGGTCCTGCTAATTCAAATATGCCTAAGAGAAGCCTTTTAGTGGAAAGGTGAAAGTTCTCGACTTAATAAGAAAAGAAAAAAATTAATATGCTGAGGTTGTTAAGATCTACAGTAAGAATGTATCTTATATTGTGAAGCAGAAAAAAGAATTTGACGCTAGTTTTGCTGTTGCATCTCGAACTGCAAAAGTTATGGCCACAGTGCATGATAAGTGCTTACTTAAGGTGAAAAAGGCATTAAATTTGTGGGTGGAGACATGAACAGAAAAAGTATTCTGAATGATTGTATAATGTTGCACCAGAAAGCATTGAGCTAATACAAATATTTCAGCAAGGGTATATATGTATAGGAAAAAACATAATACATAAGGGTTTGGTACTATTTGCAGTTTCAGGTATCCACTGGGGATCTTTAAATGTATCCCTTACTGATAAGGGGGCACTGCTGTAGATATACAGGTTTAGTTAGCAAACTTAAAAAGAGTGTTTAACAAATCCTGAAAATGGCCAGAATATTTCTTTCTACTAATTGCAGATAAAAGTTCCCATTATTGACTCTTGTGGACTAAGAGAAACTTTTTCTCTGAGTGGCAACCAGTACATATATATGGATAAGCCTACAAAAGATATTTTGAAAGTAAAAAGATAAAATTTTTTCTCACATTTTTTAAAACAAAAATGAATGTGCCACCAGGCTCTTTATTCTACAATTACAAATATAAAACCGTATTTAGTACTAACCACTAAAATGTACATATTCTCATCTTAATTAACTAAATCTTTAAAAATGTATTGTATTTTATATTTTAGAAATATACATGCATTCTTATAGATCACTCTAGGCTGGTTATTAAATAGTTAATTATGAGATTTATTTATTAAGAAAGAAATTTAATATAAATATATTACACCCTAAGAAGAAAACACTACAACTAAACTCTCTATTTGGAAAACAAATAAAATGAATCCATATGATTAAAATCTAATTGCAAAGCTACCAAAAGTGCCATTAATACCAGTCATCTATATCTGCACAATTTTAAAAGAAGAAAATAGTGTTTATTTTAGCTTTGTTTTCAACACACAAATATCATTTCATTCAAGCAAAAACAGTTCTTGATTAAGAACTGGAAAGAAATTTAAGACATTCTAAGAAGGTCTAAATTTTTTAAATTATAAATAAATTTTATTCTTCTAGAATATTAATCAATTTTATTATAAGTAAGAAAGAAGCAACTACATTTTTACCACTAAAGCTATTAAGTAGACCTCCAGTCAGCAAAACTTTATAATGTACTCTAAATTTCTTACTCTCTCTAACGTGCTTATTGGCATGTCAGAAATTCTTTACATAGAGAAATTGTTAAAAATCTGTGTCAAATATCTATGATAATCTAACTGAACAAATTGTGACTATTTATAGCTATAAATTATAAAATGTATTAAAATTGTTTCCATGTACATTTTATGATCAAAATTTACCTGACTCATAAAGTTTACTAAATGAATGTATGTGATTAACTAAAAATTCAGATGTGAAATAAAATATTTGGTGAATTAAATATACACAGGAATTGGAAAAAAGTTCATTGATTCTTGGTTAATAATCAAGGCAGAATATCCTCCTCAAATATAAATATTAACAAGAAGTTAAGAAAACAAAAATCCATGAATTAGCTAACTTTTTCTGCTATGGATATAAGTTGTGTATAATATTGCACATTGCAAGGAAACTTTAAAGAAAAAACATTTAAGGGACATTTTATTATGTTGCTGTAATTTTTACTATCTTTAGGGGGAAAGTTTGAAAAATAAGATGGATTAACATTCCTTTTTGTGTTGTCAAATTTAGAAAAAACATTAGCCAAATTAAAATTGAAATTAAAAAAAAAAAATCATATACCAAAGAGGACAATGAAATATACATTTCACCAATTGAGTTAAGCAGAAAAAAAGAGATTTAATTAAGTCAGGGTTGAAAGGTGATGCCCTGTGTGACTTTAGTACTCTGGGAAAGTGCAACATTAGTTCCAGAAATGGACAATAAGCATGGTTTTCAGTGGTTGCTACTCAAGAATGGTGATTTTGAGGCTTAGTGTACAGGGACACCCATCACTCAACTATAAATTAGAGCAAAGGAAATAAAAAGAGATGCATTCCTAATAATAACCTTAAAGTAACTATTAAGAATTAGCAAAAGAACCATGAAAGATACTTATGTAAGTCATAAAGAACAATTAACATAGATACATGCACGTAACATGGCACATATACTACTAATGCAATTTTATAACACATGTGAGAGATAGCAGACCAGATATATTATTAAGCCCATTTTACAGATGATAAAACTAAGACTTAGAAAACTTATTATACTAAAACCACCAGTAAATAGCAGAGACAGAATTAAATTCAAAGTCTATTTATTGAAAAAAACAATATTATTTCATGTAACATATATTGAGGTATAATTAAATATAATAAAATTAACTCTTTTAATAATAAAAATTAGTGCATTTAAATATATTTATATTTGCCTTACCACAAACAAAATATAGAATGTTTCTAACATAAAAATATTCCTCATTTTATTTTGCAGTTGATGACCTCAACCTTACCCTTAGCGTTGATCTCTTTTCTATCTCTATAGTATTTTCTTTACAAGAATGTCATATAAGTACATTCATATGGTAGGGATCCTTTTATGAACATTTTCTTTCACTTCACTTAAGGCTTTGAGATTTATTTATGTTGTAGAATACATGAAAAGTGTGTTCCTTTTTATTGCTTAGCAGTATTTCATTATATGAATTTACCATGTATTGTTTGTCTTTTCACCAATTAGTGGATACTTGGTTTTTTCCCAGTTTCTGGCTATTTTGATTAAAGGCAATATAAGTATTTACATAGATATTTTATGTGGACACATTTTTTCATTGCTTTTAATTTTCTATTGCTGCATAATAAATCATCACAAACTTAACTGCTTAACAGAATGCAAATCTATTATGTTAATATTTTTATGAGTCAAAATCTGGCATAAAGGGATTTTCTGTTCAGGATTTCATGAGGCTACAATCAAGATATGGGTCTGCTACGGCTGTACTCTCATCTGAGGTCAAGGGTCCTCTTTCAAGATCATTGGTTGTTGACAGAATTCATTTCCTTGATATTGTAGGATGGAGGACTTTACTTACTTGCTGGCTATCAGCCAGGGGCCTATCTTAGGTCCTAGAGATCGCCCACATCTCCTTGCTCTATGATCTCTTACTACAGGGCTATTTGTTTTTTTCGAGGCAGCAAAAGAATGTTTCTCACTTATAGAATTTCTCTGGTTTTGTGTTAAGTCTTATATCACTTAATCATGAGAATGACTGTCTCATTACCTTTCCTGTATAACGTAACCTAATTAAAGAAGTGATTATCTCATTATATTCACAGGTCCTGCCCACAGTCAAGATATAGCATTTTAAACAAAACAAAACAAAAATTTTACATACATTTTACTCCAAAAGCAACATATCCACTGGCATCACAGCTTCACAATAAAGAAGAATAAGAACTCGACAGGTCCTTCTCACTAGCATTTAGGTTATACTTGGAAAATAAAACAATTTTTTGAATATATACCACAAGTGATAAGGAGTAAAGCTCAAAGACATTTTATTTTGTGGTAGTGGGTACCAAAGGAAGATTACCTTTCACCTCTTAGAGATTATTGAGTCAGAAAAGATGTGGAGATATTACATATTCAAAAACTTAGAGGAAATGATATTTACATATTTATCAAAAGCAGACATAGTTTAAAAATAAATGGTTGATTATCACTGACCTAGAGTCAGCAGGTAAGTCTGTGATGCTCTAAGTAGGCTTTATATACTGAAGGATAACAAGCAAAGCAAATAACATTTAAGATAACACTTACTAGGAATGACTGCAGTTCTATTTTAGAGAGAGAAAATATCATAATCTACCAGACATTGTTTCATTGTTGAATTAATTTTGGTGTATGGTGAGAGATAGCAAACTAATTTCATTGTTTTGCATGTGGCTGTTCAATTTTCCCAGCACCATTTATTGAAGAGGCTTTCTTTTCTTCATTGTATGTTTTTGGCTCCTTTGTTGAAAATTATTTGCCCATATATATGGGAGTTTATTTCTGGGCTCTCAATTCTGTTCCATTGGTCTGTGTGTCTGTTTTTCTGCCAATACCCTGCTGTTTTTATTATTGTCACTTTGTAATATAATTTGAAGTCGGGCAGAGTGAAATGTCCAGTCTTGTTCTTTTTTCTCAGAATTGCTTTGCCTATCCAGTGTCTTTTGTGGTTTCATACAAATCTGATGACTTTTTTGTTCTATTTCTTTTAAAAATGCCATTGGGATTTTGATGGTGGTTGTATTAAATCTGTGTATTGCTTTGGGTAACAAGGCCATTTTGACTATGTTGATTCTTGCAATCCATAAACACAAAATACCTTTCCATTTCTTTCTGTCTTATTCAATTTCTTTTAATGGTGTTTTATAATTTTCAGTGTATAGGTCCTTTGTTGAGTTTATTTCTAAGTATTTTATTTTTTTGTTGCAATTGCAAAAGGAATTGTTCTTTTCATTTCTTTTTCTGAAATTTCATTGTTAACGTATAAAAATACTATGAATTTTTGTACATTAATTTTGTATCTTGAAACTTTACTGTATTTGTTTATGTTTTCTAATAGTTTTCTGGAGAGGTCTTTAGGATTTCTATATAGAGAATCATGTCATCTGAAAAAAAAGGCATAAGACCTGAACAGAAGACATACACATAGCCAATATACATATAAAAAGATGCTCAACTTCACTAGCTAGTAGGGAAATACAAATCAAAACCACAATGACATATGACCTCATACCTCTTAGAATGGCTGTCATCAACTGGACAATAACAAGTGTTGGAGAGGTTGTGGGGAAAAAGAAACCTTCATATGCTGCTGGTGTGAACATAAACAGGTACAGCCATTATGGAAAACATTATGGAGGTTCCTCAAAAATTAAGAATAGAATTACCATATGACCCAGCAATATCTCTTCTGGGTATTTACCAATTTGAAACATGTATCTGTAAAGATATATGTACCTCAGTGTTCATTGCAGCATTATTCATGGTCGACAAGACATGGAAACAACTGAAGTTCCCTTCGATAGATAATTGGATAAAGATGTGGTACATACTTACAATAGAATATCACTAAGCCATAAGAAAAGATGTGATACTGTCATTTGCGACAACATGGATAGATCTTGAGATAATCATGCTAAGCGAAATAAGTCAGACAGAAAAAGTTGAGAATCACATAGTTTCACTTATACATGGGATATAAAACTGAAAGCAAAAAACAAACATGACAAACAAACAGAGACTCGTGGACAGAGACAACAGTATAGTAGTTACCAGGAGAAAGGAGGAAGAGAGGAATATAGGTAAGGGTAAAGGGGGTCAAATACATGATGATGGAATTTAACTTTGGGTGCTGAACATATAATGCAATTTACATATGACATAATATTTAACTATACACTTAAAACCTATAAAATTTTATTAACCAGTGTCATCCCAGTAAATTTAAATAAATATAAATAAATTTTTATAATTTTTTTCAAATTCTCAAGTATTCAGTTTCACTAGATTAAAAGAAAACTAAATGAGATTAGATTTTATTTAAATCAGCATTAATTTTTAAACGATGCATTTATGGTACATATAAATTTCAAGAGAACTTTAATCATAAAATTGGTGTTCATCTAAAGAATACAAAAATCAGCATATTTTCTCTGTAGATATAAGACTTGGGGGGATCATTTAATATTAACTTCTAATTTAAGTGAATAAAAGAAAGCATTTAAGAGAAGTGGCTATATTTAAAAAGGAAAACCTATAACCTCAGAATTGTAGGAGTAGAGAAATTTGAAAAAAAGATAGGAAATATCTTATTAATTTGTGTTTTTTAACATATCAATGGTAGGTCTAAACTCCTGCTTTTTGACCACTACCATTTAGAGGCTTTTGTCTAATCTTGAAAGATGTAGGACCCCCCTAATTCCTAAGGATATCTCATATAATTATTTTTTTACCCTGGGTTTATCTCAGGCAATAAATCATGATGTAATATTTTAAATATGCTTGTATAATCCAGATGGCTGTTGAGGCTTAGCTACCTTTTGGATTATATCTTTGTTATCTGATCAAATCTGGTACTCTCCTCACAAATTCTGCAAATCTCCAAATTTAGACCTGGATTATGTTTGTCTCTGCTCTTGGGTCTAGACATTTTCCATAAAAGAGCTGGTCATAAGAATCCCTTTGGTAATTTCACTAAAGATTGGAAAAATTTTACAGAGAAATGAGGTCACCCACTACAAATCCCTCCACAACCTCATTGGTTTCAATCCCACAAGTCTGCTGCCATCTAAAGAGCCTGTATCCTCCTTGTGCTGTGCACATTCTGGGAAATACAGCCCCCTTATCTAACTGTCTATCTATCTATCTATCTATCTATCTATCTATCTATCTATCTATCTATCTATCATCTATCTACCTCTATCTGTCTAATTTTCATCTATCTATCATCCGTTTATCATCTCTTATACACACACAGACACAAACACACACACACACATGCATGCACACACACGCTCATGCTCCTCTGCCTTCCTTCTTATGCATTCCTCACCATTTTAGTGATTCTACTGAATGAAATAATTACCAATTTGCAAAACTCAGAGCTATTTTCACAAATGAACATCTAATCTTTTTTTAAAGACCTCTGTGGAAAAAAGAGCTGTTTTCAACATACAACTTTACACTTTAAATGGTTTTTGCTATCAACTTTTTCTCTTCTAATAAGTTACAATAAATGTTGGTTCTGGTTTGTGGACAGATGGTTTATCTCTAAGAACCCATAAGAGTGATTTCAATGTTTTAAAAACTTGCAAAAATAGGTACCACAAGAAATTCATCTAGACCTGTATTCCACCAAGTCTTTTCCTAAATTGTATTCATATTTGAATGAAGTAAAAAATGACTTTGATCTTACAAATAAGGTTCACTACAGGCTTCTCCACCAGAGAATATGTCTCTCTGCAAGCAATTTGAATTGCAACTAAATGTAATTCGACCAGTTTGTGATATTTTGTTAAATAGCTAGACATTTTATATCTGCTAAAATCAGCACATTTGTTTTCAGATTACTCTTTAAATTGTTATAAAAAGAAAAAAAAATCTTTAAAGTGTGCATTAATTATTTTCCAAAAGAAGGCCTAATGTTTTCTATAATGTGAAAATCACGGGTTATCTCTGATTATGGTTTAAGTTAACTAACATCTCATTTCGTTTTTATCAACTCCAACACTAACATGGGTCATATGGGAAACGTTTGAGTAAAGAGGCAGTGTTTTACAGTAAATGGTTGGCTATGGTGAGTGGTTCTGTTCACTCACCTGTTCCTCATTAGAAGGAGATTAGGGATAGAGGATAAAAGAGAAGATTAAGAATAGGTCAAGGAAGTACAGAAACTAAGGTGTATTTTTCACTCTAAAAAATAAGATCTCAACCAGAAATTAACTTTATATCTCATAAACAATACTTTAGTTTTGTTTTTATGTGAGGATTTTTGTACATTTATTTACTCTATGCAGAGTCAAAGAGCTCTCATCACGCCTCTGAGTTAGCTACATCCAATACACAGAGAAAATGACTATTACAGAGGAAGAGCAGTAACAATCAGGAGGAAAATAAGTTAGGAATCTAAATATGTTATCATGTTTACATGTCCTGTGCCCTTAGAATAAAGAGAAAGGAACAAGGAGCTTGATATTTAAAAGTTTGCACTTGGTTTTGTTAAAATTTCTCTTGCCCAACAAATATAGGTTTAGAATAGAGTGTGGCAAAGATGGTTGGCTCATGGATTACTTTATGTGCTCTCTTATACTTTCCAGTCCTTTTGTAGTTAGGTGGGGCCATGTGACTAGTTCTGGTCAATGGAATTACACTTGTCTTTTCCAGAGAAAAACATTTAATTACCAGTGAAAGGCTCTCTAGAGCCTTATTTGCCTATCACATGAATGAGAGAAGTCATGTGTTCCAGATGGTTCAGATATAAGGTAGTGGGGCTTCTGTCCCTGAGTAACTGTGAACCCAAGGCCCTACCCAACCCCAGCCACTAAATTGCCTTGAATATGTTTTATAAGCAAGAAAAAATATTGTTGAGTTCAGCCAATGAGATTTCAGGGTTAATTTATTATGTCAGCATATTATAACGAAACTGAAAAAAACAATGAAAGAACTGAAAAAACTGAAAGAAAGATGCAAATAAAAGTTTTCTCTACTTAAACCCTCCTCCATGGAAACATATCTTAGACATATGAGCATGATGCTGGTGATTAACCTCTGAAATATGACCTGTTAAAGACATTTACATATGTATATACTCTCACAGGTACATATATAAACATGTATTTAAACATACCCTAAGTATTCTATATTCTTAAGATAGAACAGTTGAAAATCAATATACATCACATATTTAAGTCTCTTTTTTTGAGTAAATAAAGTTCTTAGCCACGAAAGCCAGCTGTCCTTGAGGAGATCATGTTTAGGTGTCTATCTTCAACTTCATTTGACAGATGTGATTAATTAAGAGATGTCTAGAGTTGTTATTAAATTCAAAATACACAGGTAAACATCCAGAGAAGACTTTCCAGATGGTCTCTGGGGAGCGTAACATAAATTCTTCATAAAAAAAAAAATTTGTTCTGCCATCAATCATCTATTTCTGACTGTAATAAGTGCATCCTTCACCTTGTCCCGATTGTTCTATTAATAATTTTTTGCCATGTCCTTAAATTATCTTAGTAGGTATTTTTTTCAATGTTGACATGATTTATGATTGGAAAAGGCAGTTTATAATATTCTGTATTTGGTGAATTAAAACACCTGTTGTATTTTGGAAGATGCAAGGCTTTTAATCCATATATCAGAAAAATAGATGGTTGACTATAGAAACATGGAAATAATACATCCCAAAATGCTGTTGCTCTGAAAACGAAAGACTTGTACTAGTAAACAATGCAAACTGTACGATACCACAGTTGGCTGGTGCAGAGGATATCATCTGAAATGATCTGAGTCAAGCATAATCACCTTTCCTCGGGGTTTAGAGATTTGAGACCCAGCAAATTTATCATACCTTCCAGGAAGCTGTTGGAAGTTGAGTTTTCTACTATGTGTATTAACTTTTCAGTAAGATAAATAAAAACAAATGCAACAGATATAACGTATTAGTTGTACAAGATAAGTACATCCTAGAGATCTGCTGTACAATATTGTGCCCATGAATGTTGAAAACATGTTTTCTCACAGAGGCCTTTAAAAAAAATAGATATTTGTCTGTGAAAATAGTTATGACTTTTGCAAACAATAGGTTAACAATTTGTATTGTATATTTAAAATCTGTTAAGAAGGTAAATATATTAATATTCTTACCACAAAAAAATTAAAATTTTAAAAAGCTTATGCATCCAAAGAAACTAAGATGAGCCATTGAGGAAGCTCTATTTGACTTCTGGTTCTATTAGTATTGAGGCCTAAGTGTATCCCTATCCTTGGATTCCAGTATCTCTATGCTACTCAGATTTTAATTGGATCACCTGCCCTTTAAGACCTAGCAAATGGACTTGAACTCTATTCCATTCTTTGGATAATTCAAAAAACTTTCCAATATTTCCATTAATCACTAGAGATTGGAGGTGGGGGATGAACTTGGAAGAGATATAGATTTTCATGGACATCTCTGGCTTCTGCTGAATTAATTCTGTTCTTTCTCTTTTTTTTTTTCTGACCGATGATGTTCCTTCCTGATTTATATCAGTCTTGTCATGAATTTTACCCTCAATCTCTTTCTGTAATTCCCTAAAACAGTTAAGCAAACTTCAAACAACAAGAAATACTATGTCTCTCAAATGGCATTTGTGTGTATGACAACTTCTACTGAAGAGTTGAAGAAGCCAGGATTTACAATGAACAGACAGAAACAATAAATTTTTAGTATTAAACTTCTAACCATCTTATTCCAGATTTTTTCCCACTTTGCCCTGTTGCTTCACTTGGAATTCCAGCTTCTCCCCATCATACTGATTCCTTTCTTTCTCTGTCTTATTTCCTTTTTCTCAACTTCTCCTTTCTAAGAGAGCTACAAATTATCCTCAGAGCACTGCTTTGAAATTCATCTCAAAGCCCAAATTTGCATATTAAAATTCATCAAAGGACTCAATAGAAAAGAAATTGATTTTACAGTGTCCACTCTCCTCAGGCAGCAATTTCTTTAAATAGCCATTTTCCAGATCACTCCTATAATAAATTTGCTTTTCTGTTAGTGCTAGGTTAAGCTTAATCGTCCTAAACTTGTAAATAAATGCATAATGTATTAGAAAAGACCAATATAGATTAGTAACATATATTATTTATGCAAAATTTAAGTGAAACTCTTTACTTTCAAGTACATGTTGTTCCCCTGAGGGGGTAGGCCAATCTAATAAAATGATTGTCTTATGCAATACTTTTATTAAATATCTTTATCTTCATATATGTAGGGCACTTCTAGCTAGGGTAATACATGGTTGGCAAGCAGAGGTCTTTGGGGATATGCTTTAATTAACAAGTATAATAAATGTTGAAGTAAATAAAAGTGACATAATTAAATTGTGTGCTTCTAGAAGGCTTTAAAAGAACTGGAATTTCTGCAATTCACGAACCACTCATTTAGAGAATAAATATTTTTTGTAGAGAGTTAAAAAGTAAAATTTCAATAATTAAAATTAATATGTTTCCTAAACTATAGTAGTCAAAACAAGACTACTATTTTTTTAACCTATTTCTTGTTTAGAAAAAAAAGTGCCACTCATTGTCAGCATTAATTTAATTTTACATAAACGCACTGTTTGATGCTGAAGCAAATCTGACCAGTTTGCAATGTGAAAATAAAATATTAAAACAATATAGTGGACAATTTGGTGACAGACAGAGCAGAGGGGGGTTGGAGAGCTGGGAGAATGGGGTGAAAATTGGTAGTTGATACTTGGGCATGAAGATGGGGAGAATGGCACAGGGAATGCAGTTAGCATTAATGTGATGGCTAAGTGGAAGGCCAGGGGAGGGAGGGAGCAATTGGGGGAATCGTTTTATGAACAATATAGATGTCTAACCAATGTACTGTATACTTGAAATTAATTTAAATAAATAAATAAATTTACTTAAAAAATAAAAATAAAGATAAAAGCTGTTCTTAGAGTTATTTTAAATAGAACTTGTCTCTAATCTTGATGTAACAGAAATATATACATAAATTGGATTCATAAAGTGAATCTTTGGCTATCAACTGTTCGAGAATGATGTTAACATCATGCTTAGGAATACTATGTGTTCTAGGATTTGACATTTTCAGTGATCAAGAATTACTATATTTTGTAAATGGAAATATCGCTACTAAAACAGAATGCTATAAATAGAATGATGGCATTTGTTTCCAAAGACTATCAATATACCAGAGTGATGCGAAAATAATAATAAAAGCAATCTATTTCATGGTAAACTTTGAGGGTCATGTTAGGACTTCAGTTTGCAAGTTATCTTTGTGTAAACGCTGCAGCTGCAAGTGCTGCTGGCAAGTATTCTAAGAGCAAACAGGAAATGGGTTAAATACTCAAATTTCTTCATTAAAAGCTAAGTAAAATGTCTTAGCAGGATTCAATCCTTTTATTTCAAACTCTGCATTCTAACTGAAATTAAGAATTAAACAGTACATAAAAAGGTAAACAACAGGTTAGGACACACTCTTGAAATCAATAAGATAATGACTTAATCAGTACAAATGAGTTCATTTCCTCTTGAGGCCCTGGCAGTGTAAACACTACCAGATATCTGCCACCTGTGTCTACCTTTCCCTCAGGTAAAGAACATCTCCAGCAAGGGCAACATTCTGAGCTTCCAATTCCTGGGTTTATTATTACAATCAGAAACAGATTCAAAAATCAAAATAAAGAAGCAGATATTTTACGAGAGCTCTGGCAGTTGTGATGATTTGGCCTGCAGATCTCCTTTCAAGAAGAGACTCTACTCAGCTGTGAGGAATGTGGTTAGCTGATACCCTCCAGCTGTTAGCTCCTTTGAGGTCTGCTTTAGCTTTTGATCCCAGGTCAAACTTCTATGTTGGCTTCCAGCCGAAGAATGATTAAGTCTAAGTAAAGTCCTGTACCCTATCAGTTTTCCTCTAACGTAAATCTTTGCTCCAGAACTGCTACTGGGTTGACAGGGATATCCTTAGTTCTGCATGGTAGACTGCCTGTTCCTTACTCCCTTTTACTTTCATAAGCATTATCTTCCAGTAAAATTTTTGTCTCAGCATCTGATTTCCAGGTAACTCAATGGGCACAGCTGGTACCAGGAATAATGAGAAAGCAGGCAGTAAGGTGGGGTACTGTAACTCACTCCTCAGCTGGCAATGTCGACCCCATCTTGAGTGCCAAGTGAAGCACAGGCAGCCTCTGGCACAGGGAAGTATTCCAATTGTTAAAACTTTCACCTGGGGTCACCTGGAAGACTGTCCTGTGGAGGGGTATGTCCTGAAGAGTATGAGGATTCAGTTATTTGAACTGTACAAGGGAGTTAATAAGTATAAAAATAATGGAATTAAATATTTTTACTAACTTCATTGCTGCCCTAAAGATGGATAATGAAAGCTGGAGAAATTAACAGATAATCAAAAGCTAAGTGTGAGAGTCACTTTGGTAGCTAAGAAACAGCCTTTCTCTCATGCAGTGAACAAGTAGAAAAAGATAGAGATCAAGACCAGGATTCAATAGTCAGAGTTGCTAAGCCTTAACTGTTCAGTCGAGGCAGGGTTCTCATGCTGAAGTCAGGGTCCTAGATGGGTAATAATTGGATGCTGTCCCATGGTGTAGGGACATCTGGGTAGATATCCCTAAGATTTTGACTCCCCACAACTTTCAGAATGAACAGAATGGTCACACTCCTCCCTACTAAGGACTAGCACTCCTCCCATGATGAAGGATAATACAGAGGTTTCTCCCACCCAAAGCAACAGATACCTTCTCAGCAGGTTTCTTGCCCTCTTCTCCAGGCTGACAGACCTATAGTAAGTGAAAAGACACAACAGTGCAGCTGGAGAAGTGTTGGCCCTAATGGGAGAAGAAACAGACTATAGCTCAAAGGAGTCATGATAGGTAGCAGGGGCCAGGGGAGAACCTGTGAAACTGAATACAGCAGGTGCTCAATCAAAGGAGCTGAACCGTAAGATTGGATCAGGAAGAGTTTACTGACCTGGAGACAGGATTTAACATTCTTATGAAAAGTCAAGAAATGGTGTAAGTTTGCTGCTAGAATTTCTAGCAGAAGCCAGAAAAAAAAGTCACAGTGAGGCCGAAATACCTGAATTATTATGGTAGAGGGATGAATTAAAAGACCCAGAGATTAGGGTCTGCTGGAAGGTATGTGATGCCGCCAGATCCAAAAGAGGACTATGTTCCTTGAGAAGGCCTAGAAAACACACTTTTTTGAGACCATAAGAATGTGTGGGTGTGAGCATTATTAGCATCAAAAAATGTTCAGTGACAGCTCTGTGTAGGCCAGGGCTGATGACAGAGGCTATCACAGAAATTGGCTTGCTGATAGCAAAGGGGATGGTAAGGCCCTGGTGCAATAAAGGCCAGATGGTGTGGTTTAAATGCCAGAAACCAGGGGATTATAATTATTTTAATGAGCAACAAAATCAGAGTGGCAGCCAGAAGTTCCTAACCAGTAGAAAGTTTTAGAGATGGTTAACAGAGCATGGTGTGCACAGGGACAAAACAGGTGAGAAGTCATCTAGGGTACTACTTAACATATATAATCAAAAATGAGCAAGAGACAGAAAGTGGAATAGTAGTTACCAGAGGTTGGGGGGCCAGGTGAGGAAGACAGGAAGGTATTGTTTAATGGTTACAGAGTTTTAGTTTGTGGAAGAGAACAGGTGAAAAATTAGAGATCCATACTCAGCTGAAATTTGGTGAGAGGACCTTTACAAGATCTCTAGAATTCTCTGCTTAGCTTTCTCCTCTACGGTACTCTGTCTTGCAAACTGTAGCCACTTTGGCACACCCCTAGGCTGTCTGCCCCATCTTCTCAAATGGAGTTTTCCAGGCTTTGCTTGTTGAGTTCCCCAGCTTGAAAATTTTCTCAAAGGAGTAAGCTAGGATAATCATATTACCTACCTTGTTTGTTGCTAATTTTTCAAGATCATTCTTCTTTGTTGGGAACCATTGTGTGTGTGTGTACATACATACATATATACATACATACATTTATATCTATCCGCCCAATTTTATATTTCACTTTTTGTTATTTCAGGCGGTAGTGTAAGTCCAGTCCCTGTTGCTCCCTTCTCCATCAGAAGCAGATAACTTCTAACACTTAAATTTTGTAAGTACCAATTTCTATTTTAAATGGTAGCTATAGGTTTTCTGGTTTTTGTTGTTGTTGTTGTTGTTGTTAAAGTAATCCTAAAGATCACTTCCTGTTAATTGTCAGTACTATTTTACCTTTTTCTTTAAGTGGAAAGTAAAAAAATTAAATCTCTCTAAGGATAGAGAGATATTTTTATTACTCATATTCAGACTGCTCTCTTTAAATATTAACCATATTTTGAGGTTTTACTGCCCAAAGCACATGATGCCTTAAGAAGGGTTACTTGTGAAATTATTTTTTTATTCAAAAGAGAAGAAAGGCATTTCTTCCAAAGGAACGTTTATTCAAAAGAGAAGAAAGGCATTTCCTCCAAAGGAACGTTTATAAATACATTCTCTAAGCCAGGGAAGTAAGAATTTTAAAGCTTCTGGCTCAGTGTATAAATAAAATATGAAAATCCACAAGAACTTTTGAGACCTTTTGCTGTAGGTCTTAATCCAAGCTTTTCGATAAGGTTGGATTCAACCAACTACCACTTAGATTTAATTCAATTAAAGAAGTGTATATGTATGAAGCCCCACAGTGCCATGAGGAGAAGTGGATGGGCAGAGCCAGTCCTTAAAGTGCTGACATCAGTATGATAGTGTAATTTAGGACGACTATATACATCAAAATGCTAAATGCCATAAGTGGTGGTCCCAATAAACTCTCATTGAGAATCAAATTAGCTCTCATAAAGAAATGTAAAATTAGAAATATGCCTTGAAGAGTTTCAAATAGAAATAATAGGACAAAGCTATTAAGAGAGTGGGTCCAAACTCAGCAAAAAGAAATGTGAGCATGTATCCAACAAATTCTGTGAAAAATAGATGCTGTTAATTCAGATTGGATAGGGTGTAGCCTACATGTATGAGAGTAAATTAATGAACAGGAGCTGGATCCTCTTTGTTGCCAAGCAGAGACATTTCTACCTAGTGACAACAAGGAGTTTCTGAAAGATTTTGAACTGGAGAATAGCTTTGTCAGCAAAATAAATAGAACATGATGGTGAGTATAAAATAAAGAATAAAGAATTGGGGTATTAAAAGCATATAAAAGAGACATCAAAAAACAGAAAATTTTAGGACAAAGCAGAGGTGTTTTACAGAATATTTTATATAACATGCTGCTTTTAAAAGGTAAAATTCTAAGGTAGAAGAAACAGTATCAGCTGAGGAAGGAGAAGCTAAGGGAGAGTAAGAGTGGCAGCTGGTCTCTAAAAATGCTCCTAGTTACAGAAAGTGTAGGAGAACTTTTAGAAAACAAAATACAAATGTCTAAAAACAAAACCTGCTACATTTCAGAAAAAAATTAAAACAATAAATGCCATTTTCACTTTTAAAATGATCAAATGTCAAAAAATGACAAGACCCAAATTTAAGTATGCCCTTGAGCGATTTATATCATGAGGCTTAAATTTAAATCCATTGTAATTTCCCTTCAAGGACTTGACTCTAATGAAAAGAAGCTCAGAAAAAAATTATATATAAAGATAGTAAACACGTTATTATTTGTTTTCTTAAAGCACTAAAAATAGCTTTAGCTGTTCAGGCAAAGGAAAATAATATTTTGAACCATGAATAAAGTCTTCTCTAACTTTTACTGCCACACCCCAGAAATTTATCTTCACAGTCCCATCCATCTACTTGTATTTCAATAAATTATAATTTATTGAATTTTTATAATTTTTTAATTTTTTTTCAATAAATTATAATTTATACCACTCTCATAATCTAATGGGAGGGTATTCCTATTCCACAAGATTACATGGTATGAAATGTAAAGACTTTCTGGCACCATGAATCACAACGCAAACACATGTATAAGAAATATAAAAGAGAAAATGACTGAGGAAAGGAATGAATACATATATAAAAAAAAAAGATTATGAAGTAAATGTCTTAGGTAATAATTTGGGGAAAAAATTGCGATTTAAGATCTGCTAATGTAATTTAGGCATTCTTCTGCTTTAAGAAAGGTGATGAGAATTCAAAAGTAAATTCTATATAATCTTTACCTTCACAGAGTTCATCATCTGGTGAAAGCATAAAAATGTATCTGTGAAAATATAATGTTAAGATTTTACACACACACATACACACACACACAGTTAATAAATATAGTCAACATCTAGCAAGTTCTATTGACTAGATTAACCTCACTGTACTCAAATGGTCTCTCTAAAAAAAGTCAAAAAGCAATGTTTTAAATAATTTTAAGTGAATAATTACCATATGCTATAAAGTCAGTTACTTAAAGTTTAGAGCTAAATTTAGCATGCAATTCAAATTTTTATGACTCTATGTAAAAAAAAAAAATTGTTTACAAATTATTTTAATTCTAGTCCTAAGTATAAACTGATAGAGAAAATAAGTTCTTTATTTTTCTTTTAGGATATGATATTTCTTTAGAATTCAACAAATACAATTTAAACTTACTTAAAATTTTTAGTATCCTATTTGTAGGCTCTCCATGAGCATATCTATAATTTAAATTGCATTCTCAGGAAATATGTTTTGAGAAAGACGTTTTAATTCATTGACAGAATTTCACTAATACGTGGGATATAAAACTGAAAGCAACAAATGAACATGAAAAACAGAGACTCTTAGACACAGACAACAGTTTAGTGGGTACCAGAGGGAAAGGAGTGAGGGGGAAGTAGATAAAGGTAAAGAGGGTCAAATAAATGGTGACAGAAGGAAATTTAACTTTGGATGGTGAACACACAATGCAATATGATGTATTTTTGAATTGTTATTAAATTTTAATAACCGATGTCACCTCAATAAATTTAATTTAAGTAAATAAATACATAAAGTAAATATTAAAAAAGATGGAATAATTTGTTTTTCCATGTCACAGATAGACTGTTTTAAAAAGCAGAAAATGCTGATAGACTTATTGCTAATTTTTTAGTTGGTACCAAAATAAGTTTATAAAGTTAAGTTACTCTTGCTGGAAAAACCGAATGCTGAGATACCTATTACATATGAACACTTTAAAAATTAGTGTTTATATCATAAAAGTTTAATACAAACATTTTGTAAATAAAATATTTCATAATGAGCAAACCAGTTTTTGAATCTGTGTTTGTGAACCCCTATATTATATATTTAAAATGTCCTGTTATTTAGTTAAGGAAAGAACAATATTTATGGTTGAATTTACTATTAGAGTCATCATTTTGATTTATAATCCATACCTAGCTGTCTATACTAGCAAAAACAAATGAACATAAAATTACATATATATTCTTGCTCTCTAATCACAGATATAAAACTAAAAATGTTAAGGCAGTATTTTAATTCAAAATCTGCTTTTGGGCCAGGAGACAGCAAGTGACTGTTTCAAAGCCACAAAGCCAGGAAGTGTACAGGAAAATTCAAAGTTATTTCTTTTATCCTGGTATAACGCTATTTCTGTAACATCATGATATCTTAGAATTAAGAACTTAATTTTAGTCCCTTTTGTTAACCATTTTATATTTTTTTACTGTAAATTCAAAAATTAGATCTAGAAAGCAAGATGATGATTTTAATACCTTAGTGCTATTCATTACTCTTATTATAATTTCTTGAATTGTAAAATCACTTACATGCTCTCAAGAGACATATGTGATGAAACATTGTATATTTTTAAAAATAACGCATGGAAACTTATTCAGTGGAAACTGAAGATAATATAATAACACTGACTATATTTACTAACATTTTATATGTATAGTCAATATTAGTAAAGCTCAGAGATATTCTCCAATACTTCATAATCTATCAAGCAATCTAATACTAATAGTAACCAGGTGCCAGAGAAGGAAGCCAGGTCAAACACCTAAATCACAGATGCCATTTACTAACCATATTTGGTTCTATTAGGAAATCTGAAAATAATTTTTAAATGATTATCTGTAATAATGTGAAAACAGATGTAAAAGGGTCTTTTTGTTTATAAAGTTTTGTCCTACTTGTAAAATAATAAATATACCTCATCTCTACACCTCTGGTACAGGTTTACTTATTGTTAAAAACAACCTGATATAATTTTCGCATTTCAGGATTTCATCACTTATAAATTTGTTGTGCATTAGTTTCTTTTTATTTAGTTATTGGTGATACTTATTTTGCTGTGCCTTATTTTTATGTTTCTATTGATGTACTGTTCTGGATTATTCATAATACTGTGTATATACAAATACATAAAGTCACTAATTTGGAAACATGTTTAACCCAACGGATTTTGAATGATCCCAAACACTTATTCTTTCTTCTTACCAAAGAGCCATCTAACCTAACAGAGTGGAATAGACCAAGTGTTAGATCTTTTCATCAACCCCATAGGAGAAATATTCTTTTTGCCTTGAATTAATAATTCCAAGAAATTGGTGATTTCACGTAGTTCTTCCTTCAACATAGATGTTTGACAGAATTACTGCTCTTCTAATGCAGATATGAAAAAATAAAAAGCAATCATTGATCTCCAGGGAAACCCAAACTTTTATGTACATATGAATCATCTGTGCATCTTGTTAAAACATAGAATCTGATTCAGTAGATCTAAAGTGAGTCTGAGATTCTGCCTTTCTAATGAGCTCCAAGATGATGATAGTGCTGCTGGTCCATAGACCTCACTTTGAAGGGCAAGAAGTAAACCATATTTCCCTCCCTGTTTTCTTTAGCCCTTCCCCAAACCATATGAGTTTCAATAGCCCTAGAAATGTATGTCTTCCATTCTGCAGTTAGAAATCAGAATGCATTGGGGAAAATAAATAGCTATTCTTTCTGGTGTTCTGATTTCACTTTAAATAAAATTGGAATAGTACCATTATACCATATTTCAGGTTATTATCAGTTAAATAGGCTCTGCTTGACTGCCTTGCAATTTAATCATTATTTATAGCCTTAATTTGGGGGGAATATAAATTCTAAATTCAACACAACTGACAGTGAATTTTTGAAATAACACCCATTTATAAATTTGGATTCCACTATATTTTGTAAACTCAAACAATAAAAACCCAAATGTATTAAGGAAACATTACAATGTACCAGGTAAAATACTATGATATATACTAAGTATTTAAAAATATAGCCCATGAGTTTTATTAAACAAAATTTATTTGTATAATACTGAGGAATTATGGAAAATACCAAAAAATGGTATTGCATTATAAAGGGAAACAGTGAAAGAATTTATAAAACACAATTTATATCATAATAGAATATATATCACATTTCTAATGCATATTCTTAAAATGTTTACCTTAGTCAAATATACTCATTAATCAAATATTTATTTAATACCCCCAACCTAGACAATGAGGATATAAAAAAGAAATAAGACATAGCCAAGAATCTCTAGAATAAGACAGTATAATAAAAAATTTAACAAGCAATATCAGTGTAACTTGAGAGGTGTTATTAGATCAGAATGAGCAATGTAGGTGGAAGAAATTCTGCTTCCTAAAGTCTGGGAGGGCTTCGATGTGGAGAAAGAACGTGAGCAGGATCTTGAAAGACAAGTGGGTTCCTTAACAGAAAATGGAAACAAGGGCACAGAGACTGGAAAGAAATTTTCATGTTAGGTATTAGCAAATAGGATGGTAAGATCCCAGCCTCAGGCCCTTGGAATAGACTGTGCTGAAGAAGGAAGCCGAGGAGGTGGCTTCTGCCACAATTAGAAGGGATCTATTCCTAGACTGACCCTCTAGTCTGAACCACTGTTTTTCACACCAGAATGTGTATCCCCTGAAGTATACAAAGATTCTCTAAGAGCATACAAGCTAAATAATCAAAGTCATATACATTCTTCCCAAAACTGATCTATCTGAAACATTAAAGTCCATACTAATTTTCTTACTCTTCTTCTTTTTAAAAAAGGCATCCTCCTAGATCTTAATCAGTGCATTACCCTAAGGAGTTAAACCTTTCCTAAATCAAACAAAGGTGATAGTTGATATAATCATTTCAATGTTGAGAAAGTACCTCTACTACTGTATAACAAAACTTCTAGCAAATCATATGCGTTCTATTTCTTTGCTTACAATAATATTAAAAGGGAGCCTATCTGAGTTGTCACATGATAGTTTATTAAAAATAACATTTGATAGTAGATCACCTTATGATTTTTGGCATATAACTCCAGGACTCTATGCAGCCCCAAATTAAATATTGTTGCTAAGAAAAAAAATACTTTTTCCATTTTCAGCTATTATATTTGAACAAATTTCCTCAGAATTTCTATGTATAATAAGAAAAGATAGAAAAGAAAAACACCCTGTCTTCTAGTAATAAATAATATTTACCCATGACTAGATGAAATAATTTATAAAAGCCATATAAATCTTTTTATGAGGTACATTGCAATAATATTTAAATAAATAGAAATGACAGTTTTAAAATTTGAAGACTTCCTTGATAATAAAGAGCATCGAATGTTTATATGATCAAATATGAGTTTCAGAAATATAATTCTGGCAATAATATTAAGAAGCAAGTGGAGAAATAGGAAACAGGCTAGCTAGAATATTCTTGCGATGGTTCAGGTCAATTATACTCAGACTTTTTCTTCTTACAGAATTAGATAATAGTTCATTAAGTTAAATCATTGCTTGATTATCTTATTCATCCCAGTAATTTGACTTTTTTCCCTCCTCATGTGATGAATCTTGGGACAGAAATAGACATATTGAGACTGTTTTTACAAGTAGTTTGACCAAAGTACTTTAGTATAACAACTACAACTCAGTAAAAAAATTGGTAGTCATGAAGAGGGTCAAAATAATTCCCTTAAATAGGGCGAAATTCGATTGATTTTGTTTTCTCTTTCTTTCCTCCTTTGACTTAGCTAGGGCTGGTAGCCTGACTGAATGATATTTAAATTTCTGAGGCAACATAGTTTTCCTTTCTTGATTTTGTTTCAATAAAATGTCTTCCTTTTTCCCTTAAGTTTCAGTGTGAAAAACATTTCATGAAGTTACTGGTATAGTAATTCATCTCTAATATCTACCTACTTACATTTAAATCTTTTGACGAATTATTTGCTTTATAATATACTGTCTATAAAACAATACTAACAGGTAGTATAAAACTGATAGCAATGTGGAACTGGAATAGAATAGATAAAGTATTACTAGGCAACAACAGATAATGAGTAGCTAGATTGCTAAAAATTCTAGACTTGCTAACAATTTGCATGTATTACTAATTTAGGACATATATTGTTAAAGCAATTGCCTGTATTTCTAATATTTCAATATTGTTCCATAATGTCTGTTTTATTACTCTATGGCTTGTGAAGAAAGTTTTTAAAACAGTTGTCAATCACGATATAAATTCAGGTTCATTTGCAAAAAGTTATTCTTAAATTATCATAAACTTGGAGAGACTAACTCAGTAAAAAAAAAATCTAGCTAAAGTTTGCATGACTGAGAATCTTATTAGTTATATTTATTAACATAATTACTATTTTTTGGCATGGCAGCGTTGTTAGACATTATTTAATTCACATAAAAAAGGGAAAGGAAGATTTATTACCGGGTAAGCTTTACATTCAAAATGACAATAACCGCCTGTAGGAAATAGACTCAGTATTCGTTCCCTGCTTGATACAGTGCACTTTAGGCCAGTTACTCTCTCTGCCATCTCAGATGCTCGATAAATATTGGTTAACTTGAATTTTCAATGAAGTTATACATCACGTGAAGTTGTTCTAAGATGCCCTCACTCTTTTGACTGATACCACTGATGGATATCAAGACCATGCATTACACAAGTTGGGGTTTTTACAGTGTGAGTTGATAGAAACAGTCCCTGCTCTTTGACTGAAATTAACTAGAAGCATGACCAACTTCAAAGTCATGAGCCTCAAGTCCTAACCAATAAACCAGCTTAACCTCACTACAGCATCTAACTCAATTTAATTATAAATGAATCTATTGTAAAAAATAATAATAATAATTACCTTAAGTTTTTAAAAAGTATTCCCAATTTAATCATTTTCACATCTCTTCTGTCATAGCAGGGGATTTTAGAGCACAAAAGACGTTCTTGTCCAATCACTCTTTCCTATACAAGCAGCAATGCCTACCCTTCATCTACTCACCCTCCTCTCTCTGGTCATAAATAAAAAAAATTAATTATTATTTATAGAGGATCTACTGTGTTCCTGGCTCTATGTTAGATACTGGGCACTTAGTGCTAAATCATA
>NW_006434839.1:17758936-17781627 GCF_000325575.1 Pteropus alecto
AGACCATAATTATTAGTTATTTTAATCACGATTGTTACTATTATAAAAGGCTAGTGTTGTAATGAGAATGGATAACAAGGCACCTGATCTATTTGAAGAATCATAAAAAATGATCTTTGGGCATTCTTGGAACTGATATTTAAGTTGATGTTTGCTGGATGAGGGGTCGTCAAGGCAGAGGATAGAGATGGAAGAGAGCTGTGCAGGGAGCACTCCAAGCAGAGAATGAGACATCTTGTATCTAAATAGTCCCAACATCATAGTTCCCAGGACCAGAGAGCCTTTCAAAAACATGTAAGAGAACTTACAAGTAAAATTATGTTTTAACCAACTTGAGATATATCAAAGTTATGCCCAAAGGAACTGGAATAATAGTTAAAATTTTGTTTTCACCATGGAACAATTGCTTGTTAAAAGTTCTTTCTCCTTTTCATTAATACTTACACATTCATGAATACAAATGTCTTTGTAAAATATATATAATTAAGCTTCTTACTGTGTCTGGCAGCTGTTATTCACATACAACTTGCAGAAATTTCAATGAAGTCTTTTTTTAAAGTAATTTGTCATTATTAACTTATTTTCTAATGAAAATGATGTATACAAGAAGAATAGGAATAATCACAAAACATTTTTTTCACATTTCAAGGTTTGAAAAGAAACTTATTTTTAATAGATGTAAGAATAACACAGTTATTACAATTGTAAAAAATTAATCTCCTTTGAAGCCTATTTTAAATCAATAAAAAAAAAAAAAGGACCTTTAGGGAATTTCTAAAACATAGGATTATCAAAACATTAGAATTAGGAAATGTTTTAAGTAAAAAATATTTTAACTACAGATAGATTATCAGATTTAACAATTATTTTTTATAGGATGTTCTGAAATTCATTTGTGTTGCATATCAATTTTATGAGTAAGATAAAACTGAAATGAACAAACAAAAACTAAACTTATTTACACTCAGTTGTCGAGTAACTGAGTGTCAGAAATACTATTGAGAATATCACAAATTTCAAGATACTTCTATTTATTCTTCTTTCATACTTATTTATGTGTATGCTTACTATACTCATATATAAAACATCTTTAAAATACCTATACAATGTCAAACTAATTTTTACAAAGTATGAAATTCATTGAATTAGATATTTTGTTTTCATAACTCAAAAAGACTGGTTTGATTTATCTTTTAACTGAAATATAGCTTTAAAGGTTTCAAAAATCACATAACTTCACTGATTAACATGGGACAAACAAAATTCCATCTATATCATCTCATACATTATTCAGTGACTCTTGACAAACACAAGTGCTAAAGTTGCAGGTGTCTGATAATCTTGCTCTCTAGACTGTCAACATATAATCTAAAATTGACACTAGTCTCAGAAGACATTAGATGCTAAGTGTATAGTAACCAGGCCTGCTCTCACAAATCTCAAGTTCACTTAAGAGGTCTGCTAAAATAGGTACCCAAAGAAATACTATATATAGAAAGAAATTTATAAATAAGGTGAGTGTGTGACCTGGTTTAGTCAGGATTTCCCAGGTTATACCAGTTACCCTGAGAATTATGATTAATAGCACACCTTTTACTCTCAAAAGTGTGCGGTTTGGATGGTATATCATATGATCACACAACTTATGAGCTGAGACACAGGAAAAATTATATAACTAGGTGACATACCAACCACAGCCAGCCTAAAAAATAAAGGATAAAAACAAGGAACCCCAAAAATCTGAGCCCCCGACATGGTAAATTCCTTACTGAAATTGGCCATATCTACAATCACATTAAATTTAAATGGTCTAAACGCTCCAGTTAAAAGGCTAAAATTGTCATACTGAAGAACAACAACAAAAGGGCCCCATATCCCACCACTGGGCTCAGTGCACAAAGCCCATTCCAGTCCCTGTAACACACCCTACTTGGTCATTGGGGAACAGGTGGTAGGGAGCCCTTGTAACCATGCAAATCTTCACTTCTTTAAAATGACTTTTTCTCTTCTCTTTTTCTTTGATTCAAACTGACCTTGGACTCACTTGCTTCTTTCCTAATCCTTCTACCTATTGCATGACCAATCCCTTAATTGTTAAATCCTTAGATCAGCATCAAACAAAGCCTCGTGTCTGTTGATCACAGAAATAGTTTTGGTCAAACTAAAGACAACATGTTGCAGTTCCACACTCATGAAGGTGAACGACCCTATTGGCATCCCCCTGAAACCAGACAGAATGACACCATGACTGACATCAGGACTTGATGCAATGATCAGTGCCTCTCCCCTGGTCCTGATCCATCAGTAGAGCCCCCAACCCCAACTCCCTTACCTACCATGACTAATGAGTTTTCCCCTATGTAACCTATCTCCTAGAGGCCATGGGGAGCCAGGTCTCTGAACGCTAGCTCACCTATGTCTCCAGGCTTGGCACCATTTCCTGAAATGAACCTCTACTTTCTTAGCTGCAAACTCCTGCCCATGCCACTTTTGGCTTTGATGAATGCAGACAAAATGAACTAATTGAGTTCAGTAACACCCTATGCAGTGGAAAGGGTGTGCAGAAAGGCCACTCTCTGGTGCCACTGCCACCTTGGCAGGGGACCCACGAGGCCCCCACACCCTGCCCTTAGAACAATGGGACTCGGCGTGCCAGGTGGCTTGGCCTTGTTCATTGTAGGGATGCGCTGGTGCTAATGCTTCTGAAAGCCATCATGGACAGTAAAGATTCCATGGGATCTTCAAGCAGAAGTCTTTTCACACTTCTTGAAAGCTTCACTACTTAACAAGTATAGAGTACCCTATATGTACCCTTCAGCCACACAGGTGAATCGTCCAAAAGCAATGGGAATTCATTAACAACTCCAGCATCCTCAGGGAAGGTCACCACCTCGAAACCCACAGCAAAACCATCGAAAACTCCAGTATCCTCAATCTCAAAGAATATGACAGTTACCACCTTGAAACCCATAGTAACATCTAAAATAGCAACACCAGGGGTCTCAACAAATATGACTTCTGCCACCTTAAAAGTCTACACTCAAAATAATGAATGTTTCACAAAACATAGCCTAGATGTCAACATTTGCAATGACCAGAGCTCACAATAGTTTGGTGACATCTATTTCTTCATTAGTAACAATCACAACAACCATAAATGCTAAAGAAAATACAAGAACAAAATTCAATTTTGGCAGCTTTGTCTGTGGTATTGCATTAACACTGGGAATTTTATCTGTTCTGCACATTAGATGCAAAATATACTATTCAAGAAGAGTAACTTATTTTAGAACCACTGATGAACATGATGCCATCATTTAAGGAAATCCAAGGCCCAGTGGAAAGATGATTGATGAAACCCTATCATTTAAGACAAAATTCTCCTTTTGAAAATAGTATAGGGGTGGCACCATAATGTAGTGTTTAGCACATCTGCTTTACATGAAGAAGGTCCTGAGTTCACGCCCCAGGCGGAGCCACAGACCATACCCCAGGTGTGCCAGGCCCTGGGGGCACCAGGCCCCGGGTGCACACTGCGAGCATGTGGGAGGAGATGCCCCACCTTCAGAGATCCAGTTCTTAAGAGGAAATGGCAACATCCATAGGTCAGAGGTGGAAGGGGGGAGAGGGGAAAAAAAATATAAAAAAAAAAAAAGAGAGAGAGAAAATAGTATAAACAAGCCATGCATATAATGTATAATGTATTGTGCAAAGATTCTTCATGATTATTAAAGGTAATGGTTTGGATTTTTAATGAACATTTGAAGCTTACAGTTAATGCAATGATTATATTCACTTTTAGAAAATATATAGTAAGACAAACAAGTCCTGTCCCATTTTCTTGTAGCATTGGTCACACAGGGCCAGTAATTAGAGACATCATCACTAAAGGGCACAATGCCATCTGGGCATACAAACAAAGAGCTTGTGATGGCACTTAAGATGTTGATTGTCCTTGTCACTCACACAAAGAATTCCAGTGCTATTCAGGGCTGGATGCATCCTAATTACTAATTACTAATGCCACACAGCAGACATTTTTGTGAGTAAACCAGGCCTTAAGCATAATTTTAGTTTAAGTGTCTCTTTAGAAAACATCAATATTTTATATGTTTTAAAGCTTAGCATTTGGTTTAGAAACAAAATGCACTCCCCTAAAAAAAGAGATCAGATAAAAGCGGAAACAATACCTGGGCTTAACCCTGTTAGCCACCAGAGCGCCTGTATATTTATTAATAACATCTTTCATGCTTTTGATGACAGTTGATATAATTATCTTTTTTCCCTCTGTATAATTTCAAGAAATTTTAATGTTTAACATGATAATGTTTTAAAAACTTAGTATTAAATAAGAGGTTACCTCAACAATATCTTCACCACTGGAAATTGCATTATTTTATATTCAGCAATTAATTATATACTTAGTGAATATTTTTGAGATGTAGAGCTACTTTCAATATCTAGAAATATTTAATATAGTGTAAACATACCTAACTTAAAAAAAAAAAAAGAAAAAACTCTTACATCAGGGGTCCCCAAACCCTGGGCCCAGACCAGTACCGGTCCACAGTCTTTTAGAAACCTGGCCAACACAGCAGGAAGTGAACAGCAGCGGGCCAGAGAAATTTCATTTGTATTTGCAGCCACTCCCCAGCGCTAGCATCACCGTCTTCAGCTCCACCTCAGATCATCAGGCATTAGATTCTCATAGGAGCAACGGTCCCTGGTGCCAAAAACGTTGGGGATCGCTTTCCCAAACGTTTAGATGCTATATAGTCAGAACCATAGATTAATGCTGTTCATCAAACCAGGGGTTGTGCTGCTCCCCTCAGGATATACAAACCTATAGGATGAAAATGCTACATTTTCCTGCACTATTTTACTCTAAAATTTGGGGAAAAGCATTTTTAAACTAAAATACCAATATATTTTGGAATAAATTCTTATAAAATTTTAAAACAGGAATTTTTAAGACATGAAACTTCCTGCTTCCTTTTCAGAGTGTTCTGCAGACCCCTCCTCTTCCTCCCTTGCTGAAGACAAGGCACTTTCATGCATATTATGTTAATGGAGAGAAAAATCACAGGGTAATAGGGACACCAATATTAACCAATATATTTTAGAGTGTTTTCAGTTTTACGGTTTATATTTTAGCACTCAAAACTCAGGGTCAATTTTTGACAAAAGATGTATTTAGTCATAGTAAATACTGAGATAGTATTTCCATCTTAAATGGGTCAGAGTAAATCATGCCAATTTCTAATAATCTAAAAATTATCTAAGATGTCCTAAAGAACATGCACCTACATTTAATTGAATTAAATATAACTCTCGTGATCAGTTTTGATTTACAAAGAATATCATACGTAAAGAATTTTGATATAAAATAATCATTTCTACTCATTGTGCATTACAGCCAGTAGATGCAATGAATATGAATGATAAAAATGATCTAAAATGTGAATATGACAAGATGTATGTGACACATGCAAAGTAGAAGAAATATTATGAAACACATGTGTTTACATTAGTTTGAAAAAAGATGTAGTCTGATAGATAAGTTGTGTTATTAATTTCGCCCTAACTGGTCTTTAAACTACTGCTTTCATCTCTGCAAAATATACTTAAAGTACAGTTTATAGTAATAGGGCCTTTTAAATTTAAGTTGTTCTGTCCCCTGCATTCTTGATATTTCAGTATTTCAAATCAGTCACAACTTTTTAGACAGGCTTGAAAATTTCTTGAGTGCTATTTCTTTAGCATTTTGAAGATTAAAAAAAAACCTTTTTAAATACTAAATGTAATTATATGCCTTTAAAGTTTCCTGTGCTTTGAGTGTGAAATAATTTAGTTATCTTGTCTCTGTATATAAGCTGTATAATTTGTTATTTTCAAATACCAGTACTTCAATAGAGTCAGGTTTCTTTGGTTATGTGCAAAAATTGAAATGCAAACCTATATTTTGATATGGAACACATTTCCTAAACATAAATTTATCTCCCTAATTATGTTTACTTAAGCAAATGTTCAATTTTGTTTGCATTCTTTGAGAATGTATTTACTTAAAGATAAAAGCAATCCACGTGTATATTTAAATATTAGGCAGAATTCATTCAATGATTGTAAAATTTCCTTGGATAATCCATAAAACGAATAATTCAAATATAGATAAATGAGAGTTGGCAGTATATTACAGCGATAATTTTGTATTTTTCAGAAAAAAATTAAAGCAAATTCCTTTTATTTTTTCTTTCTATTAAAATAACTAGCTTTTAATATTTCATTGTTACTGAGATATATTTTTAGAATAAAATTTGTTTTCCAAGAAAAAAAGAAACAACTACATGTTGCCTATAAGAAACCCAATTTACATAAAAGGATAAAAGGAGCTAAAAGTAAAAAAATAGAAAATACATACTAGGCAACAACAGTTTTTAAAATCTGGAGTTGCTATGTTAATATCAGACAAAGTTGATTTTACAACACAAATATTAAGAAGTTCATTTCTTAGTGACACACAAGCTATTCAAATGACATTACACTCGTAAAACATGTACCTAATAGTAGAGCTTCAAAACATGAAACAAAAACCGATAGAACTGCAAGAAGAAACAGACGAGTCCACAAATAAAGTCATATATTTCAATACCCTATCTCAATAAATGATAGCATAAGTAGAAAATCAGTAAGAATATAGGGATTTTGAACAATATTAACAATCAAGTTCCCTCATTTATGTTTATAGAACACTTCACCCAACAGCAGCAGAATACACATTCTTTGCAAGTGCACGCAGAAACATCTGGTCCATAACACAAGTCACAAAAATTAAAAAGGATTCAAGTCATACAACGTATATTATCTGAACACAATGGTATTAAATTAGACAAAGTAATAGAAATGTATCAGAAAAATCCTCAAATATTTGGAAACTAAATAACATGTTGGCCAAAAAAGAAATCTAATGAGAAAAAGAAAGTCAGATTTTCATGAACACACAGTGTAAAAATATATATGTCTTATTTTTAACGTGTACAGCTGAAATTTATTGGATTTTGTTAACTAATGTCACCATAAAAAAATAACTTTTTTTAATTTTTAAAAAATAAAAAAATACTTTATGGAGAAGTACTTCAAAAAAATAAAAGAAAAAGAAAATGGAAATAAAAATACAACATATTGGTTTATAGTATCAATACAATCACAGAGATTGAGCAAGTTTTGTCTGTTTTTTTGTTTGTTTTTGCTTTTTTAGAAATTGAGAAGCTGATTTAAAATGATATAAAAATGTAAAGGACTTAGCATAACCAAAACAATGTGATTTCAAGACTTATTATGAAGCTATACTAATCAACACAGTGTGATATTGACATAGAGATAGACAAAAAGATCAACAATAGAATTCTAGGTACAGACCCACACATATATAGAAAATAGTCTTTTGACAAAGGTACAAGGGCAATTCAATGAAGAAAGGATACTCTTTCCAACAAATGTTGCAGGAATAACCATGCAGTATAGACCTCATGTTCTTATCACAATTAAAAAATTTTTAAAAAGCCTGATGCAAGTAGGGAAGAGGTGAGAACTTTATAGGTGAATTTTCTTCTTATCGAAGGAGAGATAATAAAGGCCTTATTAAAAGATGCTTTCATGAGCTGTGGGGAAAAAAATTATTATCTTTCAAATTGAGAAATTTGTAGCGTTGGGGTTAAGTTACTATGGGGTTAGTTTCCTGTGTTTCAGTCTACAAGAAGCTAATTGAGGTGAGTCTCAAGACCTCCAACACCTCGTCAACCAAAAGAACTCTTTTTGTATATTTTACATATTAGCCATCTATTTAAGATCATATAATGATACAAAATATGTTTTTCATCAATAACTTTGAAACAATTTTTTTTGTTTGTGGTCTAGGCTGTTTGTGTGTGCACATGTGTGAGTGCACACAAAACATACCTCTTCCTGTGTTACTGATAATACTAGAAAACCACCCATTTGCAGATAGGTTTATCTATGTGGAAACGATGAGATAAAAACAATTATAGTTTCCCTTATTTGCCTCACTTAAAATCATTGTGACTATTTAATACTATTTAATTCAACAGATTATTTATGTATAACTGTAGTATGGGGATTTACATAATGCTAAATATACTTACTGGTCCTTTTTTAAAAGCTTGAACAGGCAAATCTGACTCAAGCGCTCATGCTCTCCTCCATGTTATTCTATAACTTCAGGAATATAAAACTCCAAACAGCAAACTTGTGATTTTTATGAACATAAGTTCTGCCTATTATGTAGCCAGTTTTAGAACTTGAACTCTGAAAACCATAGTTTGCAAGCTTTATTCTCTCTTATTGTCATTTTTGTTCTTGATTACTTATTCTTTAGTATTTACTTAAAAGATGTAAATATTCTAAGCACTGTATAGTATATTTTTTCTGGATCATAGCAACATACAACCATTTTCATGATGACTGGGTTCAACAATGTGGTTTGACAGCCCTTTGAAATGACTTAAAAAGTTATTCTCACCTGTATTACCAACCTTCCTTCCAAAGTTCAAAATGGAACTTTTCTATCACAAAACACTTTGGTTTTGCTTTTCCTTGAACAAGCAATTTCTTGTAGCAAGTGTAGACACCACATGAAGGCACAATATTAAAGCATGAGTTAAAAGAAGACTTACATTCACAAAACTAGCATTACTATTTGAGGAAGCATCAAAAATTCTGTAGGTATTTTCCAAATTTCTAATGTTAATTAATTAATTAATTCTTAGTAGCATCACAAGCTCTTCATTAATTCAATCTGGCAGCACAATGGCATCAAAATATCAAAATAATTTAAGGTGTACAGACAACTGTATAATATAAGACTGTGAGCTACTTGAGGTCAGGGATATTAAATTTTTCATCTTCACGTCTCCAGTAGTTGGCATTATGTCAGACATAGAACATATAACACACTAAGAGTTCGTTGAGTTATATTCCTAAATAAGCATCCAATTTTCATTTTGATTTAGCAAGCTAATGTCTGTATGAATTTCCATAACACACAAGAATAAAAGTTTAATCACATTAAAGTTAAAATAAAAAAGTGTTAAGTATTAAATACTTGAATGAAATGATCTCATAACTTTTTGGTGTGAAAAGTCAAAATCTCTTCATAAGGTAAAAAAAGGTATCTATTAACATTATAAGAATTATAAATGATGGAGGAAATTAATATTCACAGCAGCTTTCATATTCCACCTTGATTTTGTAGAGTTTGCACTCCATCTAAAAACTACTGAATTCTGAATTTTTAACATATAAATACTTTTCTTTCTCTCATTTTAAGGCTAGATTACTCCTCTAAAATACTGCAAAATGAAACAGGTAATTTAGTTAAAGCATATATTATATTCCTGACGTAAAACAAATTGGGTTTTTAATACAGACATGATGAGATAAGCATGCGACAGACATAATCAAAGGGCATGAAGTAGAATGAAACAAAATATTTAATTCATGCAACATTACATAAGGCATTGCTGAAGTAACCTTTGGCTTAGAGATTTGTTTTTTGGACTACAGAACAAAGTACATTAGTGCCATCTCCTGGTAAGTATAAAATTCGGAAGAGAAGGTTTAACTTTCAAGAAATTCCTTTAGTTAATAAGTAGTTCATATTTTCTAATTTCTCCTCCAATGGAAATGCTGTAATTATTATTTCCTAATTAAAGTAATATGAAGATTAAATTTTTCACCTATAAAAGCTATTTTTTTATTTTTAGTACCTCACCTTATATCGTGAATATTGTAGCTTTATTTTTAAGAGTGTATACTAAGCATATAGAGACATTTTGAAGTTCTCACATTATTAAACCCACTAAAGCCAAAAAGGATTCATACCTTATGAAAGTCTTTCTTAACCTATGTCATTTGTAAAAATATTTCAATAACATTAGAGGAAAAGGTATTAGAATCTTGTACTGAGGGTCTGATGTTCCCATAGATGTTTTCCATACTTATTTTTAAGAGCGTTTTCCAATGAAAAGAACTTTAATAATAGCCTTTTTAGAAACTCATTTTTGTATCTTTAATTTCTCTTAGATAAGTCATTATTGTTATGACTTCTGCTGTCCCTCAAGTCAAATTTAGCCCATTTTTAATTAAAAAATATTATACAGGAATGCATTTTACTTTTTTCTCCATTTTAAGTTGAGTGGTTTGTGTTGCTTTCCTATGAAATTCCTAATATTTTATACCCTTTTTAAAGAAATTATACCAAACTATATATTCAATAAAATGTTGCTCTTTATATGATTAATTAGGGGTTGCTGAAATTTATAAGTTAAGGATTAGAAAACCTTCAGTTAATATAAGGTTCATGAAGGTAAAAGGTTTTTCTATTTGGTTCAAAGATATATCCTCAGTACCTATAATAATATCTGACATACAGTAGGTGTTCAGTGTATATTTGTTGATTTTCTTAATGAAAGACTTAATTGGGCATAGAAATTTATTATTTATTTTAAAATTAATAAAAATTAAATCTGGTTTTTATTTGAACCTCCAGTTATTTCTTTCTTTTTTTTTCTATTATTTATGCCTACGGCATAATTTTATTATTTATGCCTACAGCATAAATAATAAAATAGTACTAGGTGGTCTCCCATCCAAGTACTAACCAGGCCCAACCCTGCTTAGCTTCTGAGATCAGACATGGGGTTTGTTCAGGGTGGCATGGCCTCAGACCATGGACAATGGCTCCACTGGGCCATGAACCCAGGACCTTCTGAATGTAAAGCAGATGTGCTAACCGCTATACTATGGAACCATGTCCTTCTGTTATTTCTTACGTCTCAAAATATTTCAAATGGAATGTACACACACACACATACATACAATACATAAGCTACATTAATTTCCATACAAGCTCTTAATAAGAGGTTTTGTATTTGGTCCACATCTTTTCTCTGTCTGCCCACTTCCTCTTAGCAATTTTATTTATCTTTAAGGTTTCAATTAGCTCCTCTACGTAAATGCTCCCAAATCTCTACCTATAACCGTATTCTCTCTTCTATGTTCTAGAGTCGACCTGCATTTCAAACTGTTAAATATACCTATAAACATAAATGAATATGTTCTGTATATACTTCCCTCTAATAATGAAAACCCTTGTATGTGCCCCATAAATATATTTATTCTTTTATTCCATATCTCTATCAGACTATCTTCCCAGTAATGAGACTTGAAATTTCAGTAAACCTCAGATATATCTCCCACATGAAACATGCACTCACACTTGTGTGCATGCACAAAAACACAACACACATTCACACACCTCTTTCCACTTTCACTGTCATATGCTCAGTTGAACCCTGATTAATTCTCATCTAGCCGTGTTCAGTAATCAGTTCTCATGGCTAAGAAGCCTCTAGTCTCTCCACACTGCATAACCTCCTAATTCTTGCTGTAATTTTAAACATCCTAGAACAGCACTACTTCAAAGCACCTTAAGCAAAACATTAGCTCAATGTGTTAAGTGATTAAAAGTCTATAGCCAAATAAATTTGGGGGATATTATATGTTTTTAATTTAAACAATTTGTTTAAATTTTTTTAAAAAAACATAGTTTACCTATTTCTCCCACCCCCACCCCCACTGCCCATCCTTCTCTGGCAACCACCGATATGTTCTCTGTATCTAAGAGCTTGCGCTTTGTGTTTTGGAGATTTTTTTAGTTTCCACATATATGAGAAATAATATAGTATTTGTCTTTCTCTATCTGACTTACTTCACTTAGCATAATGCTCTTGAGGTTCATCATTGTCACAAATGGCAAGATTTCATTCTTTTTTATGGCTGAATAATATTTTATTATTTCTCCCATGCATCCATCAATAGACACACTCAGTTGTTTCCATATCTTGCCTACTGTAAATAATGCTACAATGCCAGAGCTAGAGTATCCCAGCTCTGCTTATGTTGCCTTTGCAAGTGGGTCAGGGTACGTAGTCTCCAGGGACATCGTCCACTGGCTGGCCAGCAACATGGGGAGGTTCAAGACCTATCAGGGTGAAGATGTAAGCATGGGCATTTGGATGGCAGCCATAGGACCTAAAAGATAGCAGGACAGCCTGTGACTGTGTGAGAAGACTTGTAAAAAGGGAGTTTCTTCCCCTCAGTATTCTGCACTAGAGCTCACAGAACTGTGGAAACTGAAGGAGCTGTGTGGTATCCCTTGTCTGTGACAAGATAATGATGATTTTAAGTCACGGTGTTTAAAGATAGGGTAGGCAAATGATAATCTAAGTGTAAGTCTGAGGACCGCCAGGTTTCCGCAATGATTATGTGACCTTTCAAGAGAGTTCTAGGCTTCCTGTAACCAATGTGGTATTCTTAATGTTTGCACAAATTTTCCTTTTTAAAAATCAACCAATACTGTAGCATAAGAAATTTTTATTTATATATTGAGAGATGATTTGAAAAATACCAAATACTTCATAAAAGGAAAAATATTTCAAAATTTTGATGCATCATTTCTAGTTAATAATTCATTACCTATTATTTAATGGTCAAAAAGCTTGTCCAGAAATCTTTAGTACTGAGAGTTGAAATTTCAGCCTGGATTGCAGAAAAGCTGAGTATAGCATAATTAGGATAATTAATATGAGTCAAAAACAACTCACAGAAATTCTGTGTGATCAATTATAAACTCTGGTCGCTTACACCAAAGTTTGGGATTTCTGGAAATAATGTCAGATTCTTTAGATATCTGAATGAAGTAGACAACTGAAACTTGAAAAAGAACCAATTTAATTCTCAGTTCTGGACCTTGGTTTTGAAGTTCATTTAAGTGGATTAATGCAAGTTTTCTTTCGCTGTGTCACATAAATCCTGAAGGTCACATTTTAGTACTTCTGTAAACAACATGCTAAATTTTTTGTGAATATAAGTAAACTCAAATACCTCTCAGAGTTTTAGTGCCAAAGTTGACACTTTGAAATAATTTTGCTTTCCTCCTGTCATTGTCTAATGTTTACCTAATCTTTCACAGAAGAATATATGTTCAGTTTAGGTATAACTGTAGAGAAAAGCATGTAATTAATTTTTGTAAGTACTCTAAAAATAGTGCAGTTGAGAAGAGGGATCTTAGCATGTATGTCATATATAGTAGCGGATGTGCCTCTCTAAGTTTAATGGATATTCTCCAAATGACCAACCAAATCATTTTAACAAACTTTGAAACTAGTAGTATCAATAGAGAATTCTAGTAAAACTGGTCCTATGACAGATATTAACTGTGTTCAGTTTTTATTAGATTTAGCTAGGTACTATTTGACATTGAAATCTTCACATAATGAAATGCAGTCATGAACTATAAAATAAGTATAAAATAAAATCATAAAATCGTTAGTAGGCACAAAGCCTTTATTACTGCTATTATATACAAGTCAAGAAATGGTCTTATCCCAATGAAAGTACAACCTTTTCTACACTTAGGGCAAGTTATAAACCCTTTTATTTTTTGAGAGTAGAATTGTTCCAATAAATCATTTATTCCCAGTCACGATAAACAGTCTAGTCTCTGAGTTTATTAGTTAGCTGTTACCATCACAATAGACACTCCATTTTCCACAGAATAAAACTGTAATAACTGTTGGTCATTTTCTAGTTCAATCTCTCTCCCCAGCATCTAAAATTAGAACAAAGAGTTGGAGTGAGGTGATTAAGATCTGACAAAGAGTGTTATATATATACCATCTTCCAAACAGAGATATATGGTCTCCATTTAGAATCAGTGTTAAATAGAGACTCAGTTTAATGGCATGTCATACTGTGGGGAACCAGGCTTGACTTTGTGTTTTGCTGGGCTACTTACTTTGGGACCTTCAGAGGACAAGAGAAGGTCTGATGCAGGAACTTTGAGAAGACATGACAGAATTCCTTCCGCCTCTTGAATTGTCATAGAGTCTTTCAAAGAGAAGAAAAACCATTAATTCTCTGAAATGACAGTTACCTGTATTACTAGTTCACATGACAAGACCACAATTACAATGACAGCTGAAACTGTCATTTCACAGTAACAATTTACCCAAGTAAACTATTAGGGAAAGGTGCACTGATCACATGTGACACAGTTTCACAGCACTTATTAAGTCACTTGGGAAGCTGTGGGAAAGGGAGCCAGTATTTGACCTAAGTGCTATCTGACAGAGAGTTTTCATACCATTTCAGTGGTGTTTAACACTTCTTCCTGAATCTGAATAAACCAGAAATCATATTCTCTACACAGAGTAATAAATGTGAGTAAAATCATTGACTTTTCGAAAGTTTTAAATCTTTGCAATTACTTATGAATTAACTGAAAGACTGCTGGAATGCGGCTCTTGCCCTTTCTGGCCTTAGTTTCCTCTTCTGTAAAGTGAAGGGTAAACTAATGATCTATGAAATCCCTTCCAGCTCAACCAGTCTGTAATTACTGTAATATGTAATTGTTTGACACATGCATACTGGTGATCACCTAGCACGTGAATGTAACTTAATGAGTAAATGCTTTGATTTATTCAGAAAACACTATGAACTTTTTTCCCAAAGATGGATATGTGATAAATATTGGATATTTTTATGACAAATATAGTTTCTTTGAAGTTTTAGCTGGAGGCACAGCAATAGTATGGTGATCCTATAAGTATCACATGTACTCAAACAAATATTTTTTTTATCAAAAATAATTTTTTAAAAAGCTGTTTTTATGCAATTTGTGATAATGAATGTTATCTTTATTTTTTAGAGAAAAATAATGCTACAATAAACATGGACATATATCTTTTTGAGTTTTTTTTTTCTTAATAAATACCCAGAAGTGTAATTGTTGGATTACATGGTAGTTCTATTTTCGATTTCTTGAGGAATCCATATACTGTTTTCCATAGTAGCTGCACCAATTTACACTCCCACCAGTGGTGCACAGGTTTCCCTTTCCTCTACATCCTTGCCAACACTTGTTATTTCTTGTCTTTTAATAACAGCCATTCTAACAGATTGTAAAGTGATATCTCATGGTGGTTTTGTTTTGCATTTTCGTGATGATTAAGATGTTGAGCATCTTTTTGTGCACCTGTTGGCCAACTATATGTCTTATTTGGAAAAATGCATATTAAGATCTTCTGCCTATTTTTAATGATTGTGTATACTTATTTATTTATTTGCTATTGGGTTGTATCAGTTCTCTATATATTTTAGATATTATCCCTTTATCAGCTATGTGATTTGCAAATATTTTCTCCCATTCAGGAGATTATCTTTTCATGTTGTCGATGGTTTCTTTTGCTGTGCAGACACTTTTTAGTATTATATAGTCCCATTTATTTTTGCTTTTGTTGCTTTTGGTTTTGGTGTCAGATTCAAAAAATTGTCAAGGAGATTATCCCTTATGTTTTCTTCTAGAAATGTTATGGTTTCAGGTCTTATGTTCAAGTCTTTAATCCTTTTTGAGTTAATTTGTGTGTATGATGTAAAAGAGTGGTCGTTTCATTCTTTTGCATGTGGCTGTCCAGTTTTTCCAACATTACTTATTGAAGAGACCATCCTTTCCCCGTTGTGTATTCTTGGCTCCTTTGTCATAAATTAATTGACCATATACACATGAGTTTATTTCGGGGCTTTTGATTCTGTTCCATTGATCTGTGTCTGTTTTTATGCCCCACCATACTGTTTTAATTACCATAGCTTTGTAATATATTTTAAAATTAGGAAGTATGATGTCCAGTTTTGTTCTTCTTTCTCAAAATTGCTTTGTCTATTTAGGCATTTTTGTGGTTCCATACAAATTTTAGTGTTATTTGTTCTATTTCTTTGGAAATTTCATTGTTTTTCGATAGTGATTGCACGGAATCTGTAGACTGTTTGAGATAATATAGATCTTTAACAATATCAATTCTTCTAATCCATGAACACAATATTTTTCCATTTATTTGTGTCTTCAGTGTCTTTCATTAATGTCTTGTAGTTTTCAATATACAGATCTTTCACCTCCTTGGTTAAATTTATTTCTAGGTATTTTATTCTTTTTGATGAAATTGTAAATGGGATTTTTTCTTTATTTCTCTTTCCAGAAGTTTGTTACATGTATAGAAATGCAAAGATTTTTGAGTATTGATTTCATATCCTGCAACTTAATTGAATTTATTAATTCTGTTTTTTGATGACTCTTTAGGGTTTTCTATATACAATATCATGTCATTCACATATATGACAGTTTTACTTCTTTTCAAGTTAGATGCTTTTCATTTTTTTTTCTTGCTTCATGCTCTAGCTAGGACCTACAATACTATTTCAATAAAAGTAGTGTGAGTGGGCATCCTTTTCTTGTTCATGATCTTAGAGGAAAGGCTTTCAGCTTTTCATCATTAAATAGGATTTTAGCTATGGGCTTGTCATATACACTCTTTATTATGTTGAGGTACATTTCCTTTATACCCACTTTGTTGAGAGTTCTTATCATAAATGGATATTGAATTTTATCAAATGCGTTTACTGCATCTATTGAAATGATCGTGTAATTTTTATCCTTTATTTTATTAATATGATGTATCGCATTGACTAATACGTGAATGTTGAACCATCTTGCATCCCTGGAATAAATGCCATGTGACCATGGTGTATGATCCTTTTAATGTATTGTTGAATTTAGTATGCTAATATTTTGTTAAAGATTTTTAGCATCTATGTCTATCAGGGATATTGATCTGTAATTTTCTTTTCTTATGGTGTACTTGCCTGTTTTCGATATCAGGGTGATGATGTCGACCTAATAAAATGAGCTTAGAAGAGTTTCTTCCTCTTCTGTTTTTTAGAAGAGTTTGAGAAGGATCAGTATTAATTCCTTTATGAGTATTTGGTAGATTTCACTAGTGAAGCCATCTGGTCCTTGACTTTTGTTTTTTTGTTTTTTGGGGGTTTTTTTTGGGGGGAGGGGTTGATTACTATATTTTATTTAAAGTAAAATTGATACATTCATTTTATAGCCCGAAATATACTAATGTAAATGTGAGTTTCCAACAGGGGAAAATACTACACAGTTTTTTTCTCTCTTACTTGGACTTTGAATTTGTTTATGTGAGACTGTCTCTTCAACTATCATTCCATAGAAGATGCTTTGGAAAGTACTGCTATAGAGCACCATTGTGATAACGTCTCTCCTCTTCTCAAACATGGAATGAAGATGAGAGTACATTCTAGAGCTGTGCTGTCCAGTAAGCTAGCCACTAGCCAAGTGTGACCATTTACATTTAAATTAATTAACATTAAAAAAAATTTTTAAGTTCCATTCTTCAGCACATTAGTCACATTGCAAGTGCTCAACAGCCCCATGGGGTTCATGGCTACCATATTAAATAGCATTGTTCTAGAGTAAGACTAACTGGGTTCAATTGTTTAGTAGTTGTTTGACATGGGACAAGTTAGAAACTATTCAGGATCTCCATTTCCTTATCTACAAACTGGAGAAAATTTTAGAATCGACTCACAGAGTTACAGTGATAATTAAATGACTAATGCATGGTAAGAGCTCAGAATAGTAATGGTACATGGTAATAATTCAGTAAACATTAAGTGATATTATCTATTAGCATTATTAAAATTGTTCTTTATCGCTTATTGTTTAAAAAACAAGCTTTCTAATCTGCTATTCAAATTCTCTTTTATCTGTGTCCACTTGCCTTTTAACCTTTATTTTTACTATTTCCTTATATGCAGACTGACCTTCTAATCAACCTCATAGTTTTCAGGCTCTACACATTTGCTAAATCTCTCTCCTTTGTTGGAATTGCCCTCCCCACTTCCTATCATCACCACATCTAAATCCTGTTCATTATTTAAAGTCAAGGTCAAATTCCACTTTCGCCAAAAGCAAGAAATAAACTCTCTGCGCCTGACTTTCATGCCTTGCTCTCTGAATCTGCTTTTGGAAAATCAAATTTTGTTCAATAGTCATGTGAGTATGCTTTATTTTTTCTACATAAATTATCCTATAAATTATGGTATAACCTATACTCTATGAAGGTAATCAATTAACATGTCCTAAATAATTGAGCAAATCATAACTTTAATATAAAGACTTTAATTTTGCACAATTTAGCTGGACCCCTACTAAGTGATATATGCTCTTTGCAAAATATACCTTCTGTGATATTCAATATTTTTATATGACATAAAATTTACTGTTTCAACAGATATGTGAATGCTAAGAAGAAAATTCATTTCTCAATGAGAAAATAAAGAGATCGTAATATATTATTCAATCAATGGAGTATTAAAATCTAATAAAATCATAGCTATGAATATAAATACATATTTTACTTGGAGAAATTATTTTAAAACTTTTTCTTTAAACGATTGTTTTTTAACTAATTTTGTTCTGAAACAGAAATGAAATTAAAAGCAATATTCTTGCTTGATATAATTATCAAGCAAAATTTTATCATTAGGTGTCCTTTCTGTCTGCTTTAAATGCTGACCAGCATGTGAGAGAGGGAAAAGCACAAGAACATATTCATTTTGAATGAGCAGAGAATGTGATTTTATGAATGCAAAACACTTTTTAAAAAGTGAATGCAATAATTAAAAGTGCTTCTGGGCATGAATAAGTCATATAGCTCAGCAATATTTATAGACACAATCTTTACATTGGAAAAGTCAAATGATATATTTAATGTACCAGCAACTTTCATTGTCAAGCATAATGAATAGAAATTTTCAACCTTTTTTACAATGCATTCAACATTTGTCAATGCGAAAGAATTCAGTTTCCAGGAGAGTTTTAAAGATGTCTTAAGGGCAAAAACCCAACTATTGCTTCATTTTGATAGTGATACACAGTAGGAACTTAATTATTAATTACAAAGATGTTAATGGTAATAATTTTTAATGTGAATTTTTAAATTGTTTAATGCAGCTTTTGTTAAAAATTTTTGTTAATGGAAAGCTGAACAGTTTAAAATTATTTAGAGTTTTCATTGACATGCGTATTAAATTCAGAAGGGAAGTGGGTAAATAAAATTTATTAAAGCTGCTCTCTAAAAATAGTATTATCAAAAAAAAGAGGCAGAAGCATTTATTTGAATTAAGATTAATAATTTCAAAAGCAAATTTATTTGGCAGTATCTCAAATGAACTATTGAGTCATTTACTCCTTAATCACAAATAGTTTAAATAAAACCACCCTTCACCCTTTCTCCTGTTCCATCAAAACTTACTCTTCTAGAGCAAACACTTCAGTTGTTAGAAGTAAAACTACTGATATTTCTATACATTAGGTTAAAATACATACCAAGCCTCATCCTAAATAAAATTGTAAAGTTAAATCGGCACCCTTCAAATTTTCTAACGCTAGTAGTCCTCCTCCATAATAAACACCAATATCATAGTGAGCACAATCAAAATCTATATTTGAATTTTTTTGAAGCATCTAATCTTTCACCGATTATTTCATATTGGATGAGCTTAATTCAAAAAATTTAGACAAAATACATCTTTAGCTGACTTTAATTATGAGGAAACTAAAACAAAAAAGATATGTAAATATTACACATACATGAAATATAAATTTATAGTTATTTTTATATAAAAAGATCATATGTTCAAATATTTGTAGTATATTTTAATTACACAGAAAAGTAGAGAGAATAATATAAAACACCCATTATCTATCACAGTGGTCATATCTTAATATTTTTTCATATTTGCTTCAAATCATTTTAAAATCATCCCTGAATAACACTCTCTGATCCCATGTCAATCTTTCTTTTCTTCAAAATAAAAAATAGTATAAATTTTGTATTTACTGTTCCAACAATGCTTCCACACTTTACCATTCATATACATACACATAAAAATATGTTTTATTTGTTTTTAAATTTTATGTAAATGGCCTTATACTTAAGGCATCCTTCTGCAAAACTCCTTTTTCTGTCAATATTAATTTATAAGTACTTTTTGTTTATTGAAACTACAGTATTTACAGATAAATATATTGTACATTGCATGAAAGAACAGGAAAGAAGCGGTATATGGTCTTATTTAGGTGCCTGAACATGGCAAAAGAGTAAGAAAGACATATGTTAGATTATCTGACCTGGCTTTTCGTATTCCATACACCCCCTTTTCCCTCACCCTAATACCAGTTTGTAATCACTGATTCTCATGAGAGATGCTATGGATAGGTTTATGTTTGTAATCACTGATTCTCATGAGAGATGCTATGGATAGGTTTACGTTCTACCTGTGAAGTATAGTATTAAGACAGAAAAAGCTAAAAATCAATACTTAAATTGCAGAATGGCTTTCTGACTTGTAATTTCGATGGAAATACTAAATGTCAAATGAAAAAATTTATTCATCAAATTAGATAAGGGCAGTAGGAGAACATAGAAAAAAGAGTTGCTCAGAGGTAAATGTTAGTCATGTCAACCCATAGAAAAATGGGCACTGCCATGTCAAGTATGCTGTAGGCTTTCATATCGTGACTATCAAATGATGCCATTAAACACTTGAATCTTAGAGATAATACCCTTGTTCTTATTTCATTGATTCTGAGAGTATTGAGGAAATCCATACAGCATGCTTACTGAGAATGAATGCACTGGTATGACTAATACAAATATCTAATTCATTTCCACATTCTTATTCTAACTAAAATGAAATCTTAATTTTTTTTACATTAGGTTCCACTGAGATTTAATAATTTATCAGCTTCCTTAAATATAATTAGTTCTGAGAACATTTACAAGAATGTCTGACCCTGAGTGCCTGAGATTTTGTATCCAGACAGTGAAGATTTCAAAGGTGAATGCAGCCATGTGGACTGAGGGAAAGAAGAGCCAGGCTTCTTCAGGCAACACATGCCATGCCTCATCACAGGTGTTCTTTCTGTGCCTGCACATTCTCTTCTATCTGGAAAGGCCTTTACTCAACCAGCTATAAACCAAGCATGTCCTTCAAGATACAATTTAAAGATATATCTATTTTAAAAACTGTCCCTCATTCTCAAATTCAGAACTAATCATGTGACTCAGTATAGTCTTGGCACTTTATATATACATCAGTCTCCCCATTTCACTTAAGTTAAAAACTATACTATATTGAATTTCTTTGGTTCCAACAGAATCTTGAAGCATGACTTATAGATAATAGTGGTTTCATAAATAGATGCTGAATAAATCAGGAAACCTCAAGGTCCTATACTGGTCCTTGACTCACACAGCATTATAGAATAACTTGAGATCAGGTATGTTCTCTTCATGTGTTCTTATGACTCAAAAAGAAAAGAATGAGCACACAATATGCACAGATCTCAATTAAGTAATTCATATATACACAAAAACAATAAGAAATGTCTTGTGAAAACATGAACTTTAAATTGGATTAAGTTAAATGAATGAGGCACCATTTTTTTTACCAACATGTTGGCAAAAATTTTAAAGGTGATACTTTATATTTCAAAAAATGAGGAAAACAAATATTCATATGAGATGGTATTCAGATATACTGCTGGTAAGAATGTAAACTGACCAATCTTTCTTGAAAAAAATTTTGCAACATGTATGAAAGCTTTAAAATGTATATACCTAATACTTCCACTTCTTGAAATTTATGTAATAAAATAACCAGAGATGTATAAAAAGTCCACGTTCATAAATGTTTAGCAGAGAATTCTGTATCCCCTTTGTTTTTTTCTGTTAACATTGTAGCATTAACATTTTCTATTTGTATAAAAATACATCATAAATATATTTTAATGGCTGTATAATATCCCATTATATTAGTGTACTATAATTTATTTAGTATCACTCTAATATTAAACATTCAAGTTATTTCCACATTCTCATCATTATAAATAATGCTGCAATAAATATCTTTCTCTGCATATCTCTTCACAATAATGTCCAGTTGGATAAAGGAATAAGAATATTTAAGCAAAAAAAAAAAAAAAGTTTCGTACCAGTTTAAAAATATGTATATTTAAGCAATTAATTAACATTGCCAAACTGCTTTCTAATTATCATTGAGTGGTCCAATATAAACTCTTACCAGAAGTAAGTATGAATCCATCTCCCCATAACCTCCTCAGTAGTGAATTTTAAATTTTTTAATCTTTTATTTAATAGATAAAAAAATGGTTCATTATGCTGCTATGATTTTTCTTTGATTACATTTAAGGTTAAACTTTTTATATATTTGGTGATAATATTTATTTCAAGTTTTATAATTAATTTTTTCTTTGCCTTTACTTACCTTTGTGTTCAGCTTTTGAGGCCCCCCTCATTGATTTGTGTGAACTTTATATATCAAGACTACAACCTACTTGATGCAAATTGGTTTTGCAATTTTATGTATTTAGATCTATATTTTTCTCTTTGAGATACCTATTAATGATTATATGTTTAGAAAATACTTATCTAAAGACTAAACAAGTATTCATTTACATAATTTTGTTTAATTGTTTACATCTATGCTTTAGTCTAGAAATTTCCTTGGAATATAATCTCATGTGGAAGTAGGGTTCCAAATAATTTGCTAATTTTTCTAATGTCATTTGGTTGATAATAATTTTTTAAAACTTTTTTCTTATTAAATATATGACTCTTTCTCCATTCAATATTTATTTTCTATACAAATCAGAGTCAGTTTCAGAATTG
>NW_006434839.1:17781666-17796036 GCF_000325575.1 Pteropus alecto
CTTTCATTATTTTGTTTGTGTAATCTATTTTTTAATACCTATTAAGGTAAATTTTCTATAATTACACCTTAAAGATTGAATATACAAATGGAAAATGGACACATCATTTATGACACGAAAACTAATCAACCACCTCTACAGCAAGCAGCCTGGGAACCCAGCCCACAACCTCTACAGCAAACGATGATGAGGACTTGGTCAATGACTACCAGCTTCCCTAGTCTGTCCCCACTTCTAACTCAGAGCCAACCAGAAAAATCAAAATAAATATTCTCCCTAAATCAATCACATGAAATAACTCTCTTTTAGCTAACCTGCCTCCACCCATCATGCCTACAACCTCTAATCAGAGCATACCTAAAGCCTTCCCTTTCTTTCACTCTGAAGTTTTTCCCACTCTGCTGCTTGCCTTTGAGTCTCTTTCAAACACAAGAGATGTCTTGACTCTCTTTCTGTAGCAAGTACTAAATAAATAGCCTCTGTTCTCATTTTGCTTCTCTTCATTTACTTCCGCATGCCTTTTTCAAAATTTCCATAGCATCTCCTAATTCATCAGAGAATCATTTTTGAACCTGCTCTTATTTTTCTCTTAGGAATAAATATTAACCTTAAACACCAAAAAGTTCTTGGATGCTGTGTTTTTAGCTATGCAACTATAATTTTTCCCCAGGGATTAATCTTTAAGTCAAAAAGCCACCTGTGCCTGAGAGATCTGTTCAGAGATGTTATAATGAATAGTGTCTAAAGCTATACCAGAGGCTTGTTGTTCTTGTATTGGGTATACGTTATTGGACACGGATGCAGTCTCTATTATAATAATGTTATGTTTTCCATTTAAAATATAAAATTATAAGATCAAAGAGAAATTATCTAGTATAGCAAAACTGTGAAGGCCGAGAAAGGCCCAATACATACAATACTTATATCACTGACTACAATGTTTAGTAGTCTTCACTGACACCCTTAAAGAGTTGATCTTACTGAAGGCTGAGGATGAATGGAAATCTTCACAAACTAAAATATATCAAAGACTTGGGCTCAGACTAACAACCTTGGCCTTCACTGAAGGAGTTTCTTCTTCCTGGGAAGGAGATGACGTGCCTTAAGGGTAGGGTTGCTGTGAGGGGTGAGAATGAGGGAAGATGAACTTCCTGTCCTCACATAAGCACAGAAAGGAAGAAAGGACTCAGGTACCAAGGGTAAAAGCATTTTGAACTAAAGCCCAGGAGACAAACAAAAAACAAAAAACAAACCAAAACAAAACAAGAAAACAATCTGAACATCAATCAGGTTTTGTTTTGTATTTTTTAAAAATTCATCTGAACTGAACTATAAAAATAAACACAAATGATATGTATGATAGTTTTCAGAAGGTACTTTGAGCTAACTTCTTCAATCAATTTTTTTCTGACTTTAAAGCTTAGAATGAATCCTATATATAACTTGGAGTAAATAATGTGTATAATATGGTTCTGTCGGAACATACATTAAGTTAGCTTTTTTATTATTTATCAAAAAAAAAAAAAAACTCTTACTAGAACCAGATAAAAGTTATTGATTTCCTCTTTGACAAAGATGTTATAAATCCTGAGATTGTACTAAATTGTGTAGGTTACAAAGTACTCCTTTGAGGAGAATAACTATTTGTCTCCTTTGCAGAGCCTAATTTTTAGGGGGGAAAAAATCACTTAGGCAGCAGGAAGCAATGCTAGAGGCTACACAACCTAGCGAAATGATAGTTAATGTCAGATCCCATAGGGTTTAGGAAGGCAGAGGTGACTGGAAGATTCAGGGCAAAGCTCCAGAGAGAGAAGAGAGCCATGCAGAAAAAGAACGCCAGACACCTACACAGGAATCCCCCTGAGTGTTAGCTGAGTACCAATAGGGCATGAATCAGGTGAAACAGCCAGAGTCAGGCAAGAAAGTCTGGGAAGTTGTAACCTGAACAGTTACCTACTTGATAATTTAACCTCTAAAAAAAGAGTCTTATCTAGATTCTGAAATTCTCCTTGAATTGATATTCATGTCACTGTTATTCCTGAGAGGCTGGATAGAGCTCAGATTTTTAACTCTGACAATCAGGGAGGACCAATTCTCCTGGTTCCAGACTATTTCTCTACCCAGGGCATAATTTTAGTTCTACAAATGTGATTAGATTACACTCAGTACTAATGAAAAGACTTTAAGAATTGCAAAGTGCCACATAATTCCTAATTTCTAAAAGGAGTTTTAACATCATGTGGTCATTAAGATTTTATAATTCTTAAATTAGTTGAAAAGCGAACAAGCCGTGTCATGACCATGTTTTGTGTCTGCATGTCAATCAGTCAGACTGATGGATTCTGAAACATAACTAACCATTTACTTGATTTCCTCCTAATGAAGATATTTACTTTCTCATCTCATGTCATCCCTTCTAGTTTAATCAACCCACATTGCTGTGTGTCTGAGCTTCTTACTATTTTCTGCAAATCACTGTTTATATATAAATTATAAGTGTCCCCTCTAATGTACCTCTAAAATTTTAAAGGACATTATGCATAGAAATATTTGCATGGAGTTGCTTTAAAGGTAAAGAATTATTTTAAATTAAATTATTTGTTAATAACACTACCATTTATTGAGTGTATGCTAGGTGCCTGGCACAATTTACTTTGATTCTCATACCAGTCCTGTAAAGATAGCATTAGTATTCTAAAATACACTTTACAAATGAAATCGAGAGAAGAAAATTTACAAAAGCATTGACTATAGTCATTTTTGTAAGGTCATTTTAAAAGCCAAATACATACATTCATTGCATTTCGACTTCTAAGTACTTGAAATACTTATTTTGACAGAAAAATCCTTTCAGACTAAGAATTGATAACTGTTAATTCTGTGAGAAGATAGTAATTATCCTGAAGCTCATCAGATTTAAAAGTGGAGGCCTCAGCATGGTATTTCTTTTATCTGCTTTCTAAAAATTAACTCTAGGCTGCTTTTATCCCTTAGGAAACCTGCAGTACATGGGGCCCACTGTCACTCTCCTGGGATATTTTCCAGTAGGGTAAAGCAGCTTGAGTTAATTCTAATAAATTTCATATACTTAGAAAAAAAACGTTTTTCACAGATTTAGTGTGACCTCTACCCCAAGAGTAAGAAAATCAGTTGAAATTTATGCCAAAAAAATGTTTAATAACTTCGATGAGAAACATTTCTACCAAGAGCAGTCTAGTCTCTAACCTGGCACATTTTCTCATAAATATCAGCATATTGTCGAGAAAACTGTTAGGTAGCTAGTCAAACATGAGCTACAGCGGAACAAAGGAATAGGGACCCAGTCCATATACCATCCAAAGAACACCCTATTGGTAAAGAATTCCTCCTGCAGTCCCAGAGACAAAGAAAAGGAGGGTCATAGTCTTAGCTGGTCTAATCTGGCTACAGAAGCCTGTGCAGAAGATATACCCTAATCTGCCTACAATTTAAGCTTCTTTGTAATACTATGTTTATGCCTGGAAGTTCATGAATCTCATTATGAGAGATTGAATTCTGGGTAAGCACATGCGCACTAGGCAAAGGGTTATATAGTAGCCAAGTGTCAATCAAAATGACCTCACTTGCCAATCACCTAAGAATGCCTTTGTAACCATCTATCACCACCCCAAATATAGCGCAGACCAAAAACTCTCAAGGGTTACAGCTCTCCCTCTTCCCTGGCTGTAACACGTACCCTCCACCAGGGATATGTAACCTTGTTTCCACATGGTTAGCCAGTTTTAGGCTTGACCCATCTTCTACCTCATGATATGCTTTTAACAAATGAATATTTCTCATATTCACTGTATTGAAATTCATTTCTTCAGCATTGAAAAGGACCTAGAGGTGTGTGTTGCCAGAACTCCGATCACACCAATGTTAACAAAACTAATTTTGCAAACAACTTAGTACCATTTGCCTGTTGAAAATTCTAATATATTTGGAAAATTATTCCATGGGTTGTATTTTTAAATGTTGTATTTATGGGTGCTATAGATATTTATTTGTTTTTGTTTTGCCTTTTTATTCCTTAAGCTGTAGCATAACCTGTTTTCCTCAACATTGCAGAAAAATGAGCAGATTCAAAATAGGCCCAAATTAAAGTTACTGTATAATAATCGTGGCTTCAGATTTACACTAATTTAAAAGGTATTGAGCAATAACTATGTGGCAAACTCAATTCTACAGGGATTTTTTTTTTCATACTTCATCTAGGTTTTGGTTTTTGTTTTCTGACTACTCAAAAAATGGCAGACCTTTTTTTTTTTTAAGGTGAAAGTTATTATCTAAAGTACAATAAAATTTACATAAAACAAGTTTTCTAGATATTATGCTGGAATTTTTCATAATAGGATTTAAGCTCCTATTTAAAATACTTACATAAACTTATTGTACTAAAATGAGCACTGGACAATGATTATAATTCTCAGACACTTGGGCTTCAGGGTTCAGGCTGGTTTAGAAAAACCAGTAATTCTGCTCTCATGACATTGTCCAAATCCCAAGAAAATTCTTCTCCACATCACTTGATCTGAATCTTTAAAACAAAGGCAAAACAAATCCACAAAAGTTTAAAGATTGTGCTATTGCTGACACAGGTGTCAGAAACTAATTTGAAAGTGGAAAAGGGCTGAGTGGTAGAAACACTTAAAGAGAAAACACAAATTAACTAATTTATCAGATCCTTCCTCATAGAAAGCAAGAATGAAAGGATTTCTTGCATAAGTACTATATATTTCCACCTAATGCCAAGTGCCCATTTTCTTGCTTCTCATTTTATTCCAAATTGAGTTTCCAGAGACAGTCACAAATTAGGGCAATATATGCACACTTGCACACATCATCTGAAGAATTTTTGCAATATTAAACAATTTGTATTACTATTTAAGTTGAATAAATATAAGTCTAGAGGAACATGTGTGAATGTAATACCAATTCTTTATTTTTCAGACTAGATGAATATAAATGCAGATGAGCCTGCCAATTGTTCCACGTTCTTGTCAACAATTAGTATTGTAAGTCTTTTTTAATTTTAGCCATTTGGGTAATGACTTAGTTTTATTGGTAAAAGGAAAGGTATAAAAGCAAGAATTTTACCTTAAACCTAGAAACATTCTTTGTCCTATACATGGCAACCTATAGTTTAAATTTGTTACTAAGTGAAATAGTCTTAATGGTAGCTACAGCTCTGACCTTCATCAGAGCAATTCAAAGATAATGCATAATATTTTATGGATTTGCTCAAAGATGAAAAATCTTGAGTAAACATATATCAAATTTGACCTTACAAATTTCGGACTTATGATAGAAATGCCAACTTAAATGCTAATAAAGAAATTAGAATTAATTTACACACAGTAAAAGATGAATTAAGAATTAAGTGAAATAGATCTTCATGAATTTTCACATAAAATAAAATTAATTTTGAATTTGTAATATCCAGAGTTATTCGATATGAATGAATTGTTGTGTGCTGTTAACAATGTAGCAAAATCTATTAAAAAATCCAAACAGATCTAAATTTGGCAACTTCTCTTATAAGAAAACTAAAATATGTATTTTTTTTATTTAGAGAAAGTACTTTTTTAATTCAAAAGAAATTTTACATTAAATATGCTCAAGTTATAGCAGGTTAAATATAAAAAGAAAATTATTAAAATATACTGAAACAATGAAACAAAAATATTTTGCATAAACATGAAGGAAAAGATTTATATACAAATTATCTTGAAACTAATTTCTACAAAGAATGTATTTCTGGCATTATAGATCAGGGTATAGTCTTTAATTGAAGAAAGATTTTAACAAACTGAGCAATACTGAGTAATTCATTTGCCATATCCAACTTCCCATTCAGGTGAAAAACCACAATCCAAGTAAATAGAAACAAATCGTAGGTTGACCAGTGACTGATGAAGATTATTACTCAAAAAGAAAAAAATTGGTGCGGATTGGATCCATTCTCTCTCTCTCTCTTTCTGTTCATTAAAAATGTCAGTTGAGAATCAAGGAGAAGCCACAGGTGGGGTAAGCCCTTAAGCCAAAAAATCATAATGAAGGATCTCATGCAAGTGAAGGAGTCAGAATAAGGTAGTGAGAGAGGAGGAAGGAACAGAATCACAGAAATACATAGAGATAAAAAAAACCAGGTAGCCTCATGAAGGAAAATGGATGAGGAGCTGAGAGATCCGAAGGCTCTCTAGCTTCCTTTTCCAGAGAGATGTGGGTAAACATCTGTGAGAATTCTATGAGATTTCCCCATAAATAAATCTCGGTCCCACAATACTCAGTTCCACAGCACTTATCTCCTTGTAGCTGTTAGTTTACATTTCCTTCTCTTTAGTAAACAGCTCACAGCTCAAAGAGAACAGAATCCGAGTCTGATGTTTATTCATATCATCAAGGTCAAGTACATAGTTAATGTTCAAACATTGTCTAATAAATTAACAAAAACAGGTTTATTTTAAAAATCAAACCCCATTTTTCCCACTTTTTCAACTTTACCAACTGGAGTATAAGAACAGAATTAATATCATCACAAGTTCAGTCATACAAAAGGGAAAAAGAGAAGAAATTGGAGTTGGAGGGAGAATTGAATGGAAAGGAAAGGAATTTTACAGTCCTAGCTTAGGGCTGTAATTCTCAAACTTTAGTGTACATCAGAATCGCTTGAAGGCTTGTTAAAATACTTATTACTGGGCAACATACCCAAGTTTCTAAATCAGTAGATCAGAGGTGAAGCCAATAATATTTATTTCCAACAAGTTCCAGATACCGCTGATACTTCTGGCTAAGGACCTTATGTACAAAACCACAGGCTTAGGACAGTGGGCGATGAGGGGAGACTGAGGAAAATAGAGGACACCAGGAGATTTATAATTGGCTTCAGAGACTAAGAGGCATTAAGTTAGAAAAAACTGTCAGAAAAAAAATGATAAATAGGCTATCATTGTTAACTTAGAACTGATTGGTAAAGTTTAATTGGTATTACTTTTTTAAACAAGTAGAGTTAAAATGACCATATGTCTGGATTTGTCTGGGAGAGTCTTGATTTTCTCCTATAGCTCAGCATAATAATTAAGTGATTCCTTTCTCTCTCAAGAATGTGCCAATTGAAACACTAAATTATATGGCCACTTTACTAATAAGAATGAAATACAAAATGTATGGAAACTGTGAGAGGTGCTGTTTCTCAGTCTATCTGGGCAAGAGGATAAATGAGCTGATGAAAAGGAAAAAAAAGATCTTTATCTATTTAATGCCCTTTTTAAAAGATCTTTGAAAAATACTAAGTAGCAGACACTTCCCAAGACAGAGAGACAGTACTCTGAAAACCAAGCAGAGAAATAAATAAGTGCCAGACCTGGAATCAGAATGATTAATGACTAGGTTTTCCTTAGCCCAGGATAAATGTATGCTTTTTGGTAGCTAGGCAATTTCAGGACACACTTACACGGAGGCGAAAAATATTAATCCCCTAATATTCTAACTCAGGACAGCTGAGAGAATCTTGGAAAGAATTTGTTTTAGCATAGACATCCCAGGGAATTCAGATTCATGCCATCGATTGGCCATACTTTCAAAAACATTTCAAGGGCTGGTACATTCCTCTTCTTAGGCGTAATGACATTTTAACATGTTAATCCAAAAGAAAGAATAACTTTACAATAGAAGAATCCAGACATCAGCTGAGTGTACATGGATGCCACTCTTCCCCACCTAAAAAAGTCCTCAGTAGGTCAAAGATCTCAATTCCAGATCTCAATTCCATTCTTCTAGTACTACAGCTGGGGAGCAGGCTGGAAGGAAGAAAGTCACTGCAGGGGCAGGACTTGGGATTCGAGCATCTTAACTACCTCACTTTCTTCTTCAAATTAGAAGTTCCATAGTACAATCAGCAAATCATGGTGGCAGAACCTGTGAATTACTTCCATAAACCCCATCAAGTCCAAGGACATCAGGCATTGTCAGGAAATCCCAGAGTTGTCACCGGAGATATTATAGCACATTATAATCTGAAAGTACATTGGCTGCCATAATTCGAAATTACCTTTATTCAGTAGAATTTATATACTATTTAATAAAGTTGTCTTTGACTTAATTTTTTTCTCTCAGTAATATAATATTTGCATGACTCAATTTTGACATCCTAAGGTCTGCATAAAAGTGCATTTTCCATTGAATTTATGATATAGCTATGCAGAGTATACCATTGACATGTCACTTTCTTGGTCATGCATTGACATTATTATGTTATTTACTGTAAAACTGCATTGATGGCATCTTAGGAGCACTGTGACAGCATTTTAGTTTTCATCAAAGTGAGTACTAAAATCACATTTTGACAAAAACCTCTTGAAGAAAAAAACGCTATTGGCTTCAACATAATTATAGTTTTCAGAAAATAATTTAACTATATAACACTAGTTAGAAGCATATTCTGAATCAATGGCAGACAGAGGAACTGAATGTTCCTGAGAACTTCCTTAAAAATACAGGAAGAAAATTTGTCTGCTTCAAAAAGCAAGACAGAACCCAAAACCTCCTGCTTTTGTTTTCAAATACAAGGCAAAATTATTACGCATCCCTCTTCACAGATTTTCCAAGATGACTGTATCAGAAATGATAATCCATTTTATAACAGATATTTTGTAAGTATGCATTTAAAAATATGCATTTTAGTATAGAATTAGGCAGCATAGTCTAACCTCAAAGTTACTCATTTTTTTTTCTGCTTTTGTTTTCAAATACAAGGCAAAATTATTACGCATCCCTCTTCACAGATTTTCCAAGATGACTGTATCAGAAATGATAATCCATTTTATAACAGATATTTTGTAAGGTATGCATTTAAAAATATGCATTTTAGTATAGAATTAGGCAGCATAGTCTAACCTCAAAGTTACTCATTTTTTTTTTCTTAATTTTAGAGTAGTCCAGCAACCTGTTCAATCCCAGTGATTCATTTTGAACACATTTTTCAGACTTAAATTTTTAATATTTCCTCTTAGACTTATTTACCACTTATCTTCACACCACATGATGCTAAGTATTTTGGGCAGCAGAGAGGAAGAAGGTAAAATAATAATAACTAGTACCCATGGAGTGCCAGCTATGTAGGAAGCACTATACTAACCAAGCATAATGCATGCAAAATTTCATTTATTCATAACAAGAATCTTATGGAGAAATGCAATTATTATTCATGCTCTATGCTGAGGAAACTGAGCCTTGAAATGGAGAAACTTCTAAAGGCACATGGCTAGTAAGTAGTAGAGTTGGGATTTGAAAAAATCTGGTTCCAGTGCCCATGCTATCATTTCTTTTTGAAAGAAAAGAAAAAAAGTGGGGCCAAAAGCGTGTGTGTAGTTGAGAGTGATGGATGCAATGATGGAGGAAACCAGAGTGAAATTTGCCAGGCTATTTTTGAGAAGGATTGCATATGGTCATCACCTGAGGAGTATATCCAGAGCAGACCATTAGAGCAAGGGAATATGGGGTTCCTACCAGAAGCCTAGTGAGTGGCCTGAGAGCCAGGAAAATGTGAACAGCTGGCACGAGTCCCTCTGCAAATAAATATCAGAGACAATAGCAGGTCCTCACAGGTTGGATCAGAGTCAGTAATTATGCAGATCTATTTAATGCTCATTTATGGGCAGCCATATTACCCTAAGGTGTTAGATGAGATGTGATTTTAGTACCAAAGTCTTCTTTTCTTACTGTAAGCTAAATTATTTGTCAGGATCAGTCCACAGTGAAATCCTGCCAAGTAGCATCCAGGTTAAGTTCAGAACAAAAATAACTTCTTTCCTAAAAATGTCATTTGCCAAGCCACCAAGAAACATGTGAACCAGCATTTGAGCTGAACTTATTTAGGACAACGCTTACGTAAACTTTTTTTATTCAATTATTCAATACTAAAATGTAATTAACTTCTTCAAAACATTCAATCTACTCAACTCAATCTATTCAATATTTTCTTAAGATAGTTATTATGAACTTATAATACATGTAAAAAATCAGACAATCAGCTTTCAGGGCAAATTATCCCAAATGTTTATTCACTAGGCATCTAGTCCTAAAATAATCATTAATCTGGATTATTTTTTAATTATAAACTTAAAGGATTTCAATAAAACAAGTGATTTTCAAGAGACTTTTTAAAAAATGAAGTTGTAAGTTGTGTTCAAATAAGTTCTAGATGTGGGAGCCGGGTGGTTTTCAATTTAAGAAAATGTGCTACCAATTTTTGCCTTCAGTTTAAAAGAAAATGTCATTGCTTAAGTAATTAACTTGAAGACATTTGCTATTTGAATCTCTAAATATGTTGCTAGAAATTATTCTTGGTGATGTAGCATTACATTAGATAACATAATATGGAATGTATAACATTCTCTTGCATATATATGTGTGTAAGTACATGTGTGTATATATACGTAAATATATAAAAGAAAGAAAATAAAAATATGTACACATATTTGTTTTTGCCATAGTTTTATGGCTCTAACAGATTATTTGCTATATTGATAGTTTAGTCTCCAAAAAAGTAACATCTCCAAATATGTAGTTAAAGCTCATAGGTTTACAATGAAGAACTATAAGCTCCTGTCTCAAACATCCCCTTCCTCTATTATTAACCCTTGCTTTCCATCAATTTGTTTTTTTTTTTTTTTCCCCCATACTTTTCTTCTCTTTTAGTTCTTTGGATGGCTAATTTCTCTTCTCCAAACAATGTTGCTGTATCTAAATTTTATTGTGCAATCAACTTTGCATATTACCTATTGATTTCCTAATATGATAGATAAGGATGATATCCCTTACATTCCCTTATCTACTCCTTCTGCTAATATTGTTTAATCATTGTTTAATGCAAATTCAAATAAGAGATTTAAACCCGAATTTTTTATTCCACAAACCATAGCCAATATCTCCTGACTTCACATTTGGTAAGATGAGGACTCCTCTAAGGGTCGGGCGGAGGTTGATGGTTGATAAGTACATAAGCTCCCTCCCTATCCAGAAAGAGTGCTAGAATTACATTTTCTACTCTGTAGGTCCATTGCTATGACTCCTGTGCCCCACAAAAAGGAAGTTTTTCATGAAATTTAAATAAATTATCCACTTTTTATACTTTTACCATATCTGGAATATTTTTCCAAGTTCTCAATCACTATATATTTTATTGAATCTGCTTTTTAAGATGGACCAGACTTTCCAAAGATCTGATCATCCATTGGTTTTCTTGGTACTTCCATTAACTCATCTCATTATTTCCTAGATTCCTTAGAGTCCTTTTCAAATTCTAACATTTTGACAGTTCTTCTGAGGTACAATTGACATTCAATTATACATGCAATTTGCTTCTGATTTTGAAATATTTTAGATTTTGAAGAGGAGTTATAAAAATAGTACAGAGTCCCCGAATATCTTTGAACTAGAATCTCCTAATGTTAGCAGGGTGCAATGATCAAAAGTAAGAAACTAACATTGGTATAATACTATTTACTAAACTAGAGACTACTTGGGTTTCCCCAGTTTTGTCTAAAGTGTTCTTTTTCTGTTTCAGGATCCAATTCAGAATCCTGCGTAGCCCTTAATTGTCATAGTTCTCCTCCAATCTGTAACAGTTCCTGAGATTTTCCTTGTCTTTCATGACTTAGATACATTTACTTAAGAGTAATTGTCAGGCATTCTATGTAAAGTTCCTCAATTTTGATTTTGTCTGATATATCTTGATAAGTAGAATAAAGTTATGGGTTTTTTAAGATAAATATCAGGGAAGTGATATGCCCATCTCATTGCACAATTTCAGGAAATACATGATGTAAATACATATTATTATTGATTATATTAAACTTGGTCATTCAATTAAGGTGATGTCTGCCATGTTTTTTCATTATAAAGCTACTTTTTTCTCCTTGATAAATAATATTTACTGGTAACCATGAGACTATGCACTTTGAGATCATGCAAATATCCTGTATCTCCCTAAATTTTTGCTCACCTGATATATTTTTTTAAATCTTATCCACACACCACATCCTTCAACTCAGTGTGTTGGTTCCCTTGTAATTCAAGTACTTTCCTGCCCTTCAACCAAGAATAGTTTTTTTCTGGTTCTCTTCTCCAGCTGCAATCTGTTTTCACTAGAGTTCTAAGAGCAAAAATGTTCATTTCCACCATCTTTACAGATCAAGTCCCCTGTTTCAAGCTCTTCCTATCTGGTTTTTTACCATGAGAGTATTCTTAGGATGCTCCAGATCTTTACTGAGTGCCTTCCAGGATTCATGGAGAAAAAACATGCAATAAGATGCAGATTTCATGTCTCCTATGATTTGTTCTCTAGTTCTGACATTTCTTTTCATTATTTTTAGGCTCACTCAAATTTATTCACTTGTATTCAAATGTCTGATTGTATACATTTAAGAATAAAGAGATAAAAATGTTTATTGAAAGCTCTCTTTGTGGAGAAGGGGCTTGTAGATGGCAGGTCCCACTTCAGCATGAACATGTGGGACACCAGACCATAACTTTATACTGATGAAGTGCTACAAAATGAAATGAGTTTTGTCCTCCATTTACTAGACTAAGAGTTGGGATGATGACTGTTCTTCATGTAGACTTTAATCTCCCTGTTTTCCACCTCCAGTCTATCACCTCTAGAATTCAGAGCTTCCCTGAGATTCTACCAGGCAGATCAGTTCCCTTTTAATTAATATGCCCCTGAACATATACTAGGCTGTGGCTTTCTTGGTATTTAATCTGTCAGCACTCTTCAATACATTTTTCATTTCAGAAATGTATTTAAATCTCTTATCTGCTGATTACTCCATGTACATTTTTTGTAGGTTGTATGTCTTCTTAAATATCTTTTATGATTTTTATGATTTCTTAAGAAAGGTGTTAAATACAAGCAATCAGTCAGCATTCTTGAACAAAAGCTAAAAAATTCATTTCTGATTTACTTATTTTCATGAATAAATTTTAATCATAAATATAGAAATTTATTCCTCATCAAATAATAGATTTTATAAGTTCTTAATCTTTTCTCTTCTTTTTGGCCTTACCATGAATAGAGTCATCAGAAACAGATATGTAGGAAGGACTTTGAAATATAAAGCAAGCCATAAAGTTTCCTTTAGAAACTGTTATATTACAAATACTTTTTTTTCTTTTCATGAGTTTGCATAAGTAGGTAGTAGGATAGAATGAAAAGAGTAATGGACCTGGAGTCAGTAGACCTACATTCTAATATCTACCTCAATCTATATATCTCAGCCTGCATATATTGGGTAGTTTACCATGATAATTATTAAGGTCATTTTCAATTTTAAATTTATTATTCTAAGCTTTTAAAATCTTTATTTTGTTGTCTTCAGTGATGTTCTGGATCTTTGAAGCTATTAATTCAGCTTCATTGGTCAAAGATTTTGTTTTTGGCCACCTAACTTACTGAGCAAACACAATGTTAACTTTTTGAGCATTATGCATTTCCTCCTATACTGGACAGTATAACCATAATTTCTTCTACTTTCAAAGTCTTTTTCTGAAAAAAATTTTCCATGTACATAAAAATTTAAGGCAAGATGAGGGAGCAACTTCAAGTAGTTCATTACCCCTAGGAGGCCATGTTCTGTAGTACAGGATCCTGCCACCTAGGAAATAGACCAGGGAATAGCAGTGACCAAAGGAAGCAAATCTGTTAGTTGGCCAACAATAAACCTCTAACCAAATGTTCATGACAGTAACTAGACAATTTATTAAAATTCCTCTCTTAGGATTCTCAATAGGAGCTATAGAGGGAATGAAGAGTTGGTAGCAGGAACTGAAAACATGCACAAGGGTAGATCAGGAAGTGTCAGAAGTCAGAGTAGGCCACAAGTAAAAATATGATTATGTTTATGTTAAAAGTAAATCAAAATTGAGATAGATAAAAGATGTTCATAATAGAAAGTGAAGCAAATGATTACAGTAGAAGCAGGAATAAGGACAAGTATATATTTCAGGGGCAGGTGATAGAGAATCTTCTATTGATAAGGACTAAATCTTAACTGGATTTTCCTAGATCCTAAACTACTTTCTAGTCTCTGTGACCTCTGGCCTATTTCTGAATTCCTTAGACTATTCTTGTCCTCATTCTCATTTCAATATAACCACAATCTTACTATTAAAGATAACTTGAGTAAGTCTCTGTTTCTAGCCACCAAAATAACCTACACATTTCCCAAGTAGACCATAAGCCTCTCAAATGGCCAACAGAGTTTTCTTTCTACCCACCATATGTGAAATATAAATACCACAGCTTCTTGACATGGTCTTTCAAGGGTTCCAGAGACCGAAGGAACTTTG